>NC_029772.3:3658810-3737803 GCF_000817695.3 Arachis duranensis
AATTATTGTACTTTTTTTAAAAGATAATAATTACTAAAAATCTAATTATAATTTTTTATCCAATATAAAAATTTAATTAAAATAATAAAATTATAAAAACTAACACAATAATTAAACTATTCCTATTTTACTGGTGAAAAAGTTTCTATTAGTATAAAAAAGTATAAAAAACTAATTAGGATATAACTAATTTGGAGTCAATTAGTTGAAGAATAACTTTTTTTTTAGTTTTTAAATTTAAAAAATTAAGATAATGAGAATTTTTTTTTATAATAGACTTATTTTTCAACTAATTAACTCTAAATTGACTACACCTTTCTCACAGAAAAGTATTTATTAGTAACACTCCAAGTTTCAATGGATAGCCTAAATGACCAAGAACAAGGATCATTTCTCTTGCATAAATTTGAGTGAAAAGATATAAAATGGTATTATTGTTGGGCAGGCATATGGACTAACTGAGCATAGCTGCATCACACTTACCCATGCAATAAAAGACGCTGGGGTTCTACACAAAAATTCAGTGGGGTTCATCCTCCCAAATTTGGAAGTTAAATTTATTGATTCTGATACTGGTCGATCCCTCCCAAGGAACACACCTGGGGAAATTTGTGTCAGAAGCCAATGTGTAATGCAAGGTAATAAATATACAATTTCCAACTACTAAAACGTAATTGTACGTGTTCAATTGTAAACAAAAATGTTATTTGTATACTAAAATTAGTTATTAAAATCAGTTACTTGTATTTTGTATAAAATATATGTGTAGTTTAATTTATTTTTAATATGTATTTTATACTGATAATTAATTTTAGTGGCTGATTTTAATATACACCTAACATAATCGAATTGTAAAGTTGAACTGGGATATGTGATGATATGAATTTTGATTTGGTTTAATTTTCTACTCCACATGATTTTCTGAGCATTTACATATGCATTGTTCACAGGTTACTATAAACAGGTTGATGAAACTGCTCATACAATTGACAAGGATGGATGGCTTCACACTGGGGATGTAGGATACATAGATGATGAAGAGAATATATTTATTGTTGATCGCATCAAGGAGTTAATTAAATACAAAGGATTCCAAGTAAGTTGATTTGGTTAATTAGAATCACCATTATAAGTTATAACTTTGAAAGAGTTCAATTTAATCTTATAATAATAATATGATCTCAATTCTAATAACTTTCTATAAACAATTTTGCCATTATGAATGTTTTAAACTTTAGCCATGAAATTTTGAAACATGTCTTTTGGATGAATGTAGGTAGCTCCTGCTGAGTTAGAGGCCATTTTGTTATCTCATCCGTCGGTAGAAGATGCTGCAGTTGTGCCGTGAGTAACAAGCCACCATCGATCTTTGTCACTCTTTTTGAAATTCCTACAAAGTTTTGTCATTTATTGAAGATTGTGATGATGGTTCAGGTTGCCAGATGAAGAAGCAGGGGAAATCCCAGCGGCGAGTGTTGTCGTGAGCCGCGGCGCAAGAGTGACCGAAAAGGAAATCATGGACTATGTTGCTTCAAATGCTGCACATTACAAGAAAGTGAGGGTGGTGCACTTTGTAGAAACCATACCAAAATCACCTTCTGGCAAGATAATGAGAAGGCTTATTAAAGAGAGGATGGTGAAAAAAATGAAGACAAACTCCACACCAAAATCCAACATTTCTTAAGTCATTATATCATAATATTATTTATGCTTTTCCTGTGGTCGATGATTTATTTACTGTTTTGGTTTATGGAGGCGGAACAAAGTGAATAAATTGCTGCATATTTAATCATTGGTTATATGGTTTTTTATTCACTAATTTAATATTAGTACAATTGGATGGTAGTATAGTCAATTATCTACTGTTTGCTAGAACAAAAAATGCTACATTGGAGTTTCATTTGATCAGGGAAAGTCAAAATCAAAATGCAGCAGCGTTATTGAACTGGAACTTAATAATCATCTGTCACATTCACAACCCTGTTGGTTAAGTAACACGTTTGTTTGTAGCAATGATAATATAAGAAATTTCAAATTTATGTTTAACTTGTATTATAAATTATCTACTATTTGATCTAAAAAATAGGGTCCTTCTAGTTTAGAGATATAATCAGTGATTACATAAAGCTTCTTTCTCAACATAAATCTTTTTCGATTTGCATTACATTCTTCAACGTAATAAGCTCTCGTCGTTCTTTTTCGTTTTCTTCTCTGCTCTTGTTATTCTTCCTTACTCTTTGCATAGCATTTATTTTCTTTGTTTTTTTTTTTCGTTTTCAGATTTTAATAGCATATGAAAACAATGAATGATTGAACTTCAAATTATTCAATTTTAAATTGAATTGAATGGAATGCAATTGCTACATTCTAGAAGCAGCTGTTCTGAATTGAATCGAATCGAATCCACGTGAATTGAAGAAGCTCCAAACCATGTTCAAAATCTGGCAATGCTAGAAATTTTTTTTTTTTTGGTATTGAAACGGGGTTATAAAAACCCAGAAAACAAAGGCCTAAATACAAACTAAACGGGGTAAGGTATCCCCTATTTCATCATCACTGAGGATACTAACTAGATCTGAAGGAGGTAAATCCCAAAACACAAAATCATCATCTAAATTTAAACTCTTTTTTGCTAGACAATCAGCACATCTATTGCATTCTCTATAAATTTGTACAAAATGTATACTCCAATCCTTTCTTTTCCATTCATTTACTTTTCTAATTACAGGATTTGGATGGGAGGCCAATTTCTTTCCTCCATTGAGTCTTTGAACCACCGCAGCAGCATCTACTTTCACGACCACTTTCCTGAAACCCATCGTCCATGCAAGCTCTAATCCCTTTACCACTCCCCATAGTTCTGCTGTGAACGCCGTTGCTTCTCCAGTTCGATGCGAAAAACCCGCAATCCACTGTCCTTCATTATTCCTCAGAAGACCGCCGCAACCACTTCTGCCTGAGTTCTTCTGTGAAACCCCGTCTGTGCTCAACTTCACCCATCCCTTTGGAGGCGGCTTCCACTTGACATGCTTCTCTATTCTCCTTCCTATGCGACCGACCTTGTAAGACCTCTCCGCGGCTTCTTTAATTTCAGTCACTTGTTTGATGATTTCTGTTTGTGGATTGGGTGGTCTTTTGTAGTTTTGTTCATGAATTTCTCTATTGCGCAAATACCAAAGTCTCCAGATAGCTAGAATGAAGATATCCCTCCACTCAAAATTCTGATTATTACCCATTTGTTGCCTAAAAGTGACTTCAATCCAGTTTTCCCAATTGAGATGGAAAAATCTTGGAATTTCTGTTGTTTTAATGAGTTTTATCCATATGGTAGAAACTTTAGGACAGTCCCTTAAAGCGTGCATCAGATCTTCTTGGCCTCCTCTGCATAATTGATATTCCCCATTTCTCCCAAATAATTTTGTCTTTCTATGATTTGTCATGACTCTATTATGCATAGCTGTCCAAACGAAAACTTTTGCTCGCTGAGGTCCCTTCCAACTCCATAGCTCTGTCCAAATAGTTTTTACCTTTTCTGGCCAGTTTGAGAGACTTCTGTATGTTGTGTTGACTGCAAAATTCCCATCAATTGAAAGCTTCCAACCCACCTTGTGATCCTCATTTTCTTCCTTTGGAGGGCTCATGTGACATATCTTTTCAATGCTGTCTTGCGGTAGATGGAGTCTAAGCTCAAACTATTCTAAATCCAGCTTTGAACTACAATATGCAACATGAGAGGATACCCAAAGAAATATGTCTGGAGATGGAAAAGATTCAAAGAAGTTTCATCTAGGGAGAGGAGCCTAACCAAAGAAGAATGCACCTGATTGGTTGGAAAACCCTCTGTCAACCGAAGCACTTGGGGTGTCTTGGATTCAGAAAACTTTCAACCATGAATGATGCGTTCATGCTCAAAATCATATGGCAAGCAATGGAAAATTCGGAAGCTCTTTGGGTGAGGGTGCTATCCCATAAATACTGTAATGGGGAAGATAAAATAACAATGCAAATTATAAACTTACAGACTCAAGTTTGTGGAAGGAGCTGAAAAAGATCTGACCTGTTTTTCAAGAACATTCTGTTCACTATGTTAGCAACGGCTTATCCACCTA
The DNA here is from genome assembly GCF_000817695.3 of Arachis duranensis. Classification (NCBI taxonomy): domain Eukaryota; kingdom Viridiplantae; phylum Streptophyta; class Magnoliopsida; order Fabales; family Fabaceae; genus Arachis; species Arachis duranensis. Next base: position 3,662,920 of record NC_029772.3, read on the forward strand.
TTTCTGGAGAGATTAATGGGTGGAAAGGGAAGGTATTTTAATAGAAAAGGCTATTAATCATGTCAATGTGGATTTGGACAGTTTGGTGTGGGAATGGACATCTACAAATGGTGGCAATGCTAGATATTTTAGCTCCTGTTGAATGAATTCGTACCTTTCCCGTCAAAAAAAAATAATAGAAATCAGTAGCCCAATAATGAGAACATATATTTGAATTTTGGACTTTTGGGTTACCAAACATCATGTAACATATATTTTCTCATGGGCACACACTATGACTCTGTTGTGGAGCACTCTTTGATATTCGAGTCCATGCCGTTACGCAAAGTCTCAAACAAACACATATCCTTCCAATAACAGGGCCTTCTTTCTTTAAACCGCCACATATCATCGCAGTTCAGAGAAATTATTTTTAACCTTGGCATACATAAGTAAGTATTTCAACAAACTCGTGATTCTTTAGTTATCCAACGAACAGCAAAATCACCCTGATTTGTTAAATATGCAATTAGTTTTTCTACTTAATGATGGTGCGCGCGCGTTTTATGGAATATATAACGTGGCTTAGATACTTAGAACATGGGATCCATGACTTTTTGTATGTCGGCAAATTGTAATGTTAGGGACACATGAAAAATTACCATTAATTAAAGAACATGGAACATGTAATCGGCAATCAAATAACATATATATGTTCAGTTTTCTCACTCTTTACAATTCCATAAGAGTGTCCTCTACGTTTCTTGGCTAGCTTCAAATGATGCTAACTTCAACATTTGCAACATTAATATTCTAAACTATGGCATGATATACATAAATTTAATGGGATAATGTTATTATTAATTTATTGGTCTTACCCACCGTGCAGAAAAGAAAAAGAATAGTGAATGCAAACTTACGAAACTCATCTCACTTACTTCTCCCCGATGTATGTAGCTATGACATTGATTCCAAAAAGTACGCATGTAGCACTACTACTAAGCTACAATATTCCTAACTTAATCTATCTACTATGTATTTTAATTTCTCTTTTATGCTGAAACATAAGCCATTGTTGTTTCTTGTTACATCACGGATCGAGTATGCACAGTGTAATAATTATGTCTTTATTTTTTTAATTAAATTTTTTATACTATTTTTAATTTTATAATTAAATTTTTATTAGTCTAAAATATATTAGAATTAACAAAATAATATATATATAAATTATATATAATACAAGATTGATTTGATATTTTTTATATATACATAAGTTTTAGAAAAAAATTAATATAAAATAAAAATATGTAACGAACATGTTTGAAAGTATAATTAAACAGCGAGTGATAATAGCATTTTTTTTTAATTATGTAATTTTTTTAAAAAATTAATTATCATGTGTCTTCTAATGTTAATATTCATAAGAAAAGTTTAAAATTTTATTTTAATAAAAATCACAATAGATACATTAAAAAACTTGAACTTTACATGTTTTTATAATTTTTTTATTGATAATTTTAACATGTATTTTTAAGATTCATATTAGTTAAATTATTTTCTATTTTTATTATTAGTTCTTTTCTGAGAAAGGGTTCATAAAGCTTAAGAATAATTTGCAAATAACAAATAATAAGAGAGTATCATTAATTTATTTCTTTTTAAACACTAGTAAATATTTAAATTATTTTTTAAAAAATTTTAAATCGGATATTTTGGTTTCTAATAAATTTTATTTTCTATAAGTCATTTAAAATTATTTTATCGGATATATTGGTCCTTTCGTTGTTTTGAATAAGGACTGTTTTTTTATAGTTATATTTCTTAGGGTTTAATTATTTTATAATAAAATTTATTAAAAATTTGTTTGTTTAATATACATATTAAAATTTTAATTGAAATCAATAAAAAATTAATTTTAAAAAAATTTTGTTAATAATTAAAGTATTTAATCATTTTTTTAAATGATTTAACTATTTCATGTTTAAACACTTTAATTTCAGATTTAGACCCACGTCAGGAATTTATGTTTATACACTTTATGATTTATCTCATTTTTACCATGGTCGAATTACTTATACACATATTTCATCTCTGATATAAATAAGATAAGTAAAAAAGTACAGCAGTATAATTCAGCTATGCCAAAAATGAGATCCATATATAAGTAAGTTGTCTATAATAAAAACGAAATAGGTGTATAAATAACTTGTCTATAGCCAGGACGAGACACGTCTTAAGGAGGTTTATAAAATAAAATTTCTTAAACTTGTCTATATCGGTAATTATAATATTTATTTTTTATTTAAAAATAAACCCTGTAAATCCTTCTCCAAAGTCCAGAGAATCGAGCAGAAGAAGCTCCAACTCACGTGATAGTTATAAATCTGATATCTTAAACAAAAAAGGCAGAACTTCAGTAATTATTAGTACGCTATTTTTTTTAGAATTTATTTATTTTTTATGTTTTTAAAGTACATATTAAAATTATAAAATAAAAAGATTTTAATTAGAAATATAAAAAAATTAAATTTTTAATATATTTATTTTATATTTATTAAATAAAAATATTTAAAATTTCTTATTAATGATAAACGTAGTAGCTAAACCCTTTTTGTAATCCTTGCTCAAACTTCACAAAGCGTGCACATAATCATAAAATATAAATTTCATTTCTTAACAATGGCATCAGCCGTAATAATCTCCAAATCCAAGCCCCATTTACCGCTCACTCGGTCACTCCCTCATATCATTACTAGTTTACTACCCCTTCACCTCTCTCTCTCTGTCCCTCCTCACTGCAGTCTCAAGTGTACGCTTTCCACTGCTCTCTGCAGATCTCATTCTCTTTCTTCGGAACCTTCCAGAAATGCAGCCTCTCCGGCCGGCGAATCTTGCGCCCCTAGCGGCAGCGCTACTCCTCTTAGCCGCCGCCACAACCCATGCACACAACATTACCCGCATTTTGGAGAAGCACCCCGACTTCTCCACCTTCAACAAGTACCTAACACTAACTCACCTTGCGCCGGAGATCAACCGGCGAATCACCATAACCGTGTGCGCCATCGACAACAGCGCCATGAACGAGCTGCTGTCGAAGCACCCTTCCATCTACACTCTGAAGAACATCCTGTCCCTCCACGTCCTCCTCGACTACTTCGGCGCCAAGAAGCTCCACCAGATCACCAACGGCACCGCCCTCGCCGCCACCATGTTTCAGGCCACCGGAACCGCCCCCGGCTCCACGGGATTCGTCAACATCACCGACCTCCGCGGCGGAAAGGTGGGCTTCGGCGCCGAGAATAACGGCGGCGCCCTGTCCGCATTCTTCGTGAAATCGTTGGAGGAAATCCCTTACAACATATCCATAATACAGATCAGCAAGCCACTCCCCTCGGCTGCAGCAGAAGCCCCTACACCCGCACCCAGCAAGCAAAATCTCACTTCGATAATGTCCCGCCATGGCTGCAAGGTCTTTGCCGACACCCTCTCTGCCTCCCCCGACGCTATGTCCACCTTTTCTGACAATGTGGATGGCGGACTCACCGTCTTCTGCCCCATGGATGACGCCTTTAAGGTAATCACCATTAATTAGTTAGTTAGTTACATCCTAACTGTCAATTTGGACAAATTAGTTAGTTACATTGTTGTAACCGTTTTGTTGGGTTCTGAAGGCATTCCTACCCAAGTATAAGAACCTAACTGCAGCTGGGAAGGCGTCGTTGCTGGAGTACCATGCTACGCCTGTTTATGAGAGCATGGCTATGTTGAAGTCAAACAATGGTTTGATGAACACGCTTGCAACCGATGGAGCCAGCAAGTTCGACTTCACCGTGCAGAATGACGGTGATCAAGTCACGCTCAAGACCAAGATTGTTACTGCCAAGATCACTGGCACGCTCATTGACGAGGACCCGCTCGCGATCTACACCATTGATAAGGTTCTGCTTCCCAGGGAGCTTTTCAAGGCCCTGGCTCCGTCTCCTTCGCCCTCGCCCGCACCGGAGCCAGCCGCCGCCGACGCTCCTGCATCCCCGAAGAAAGGGGGAAAGAAGAAGAAGCAGAAGGCAGCCGACGCGCCGGCAGATGAGGAATCAGCGCCTGCGGATTCGCCCAGTGATGCCGCCGATGAGAGCGCTGACGACGGTAACGGCGCTGTTAGGTTTGACGGCGTCAGGTACGGTAACGTCATCTTCGTGGTTATGGCTTTGTGCTTTGGATTTTCGTTGCTGTAAACTGTGAGTTCTGTAATAAAAAGACAAAAAAGAAAAAGAAAAAAAAAATTTCTTAAATTATATGTGTTGCTTTAATATTTTTCTTACAAGAAAAGAGAAATTTTTAGCCATTTTTTGTTATAGTTAGGAAATAAAGGGAATTTGAAATGCTGTTTCCTTTATTACTGTATTTTTATTCGGTGTCTTTTGTAGTGTGTGTATTTTTAGCTGATTATTATCATTGTAGTTTTCTATTTGTTGCTGATGTAATTTATTTTTGGTGGTGTGTGATTTGAATGTAAGCGAATGTGTAAGTGAGCTGTGAAGCTGAAAATTGAGTTTGTGTACCCATTCAATTTTATAGCTTACTGTCATATTGAGACACTTTTTAGGTTCGTCTTTGGTATATGATTTTGAAATAAGACAAACATTGGTTGAAACTTGAAATCATCAAAATTGACTGGTAGCCTCAAAGTCAAACCTACCCCTAAATTTGAGGCAACAAAATTCTTAAATCCTTTTATTTTTTATTTATTTGATTTTTTAGCTGGAAATTCTTCTGATGATGTTGACATAAAAAATAAAGGTGATTACTTCCACAATACCTATTTGGTCTTGACTCTTGATCAATGCTCATCTATGGTTCTCAATATTCTGTTTTGTGCCTGGTTGTGGTTCAGTCAAATTTTCAATTTCTTACCATTTTAAACCATTTCATTTGGGAGAAGATCGATTGTTTTCTTATTATTTATTACTTTAGGTGGCCCTTGATCCATACTATGTCATTATTAAATGGCACCAATCCCATTTTAAAGTTGGAGTAATAGTTGGCCGAAGTATTTATCATTTTAGTTAGTTTTCTAGCTGAAGTGGTTAATTACTATATATATGTACTGTATATATACGAGACTTAAGGAATAAATCCTCTCAATACTTTTAAGAGAATAAAATATAATTTTTAATTTTTGAATTTTTTTATGTTTTTTTTGTCTTATTTATAAAATTAATAATAAAAAAATTGGGAGAATTCATTCCTTAAAACTTACACTATTTCCATGAGAAGGATTTGTTTTCTGTATGTCACCCCGGTTGAATACAGTCGTCAAATCCACTTCCTATTCCTTAGAAACTAAGATTAATATTAAGGGGAAAAAACAGCATAAAAAAAAATGAAAAACCTATAAAAAAATATGGATTATCATAAACAATTACTTGCTAGTACTTCATCTCAATCGATTGTCATTGTTATTGGATAATTAACGTAGAATCTTTCCAATCATTTAGCCTATTGGTACTGTTGCATTAGAAGATCAAAACACAGAATCAGCCAAATTATAGTCTGCTGATTCTGATTCTGACAGTGAGTGCGGTAGCCATCAAATTTTCGGCCAAGGGAAACACAGCTTGGTGTAATCTTTTTTACTGAGATGTAAATTGAAATTGGTGGTTGCTGTTAATTCTTCTTGCTAGTGGAATGTGAATTTGGCACTAACTTTTTAGGGCATAGGAAATAATAAATACTGTAAATGTTGGCACGAACTCTTTTAAGTTTTAACCCCCTAGAAACAAACTTCTCACATGGGGGTACCCTATGCATAGCATTATTATTGTAATGGAAAAATTGGTGGTCCTGTCCAACAATAAATGCATTCGGTGCCTTAGCTATGGATAATTACTGCCATCAACATGTCTACTTGCTTGCTGGATTTACCTAAAAAAGGATAAGAATTCTCCTTCGGAATCTTTGTATAAGATTTCAGTGTTCAGAGGCAATTTTGGAAGTTAGCACAGAACAAAATCATCTTGGATACCCTTTATGCTTTAATAGTTCAATCTAGAACACTTTTTTTTTCCTTTCTTTCTCTCCATACAAAGATGCAAATTTGCTTAAATAACTGACCCCCTCTACTATATAGAATGCAGCATATTTGACTTCTTTTCAAAGAAACATGGTACAGTTTAAGTGAAAGATCTACACAAAAGTTATAATATGTATACATGCCATTAAACAAAAACTTCACAGAATCAATAATAAATCATTCCCAAAGTCATATATAAGTTCTAAAAAACCAAAAAACTCTTGAATATTTCATCATGACAACGACGTTGTATATTATGTTACATAAAAAGGGCAACCCGGTGCACAAGCGTCCCGCGTTTAACGCAGGGTCCGGGAAAGGGCCGCAACCAAGGTTGTAATGTACGCAGCCTAACCTGATAATTATATCAGTGGCTGTTTCCACGGCTTGAACCCGTGACCTTGAGGTCACGTGGAGACAACTCAAAATTAAACTTGTTTATCAATTATCATATTCTCCTTAACTTGAAAGTTGAAATTGATAAATAGATATACCTGCTAAATTCAGAAGACTACAAAGGAAGAATAAAACATATGCAATGGAACTAGAATTTTCAAAAGGATTGAAGCAGAGCTTTTTTCTACATCACCATTGTTAGGCACATAAGTGTATGGATTTGGAGGTTTAAAATTGTAAGGTGGTGGTGGAGGAGTGCAACACTGAACACCAGAAGTTGGAGGGCATTTATTTAGTGGCGGCGGTGGCGGCAGTAACGGCGGAGGTGGTGCACCATAAGAAGGATAACCAAGAAGTGGTGGTGGTGGAATTTGAATTCACATTTGGAACAATTCACACATGTTGGTGATGATGGTAAGATATTATTATTATTATTATTATTATTATTATTATTATTATTATTATTATCCCCTAATAAAGGATCACCATAAGCTTTAAAATTAAAATTGGAGAATGGTAACCAAAGGGCTATAACTAGAAAAAATTTTGTTGGAAAAGTTCTATTTTCCATTGACTTGATATATATTAGAGAAAAATATTTGAAGAAAGAAATAAATGATACAGAGAATGAACGAAAAGAAAGGGAAAATAGAAGGAGGGAGAAGATTGTGATTGTGATTGTGATTGTGATTGCAAGTATTATCAATGTTTGTGGGAGATTTATAGAAAAATTTTCAAGATACAAGAAGTTGTTTAATATAGTGCCGCATGGCAGAACATATGTCATGATGATATTCAAGTAGCAAATTAAACAAAAATCTTCACCGTTTTGCATCACTCTATCAACTCTAAAATTAAAATTTTAAAATCTAAATTTTAGATGCTAAATCCTAAATCTTAAGTTATAATAAATAAAGAATTAAGATTTATATAATTAACAAAGAGTATAATACTCCTTACTTAATAAAAAACATTTAAAAAAGAACCTTCCATCTCTACAGACAAATTATTAAAACAAAAATGTTACACGATCAATTTTTTTATGGACGGTATGTATTTAAAAATAATGAGTTCTACTAACTAATTTAATCCAACAACCACCATATATCTTATAAAATAAATTCTGAGGTCGTGTAATATCACTCAATCTTAAAATGTTCAACCTTGTGTTTCTACTTTGATCATCATCAATTTTTATTCTTGGAGTAATTATTAAGTAGTAGGATGTTTATATTAAGAAGGTAAATCATATCTCATTTTCTTGAAAGAGTTATTGTCTTTTTAGCTATGTGGTAGCGAATCTTTAGAATTTTTCATCATCAATACAGTAATTCCTCCACTAAAAATCGATGTAGTTTATGGAGTAGTACGGATACTTATCTAATTTATTGTGTTTATGTATCGGATATATTTTGAACACGATATTTATTGATATTCGTCTAACATGCATGTCTTTTATATTCAATTATATCTTAATAAAAAATAAAAAAAAATTTCTCAAGAGACATACTTAAATATCATCATGTGTCAATATGTCTAATTTTATTCTTAATATATATTCTTGAAATGAGTTTAAAAACAGTATATATTCTTAATTATTAAAATAAAAAATATTTTAAATATTTTATATATTTAAAAAATTAATTTATATTTTAATATTAATAAAATATCAAAATATCATTATAATTTATCTAAAAAATATTTTATATTTTATATATATACCGTGTCATCGTGTTCTATAAAAATTTTAAATTTGTGTGTCCGTATTCTTACATCGTAGAGTTTCTCACAATATTGCTCACAATTCAAAAAATCTATAGAAAGAGCACACTATAAAATTAATGATTACTCAAAATAAAATTATTACATCAATCCTAGATAACAAAATTTCTGCTCAAAATCTTGTTAACGAAGATTCAAAAGCATATAAGTTCTGCAAGAAATTTATTTAACATAATATAACAGATACAAAAATTTTTTGTTATGTTTTTTTATTTCATCAATACTAACTAGATAACCATAATTTCTGCAAGAAATCTATTTAACATGTAAGAAATGAGCAAGAGAGGCTTAAGAAGACTTGTCCAATTCATTGCTATTCATATATAAATAGTTCAATTGATCCTCAAAATATGATGAGACTGGCCTTGGGGAGAATCCAGTATAGAACTTTTCTTCAACATTTGCCAAACATAATTCAACTACGTACTTGAAGGGTTCATGCTTCTGAGTAAGTGGTTGAACTGCGAATTCCTCGAACGGCATCCACTTCGCAAGGGAAGGCATAAACAAAAGGAAGGTATAGTCATACCAAGGAGATCGAATGCATGAACAAAAAAGATTGAAAAATGTGGATTGTCATGATTCATGAGGACAGCATTGTTCATAGTAATATCTTGTTAAATTCCTTTGGAATGCATGGTATAAACTCATGATTTGATTAACCAATAATAATGGATCTTGATTTTGTAGCTTAAACATGAGAAAGCTAAGGAACATAAGGAAATCCTCCATCACATGTATATAGATTCTATTACTACACACATATTATTGTAAAACAGTTCCAACAAACTCATTCTTCAAATACATGAAGGAACATTTGCATTAATTAGAGAACCATGTTGGTTTATGTGCTAACAAATGTTTGGACAACTTTATCGTGTTGATAACACAAGACATCAATATATAGATAGCTATAGCCATATAGAGATGTGTTTGTGGTTAGTGACAAAAATATAAGATAGGGTAATTCGGTCAAAACATCCTATAGTACGAAAGATTGGAGAAAAAGTTGCACTTAAAGGATGTTATTTAAGCAGATTAACTTTTACCGTAAACGAAAATTGAATTAGATATAGCCAAAATTTTAATCTGATCCAGATTAAATTTATTGGATTAAATCATATTTAATATTCACAATTTTTATTTTTAGATTTTGCAGATCAGATCGAATCAAAACTTTTTTAAATAATAAAAATAATACAACATGTATGATAGTTATTAGTTGAAATAAAATATAAAAAATATTTACTTATTTATCTTTTTATTTTTGCGGATATGCAGATATGTGGATACCTGCACAAAATTCGCAATCCGATTCTATTAGTGTGCGGATAAAATTCGATCCAACAGCCTTGTGGATCAGATACATATCCGCAATTTTTTTATCAGATTCAGACAAACACCGCGGATAAACAGATCGAACCCAATTCATGAACACTCCTAGACATGTATCTAACTTGATACAATAATCTGTAGCAGATTTTAGTACGGTTTAAACTCACGATATTAAAATTGTATGGAAATAACTCACCCTTGTTCTAGGATTCACTTCTAACAAAAATATAAGATGGTTTGTATCTAATTTTCTAAAAAATAGATACACAAAGAATATATCTTTTAATCTTTCTTTATCTTATCTCTGCCATCTAGTGAATGGTTCACAAGTCTATTTTATTGTATAAACAATTTGTAAGTTGTCTTAATGGATGATTAGTTAAGATTTCATGAGTGGTAAATAAGCAGGAGTATGAACATAACTAGGTTGATATTTCTCCTTCTATCATCTCATACTCATAGTATGAGTTGCTGAAAAGTTAGGTTGGGAGAACAAAATAGACAGAAGAATGATGTGAAATCGTGAAACAAAAGTACCTGAGCTGCTTCAATTTCCAATTCTTGCTTTTTGATCTCAACAGAAAGAGGGCGCAACATGCAAAGAAATGACAAATCTGATTTCCCAAAGAATGAATTCTGCACTTCCCTAAAAATAGAAAAAACAGGACTGTTTCACCAACGATATATCAAGATTAAATTCCATACAAAAGTTAGAAGATTCACACCTGAATGCTAGTATTTCTACAAATTCTGTATCAACCTGAACAAATATAAAACAGTTGTTATGAACTTATGATCAATAAAAAAAAACTGGTCACATTTACTCAGATACTCACTCCTGTCTCTTCTTTTACTTCTCTAATAGCTGCTGCAAAAACCTCCTCACCCTGCAGGTACAAAACCATGTTACAATAACTTCCAGTAGCCAATAACCATGCTGCAAAAATCTCCTGTACTGCATACCGCGTCGACAACTCCAGTAGGTAACTTCCAGTATCCAATTCCATGGAATCTACCTCTTTTTTCCTGTACTACAAGAACCTACAACCCCAAAGAAGGGGAAAAAGTTGCACTGATCAGAATGTTGGCATGAAGCAGGTTAGTTATTTGTATGAAAAAACATACAAGATAGTAAGACCCATTTGGTGACTGTACTAGAATAGAAATATCAATTCATTTGCAATGTTTGGTGTGATACAAGAAAATAACTAGAACTCGCATGCCATGTGAAGTTAATGAAGACAGCTGCATCCGAATTTTTACTGGTGTAATAAAAAACTCTTTGTGACTGTGAATTTGACAATCACCTCTTTGTTTTGATTTAAGACTATAGCAGCAACGGCAACACGGTGGGAAGCATTTATAGGGATTGTGCAGCCTGTTTGGGGAATCCAATAAACTAGCATTAGATAGCTTGGCTCAGCATGGTGGTACCAGAACCCCTCCTGCCACCAACAAAATACATTTAATATCTATGCAATTATATGTTCTGAAAAATGAAACAATATATATATATATATNATTGATAGGTAACTTTATCCAAACACCATGTTTTCCCTGCAAAGCTTATTGAAGTTAATAAAAGGCGGAATATTTGAGAAATATTAAGAAGTCTTTAGAATTTATTATCCGTGGCTATCACTCAATTCTTTTAATTTAGTTTTTTTAATTTAGTAATTCAATAATATATTTTATCTCATATTTTTAAATATTAATAATTAATTAATGATAAAAATAATAAATTTTAATAATATTCTAATATTTCTCTGTAGCAGGATCATAAGTTTCGTTTTAATTGTGTGGCTGACATAAGTTTATATGCAAAAAAAAAGGGTTAACGCGCAAGTTTCTCTTTCCTCTAAGTCTTGGGTTGAATCTCATTGTACACCAAAATAAAAGTAACGATGATAACAATTTGACATTTTGATTTTTTTTTTTTTAAAGAAAAGGATACTATATCACAGACATCATTATAGAGCTGTGTATGTGCAGCATAATAAATAATAAATAATTAGTATTACCTTAAGGTTCCAATGTAGAAGTGAAGACCTAAGCAATGTAGCAAAATGTTGTGGGTCCATAGGCTCATTCAAGTCAACAATAACTCCTCCATGGGCATCATCAATGGCAGGAAGAATTTTGGGATGTTCAAATCCATTTTCACACAATCTCTCCCCTAATTTTGGTGCTGGAATAGTTGAGACAGACATGGAGCTTTGTACTATACTGCTGCATCCAAGTAAGTCAAATATTCAACAATTTGACTCCAGTCTATTTCACTTCATATGTCACAAAAGGTTATTAAACGTTGAAAAGTCAAAAGGAGTTTCAAGAAATTCAGCAATTATACAAAGATTTAACTGTTTGTGTCAGTAAATAATTCACAGACACATCAATTTTTTATCTTGAAATTAATTTCCTCTTTCACTACGGCAATATTAAAGTAACAACAAATAAAATAAGGTTTCAATTCAAGATCTGACATAGGGGGCTCCTCCAACAAATTAAAGCTTGTTAGGCAAACTTTTTGGTATAATTAATTACATTCTTTTTTAATTTGTTCATGGATCACTGTCTTTTAAAGTTGAATAAATTACTATTTGTATCCAAAAAAGATACAGATGCGGACAAATATAACCATATAAAAATAAAACGACAATTATAACCACGAAAGATGGTTTCTGTGTGTCAAGAGTACCCGAACATTGGTTACACAATTAATCCGTTAAGCTATCTTCTATAGGTACAATTATTGTTTTATTCTTATATGGATATATTTGTCAGCGTCTACAAATAATAATTTATTCTTTAAAGTTTTAGCATACAGAATAAAAAATTATTATTATTATTATTATTATTATTATATAACTCTAAATATAATAGATTTTTTTACAAAGACTATTGTTAGTAAATTGTGAAATAATTAACACAGTAAAAATTAAAAATCTCATAAAATAAGGATAAAATTATAAAAAAAAGAGACAATATTAAAATTTTAAAATGAAAATTATTGTTGAACAAAATTTCAATTTAAAAAAATAACTATTTACAAACAAGAGAAAATACAAATGAATCTTTCTATACTGAGGCAAGATTGTAAATCCCAAAATAATGCATGCAGCAGCATATATAAATAACTTATCATCCAAGCCATGTGAACTTGTGATGTAAAATACTTGGTCACTACACTTATCTACCAATAACGAATTACTACCAGCATGCATTTTAAAAATTAAAAAATTAATACTAGAATAACAAATAGAAGATTACCTTGCTAAGGAGAAAGGAGGAAAAAATGGGTGAGAGAGAAAAATGAGGACTGATTATTGTAAACCTAAATGAATGAATTAGAATTCCTCTTATGAGAGGTAGCTAGAAAGATACATAATATATAAGAGGTAGTAGTGGAAGCTCAAAGTTATAAGTGGCTAGTATAGTGGACGAGGCCTTAATTGGATTGGTTTATATACCAAAAATTTTGAAGTTTGAGTGCGTGGTGACGTATGGTTCCACTCCAATTTTGCTATAATTTGCAGTATGAACAAGTTTACCAAACTTGTGGGACAAGGTAGGCTTTGAATCACTTCTTAAATTAGAAGCATTTCTTACTCTAAGTTTGACGCTAACTACTTTATCATCAGAAGATATCTATCATTTCATCATTTGTGGTTCATAACCATCTTTGTATGTATTTTATATACTTGGTATCTTATAATTTTTTTATCATGCTATAAATAAAATTATTGATCTATTGCAGATTTAATTATTTTTATAATTGATTACATAATTAAAATATGTAAATAAATAAATATGTATATAATATAAATATATATAGTACGCTAATTTTAAAAACGTTGATGTTGTTTGGTTGTGATGGCTAATGATGTAAGAGGTTAAAGGAGTTGGTACAATGTGGGAAATGGAGAAGAGGCTATAAAAATTAAAAATGAAGACAAGCGAAGAAGGTTTCTGAAATCGTCATTTATGGTTAATTGGTTATAGAATTATAGGCTTTGTATTAGTGGTGTGCTTCAAGTATTGTATTATAGGCTTTATATTAGTGGTTCTAGCTTATAGAAAATACTGGCTGAAATTGATTATTAAAATAGTTGATTTCCCTATGTTTTCTTTAATTTTAATGGGATTTATAGATTGTAGCCAAATTACGGGTGAATTGACTTTAGCATTACAGTATCACACTAATGTATAATAATAATTGCACGTAGTATTTCATATATAATCTAGATAAAATATATAAATTGAAGATAACAAATTAAACCAAGAAGTTAATAAATTTAGATCTTTTAAAATAAAAAAATTAATAAAATAATAAAATAAATAATTATTTATTATTAATTTTATAATTTATATAAAATGTATTTCTATTATCTTAATTTAATAATAACTAATTTTTTATTTTATCAACAACGTTTTATTTTAAAAGTTTGATCTGAAGTTGACCGTAGAACAAGCAGACATGAGAAGTGAGAAGGGATGTTGTTGGAGATGGCGCCACCGAGAGGTCAACGAAATAACGGAGTGGCAATTAAAGGGATCAAGGTGGGATCAGGTAGTATGCCACCACAAGTCAACAAAATGAGTGCAAAAAAGATTTTAGACTTGCGAGTACTTATGTCACTGCTCACTAGCTATACGTGACACAAGTTAAAAATCACTCAATTATTTATGATCAAACATTTAAATTAATTCCCAAAAAAATTTATATTAGTTATGCTAGTCCAACAAATATTTATTTTTTTACAAAAATTATTTTCGTCAAAAAAATTAATTTCTTTATCATTTTCAGTTAAAAATTTTTATTTGCGATGTTGGATAAATAAACTCTTAACAAAAGTTATTATAAAATAATTAGGTTTTAAAATAATATTAATATAAGATAAATGGTTCCCTTCAAAATAACAAAAGAATTAGTGTGTCCAACGAAAAATAATTTTGAAATTTTTTTATAAATATAAAATTTATTAAAATTATAATATTTAAGTTAAATTTTTTTAAAAATTAATTTGGATGTATATTCGTTATTTAAAGAATGCAATAACTTACACGATTCACTATAGTAATAATTGGATTTTTATTTTAATAAATAAATTAATTATAATAATTACTGAAATAAATAATTTAAAAAATTATTACTGAAATAAATACAAGGCAACAATGGCCAGTAACAACGTGTACATAGTTACGTGTGTTTATCCCAATTGTCATATAAGAAATAACGACAATAGAATGATTTTTTAGTATGACAATTCAATACTGTTGCAGACTCAGCGTGTAAGTATGTTGTCAGAGTTGAAAAGTTTGATATTGAGCAACCTTGGTGGTACAGAAACAAGGGATGTCAGAAGGATGGGGGTATAGGTTGCTGGCACCCATGGGTAATGGAGTTTTTGATTTTGACTATTTTGACTTCTAAGGGCCAAGCATGTGCGGATCATGTTCGACATCCATGAGAGAATCATGGCGGAATAAGTGATGAAGCTTTCCGCCGAGGTTGGAGATGTCGGTCGTAGTAGTTTTTTACACTCAACCTACGTAGAAGACGGCCGACCTCTCGCACCACCACCAATTCATGTCGCCATTCCAGTCGAAGAGGTGGAGGACGGTGACGAAGAGTCAGAAGAAGAATACATGGGGGATAGTGCCAACAGTGATTCTTTTGATGGGGGCGAGTAAGAGGAGTTTATACCGGAGACACCCACTGAGACTGCGGCGCGCCATGTCTTGCCTTCACCCCACCCAATTTTGGCGTTATCGACAGTATCAAGTCACTATCACAGTCTAGATCTGGATGCCATGCATGATAGTACTCTATATTCCAACACGGGGGAAGAGGATTACAACCTAAACGGTGGGGTAAAGTTTTGGGTCGGCCACATGTTCAAATACCGAGATGCAGTGTTGCAGGATGTGAAGAACTACAGTATTCGCAGGTCTGCTGAGTACTGGGTGATCGAGTCGGACCGATTAAAGTATCATGTACAATGCCATCAAGCTGGGAATGGGTGTCAATGGAGTCTCCATGATACCCTTCGACAGAACCTTGGATACTGGTGAGTTCAAATTTAATTGAGTTTTTGAGTACTTCTGTGCAATATATTTAGTAGTTTTGAAATATGGTTGAGCCAATGCTTTATTGCGTTAGGGAGGTCCGGAGGGTTTGGAACGCACAGTTGTTTAGCACTCACCATGTTCCAGGGCCATCAACAATTGGATAGCAGTCTCATCTGCAAGGTCATACTACCGTTGATACAGTCCAACCCCTCCGTCAGCATCCCAGTCCTGTAAGGTGCAGTTCGAGCGAGCTATCACTTTAAACCCTCCTACAGAAAGGTGTGGATGACGAAGTAAAAGGCAATTACACAGATCTACGAGGATTGGGAAGAGTCATACAACAAGGTGCCAAAACTGCTTCAGGCACAACAGAGCTATTTTCCTGGCACCATCTGTGAGCTACGGGCCAGACCATACTACGATGGACACCTTCTGGTCCGCGACTATAGCATGCTCGACAAAGTATTTTGGGCTTTTCCATCTTGTGTTGAGACTTTCAAGCATTGCAAGCCATTTGTTTCCGTCGATGGCACACATCTGTATGGCAGATACGGTAGAGTGTTGCTTATTGCGGTGGCACAAGACGGCAACAGCAACATCCTGTCTATTGCTTTTGCCATTGTCGAGTCTGAGAGTATCGAGTCATGGTCGTTCTTCCTTACTAATCTGAGACGTCATGTCACCCCACAAGACGGCCAACTGGTTATCTCCAATAGATCGCAGGCCATCAAGGCCGCCCTCAGTGCCGATGACAGACTGACAGTGGTTGGCATCCCCAGAGAGCGTTCCATGCTTACTGTATCAGACACATGGCGACGAACTTCATGACTCGTTTTAAGTCAGCCGAGGGCAAGAGGTACCTTATAAACGCTGCTTACGGTCCAAGTAAGGCTGGGTATGAGTGGTACATAGATGCCTTGAGAGGAGTTTCACCGGTGATGGCAGACTGGGCTGGTCGTTTCAACAAAGAGATTTGGCTGCAACATTGCGACAGTGGGAGGCGGTTTGGTCATATGACGATATATCTGTCAGAGTGCATCAATGTTGCTGGATGGACCTGCATCATGCCAATCTGGTGGTGATGTGTTCCAGACTGCCCAATGCTGAGATCCTCTGGAACCAGATGCTGGACGCGGTGCGTGGGTCGGGGTGGAGGAGGTGGAAGAGGCGGACCAGGAGGTGAAACCTCTCTGTCTGATGGGATGTCTCCGTAATCTTCCTGGTAGTCGAACTCCGCCTCCTCGTCGGACTCTGTGTCCAGCCACATCCGACGAGGCCTAACCATCTCCTTCCTAATCGGCTCGCCAGGTCTACACTCTCTAGCGCCTTTGTCCCTCTTAGCAGGTCGCCGGGTATCCGTCCTAACCTCCGCCGCACGCCTACGCTGGTCCGGCACGCCCAAGGGAAGGTGGAGATCGTCTCTCGGCTGGCTGGCAGTGGGCTGTACGTCGGGGGGTAACTCAGCGAGTCTCGAGTCCTCCAGAACCTCCTAGCCTAACAGATGCCTAACACGGCAAGCCTCACGCCACTAAACATAGTACTCCCGGGTCAGCCTGCTGTCAAATGTATGCTGTATGGAGATCCTGCGACCAAGATCAAAATGCTTACGCCAGCCTTCGTACCAATCAGAATGTTGATCAGGCCACCAAACATCTTCACCCCGACCAGAGGATGTGAGGAACTTATAAGAAAAAACAATAAGTACATAATATGATGTGGTTGACTGACACACATGTGATGGTTTTAACACAACTGAAATCTAAACTCAAGTAAGCAAAGATAAATAAGACATCACATATACCTGTCAAGGTTCACTGGAGGGTCAGGGACCTGCTGCTCTCCATTGAACTGCCTCTTCATCCAGTTGACCTGGTGAAACTGCACAATATTAAAGCAGACAATGGAGACGACTGACATCTATGTCCTCCACTCCTCCTCCTCGAAGAACCAAGGAGGGCACAAAACCTACAGAACAGGGTCGTCGTATGGTCTCCATACAAAACTGAAGGAACCGTAACAGAGCTAATAGTCAGGACGACAAAAATAAGGCAACATAAATTACTAAAATGAAAACGTGGTGGTCGTAAACGTGGTACTAACCTCATCGAATCGTAAACTGGTCGATCAATAGACGCCATCGCAAGACCCTGACCTCATGCTGATCTCTGCTCTACTGCTGCAATCCAACCAACCTGACACCAACTAAAAGAATAAAAGCAGTTCGTTATGCAACAGGTCATAGGAAGTTACAAATTGATAACTAAATACATAAATAAATATTTGTTACCTCGCAACCATAGGATACTGGTAGATCCGTTTATTTGCTAGACACCACCGAGAAAATCTCTGGTAGATTTAGGACATCACCAACAGAGTGCAGCCGGCGATGTCCGTGACGCCTCGGTATGCCGCCAAACACAGTGACTGGTACGTCTAGGTAAGCACGGCTGAGCCCCAAGACAACGCCCGACACTGAACGACTCCTTTTTGTCACATGCATATAATATGTTTTGCAGCGTGTTATATATATGTGATTTGCTAGAAAATAACTTAATTATTAATATATTATAATAATTTTTTAAACCACACTATTAGAGATATAATCATTAGTATTATCTTCTCTTATCAGTTTAAATTTTTAGGATGAGTAGTTTCATGACATGGTATCAGAGCTCTATATCCGAAAGGTCAAGAGTTCGATCCTTGATGAACCCCAAAAAAATGAAAAAGATAACAAATCAAGCAAACTCAAAAGAGAGACCCTTACTTAAGGGAGAATATTAGAAATATAACTTATAGTGTTACCTTCTCCTATCAACTTAAATTTTTGGGATAAGTGATTTCATGACACACACAAATAATATAATTTAATAGAACAATATATATCATAAATAAAAAGAACAATGATCAAATTTTATAGTGTTTAGCAAATAAAAAACTAACAGCGAATTATATTTAATATTCCAAAAAAAAATAAACCAACTAAATTAAAATTAAAGAGTTTAAAATAGCCTATAATAAGAATAGCTAGCTAATAGTGCTTTATATAAATTATATGAAAAATTTTTTATCATCACAAATTCCATCATTCAAAATATAGTCATTTTTATAGGTATAACAATTCTATTATTTTTACCGTCTTCTTTAACTAATTTTTTTATTTTGATATTAGATGTCACAGATCGCTCTATTTCTTTTTTAATGTTGTGTTTTACACAAGATACAGCTATTTTTTGGAACCTAAAAAATTTCTAAGTCACTGAAATTTTTTATTAACTACGAAAATATTCATTTAAAATAAATATTTATAAGTATGATGTTTAATTCAAAATAGTATATGAGAAACCAACTAAAAGAGTCAAATTTATTAATATATCTAAAAGTATTAATCGCGTCTAAAAATATTAATTTATATTTTTGATGTATTAAACGTGTCACCAAAACTTATCAAATTAGAATTATTCTCCAAATACGTGACGTTAAAAAAAAAACAAAAATACATTGTCCGATGATATGCGCTAAAATTGAATATTTTGCTAGAATTTAAATTCTACATTTCTACTTACCGATTCATTCTTGTATTTTTTTTTTTTTTGAATGTCAAAATTAATTTCTCATCTTGCGACATCCTACTCACATGATATGTGCATGATTGATAAGAATTAATATTTTGAACTTTGATATTCACTTTAAAAAGCATGTGTTTGTCTCTAAATACATATATATCTTCAGAAAAAGTATTTGCACTCAACTCCTACAACAAAATAGAACATTTATATTAATCATTACAGTAATATAAAATATAATATTTGACTATTCTTAAATTTAATTTAAATACAAACCTTTTCAAATATAGAACACACATTTTATTACAGCTTTTTTTCGAAAAACTCTTAGCCTCATGCTCAAACACTATGAAAGAGACAACATCAATCTCATTAACAACTGTAAGGTATATTTTGTACCTACATAAATGCATACGTAAGTTAAAAAAAATTCAATAATACGCCGAATTAGTGAATACATTTGAGGTGATATTTGATGGATGTGGTGCATTATAAATGATTGTAATAAAAGATAATTGCACTGTAACATTAGATAAAAAAATAAAATTAAGTAAAAATAATCATTAAATTATCAAAAGAATAATAATAAAATAACTATATAAAAAAATATTATAAAAAATTATAACTTATACCTTAAAAAAAATTAATTTCGATAAAAATAAAAAATACATCCTTATTCTATGAAATAGTAAAAAAAAAATAATAAATTAAAAAATGTTTTGGTTCTCAAATTTAGACTCATAAACTATAAAAAAAATATTATATATAACCATTAGTAACACAAAATTAATTATAAGAATTAATTATTAATTATTAATATTAATATCAATTTATCACTATTAATATTTGTATTATATTTGTAGCAATTAGAATTATAAATTATGTTTAATTTTTTATTATTGATCAATATCAATTTATCATTATTAACATTAGTATCATATATATTTATGGCACTTAAAATTATTATGGAGATATCAGTATCAATTTGTCATTATTAACGTATATATCATATTTATGATAATTAGAATAATAAATTTATATTTAATTATATATATATATATATCAATTTGCTATTAATTATCTTTGATTCAAAATTATATTGTAAAAATTGAAAATTAGAATTAGTGATAATTAATATAATTAAAATAATTAAAAATATTAATAATTAATAATTAGTATGATTATACATTAAATATCAGTTTTATATAATTATAAAAAGATATTTTTTAAATTAAATTAAAAAAAAAGAGAGACATACTAAAAAAAAGAGAGATATACTAATATGTTTTTTTTAAATTAAATTGGGCCGCCAAAGCCCATAGTCTCTTTGTTAAGCAAGCCTCCAACAACCAAAAAATAATAAGGAAGAAGCGGAAGAAGAAGCCTCCAACGGCTACTTCCATATAAAACGACTCAACGCAACAAACCATCATATTCATATTTCTTCTTCGATTTAACGTCTCTCTCAGTTCTCACTCTCTCTGTGATCTTCAAGCTCTCACTCAGCCTCGTTCTCTAAACTTCTCAACCGCCGCACTATTTACTCTTTCTCTCTTCTCTCTCTGTTTGTTTTCGTTCTTGGTTTCTTTGTATTCACTTTATTTTTTCTGCTTTTTCTTTTCTAGGGTCTTCGTTCTTTCATCATCGTCATCATCGCATCATCGTCATCATCATCTCCTCCTTTTCTTTCCGGCCATGGATGCCGGAACCTGGAGTTCTTCTATGAAGACAAAATCTCGATGCCCTCTCCAAGATCGCCGTTTCATCCACAGGAAAGCTTCTCAAGAAAACGTAATCGCTCTTTCGCTTTACAATTTCGCATTCTATTTTCTTGATTTTACTAGAATAAAAACTAGGGTTTTCTTGTTTAATTTCGGGTTTTCTATTTTCCTAATGCAAGAATTCTTCAACAGTTGGACAGGTTCATCCCAAACAGGTCAGCCATGGATTTCAGTTATGCGCACTACATGCTAACGGAGGGAAAGAAAGAGAAAGAAAACCCGATGGCAAGCTCGCCGGCACGACAAGCCTACCAGAAGCAACTGGCGGAGGCTTTCAACATGAACCGCACAAGAATCTTGGAATTCAAGAACAAGCCCCCTGCCCCTGTTGAACGAATCCCTAAGAATTTCCTCTCCCCACCACCTCCTCAATCAAAATCCTCCAAGCCCAAGCGTTACATCCCTCAGGTAACTATACATTTTTGGATTCATATCATATGCATTCTTTCAAGAGTGATGTTTTGAATTGTGTTCTAACCGTTTGTGAAAATGATTCTTAGAGTTCTGAGAGGACATTGGATGCTCCTGATATACTTGATGATTTCTACTTGAATCTGTTGGACTGGGGTAGCAGCAATGTCCTCAGCATTGCTCTAGGAAGCACAGTTTATCTTTGGAATGCCTCCGATAGTTCCACTTTGGAACTCGTGACAGTTGATGATGATGAGGGTCCTGTAACGAGTGTTAGCTGGGCTCCTGATGGAAGACATTTAGCCATTGGTTTGAACAATTCCCATGTACAGCTTTGGGATTCTACTGCTTGTAGGCTGGTAAGTATCATAATCAAACTGAAAATTTTTGCTTTTTAGTCATGTGGCAATTCTGATAATGGTTTTTTTGGGTTTATTATATGGTGAATGCAGTTGAGAACACTGAGGGGTGTACACCAATCAAGAGTGGGTTCACTAGCTTGGAACAATCATATCCTCACAACAGGAGGCATGGATGGTAAAATCGTGAACAATGATGTTAGGGTGAGGTCTCATATTGTTGACACCTACAGGGGGCATCATCAGGAGTTGTGTGGTCTCAAGTGGTCTCCCTCGGGACAACAATTGGCAAGTGGGGGCAACGATAATCTGGTTCATATATGGGACAGGTCCATGGCGTCATCCAATTCACCGACGCGATGGCTTCACAGGCTTGACGAGCACAGGGCTGCGGTGAAGGCACTGGCTTGGTGTCCATTCCAGGCAAACCTGCTAGCCTCTGGTGGAGGTGGGGCTGATCAATGCATTAAGTTCTGGAACACACACACCGGTGCTTGCTTGAATACTGTTAACGCAGGCTCTCAGGTGTGTGCTCTGTTGTGGAGTAAGAACGAGCGTGAGTTGCTTAGCTCGCACGGTTTCTCACAGAACCAGCTCATCGTTTGGAAATACCCTTCTATGGTGAAGATGGCTGAACTCACTGGACACACGTCAAGGGTGCTTTACATGACTCAGAGTCCTGATGGGTGTACTGTGGCCTCTGCAGCAGGGGACGAGACTCTGCGGTTTTGGAATGTCTTTGGAACTCCAGAAGCATCTAAGCCAGCACCAAAAGCAACAAACACACCTCCCTTCGCTCAGTTCTATTTTATCCGATGATATTGTTGTATAGGGGATTCTGTAAGTCCCAGGGACGGATCCAATTTTTTGGAAACCAAAGTAGTAGTAGTAGTAATAGTACCGTATGTATAGAAATAATAAATGATCGAAAAATAAAGTAAATTTTGATATAAAAAATTTAAAAAATAATAAATTATTCAAAAATAAAATTAAAAATTTCATCGGTTATTTAACTTTTTTTTTTAGTGTCAAAACAAGCAAGAAAAAAAAAAACAAACCAAAACACCTATCCTAGATCATCAAGGATGAATTGTTGGAGGTCATTACAAGGCGCAGACCAAGACATGCGTAGGGTTGATTCTAGCCCCATATCTCGTAGTCAATCCACGATTCTGTTGGTTTTTTGAGCTATCCATTCAAATTGTACAAATCAAGGTCTTGACAAAAGTTTTTGAATCTTGTTAAGAATATCACAATATCTCTCAAACCACAATTTCAAGTTAAAATCTCCTCCAACGGCAAAAAGCTCACGTCTAATAATAAGTCAAGGGAGAGAGCTAACAATAAGCGAAAGGTGAGAGCTACCAGAATAACCTAAAACCAACAAACATTTGAATCTCTAATGACACGTCCAATTCCAGCCAAACTCAAATTAAAAAATAAAATTACAATTAACTTTAAAACTATTACATGTTGGAAGTATCCAACACAGTCGACTCTTGAAGGTGCTAAAAGGATCACTTCTTTTTTCATGCATTATTAAGTCATTAGTGGTTATAAGCCTTAGAACAACCACCTTATAATCAGACTATTTATTTTCACTGTTAAAAATATCATTATACTTATGTTTTCACATCCACCAAAGTCTCGGCCTACGAGCCATGACCTTCCGAAACCAACTCTCAAGAGTGGTACCTTCAACTGGTCAATAAACAAAGGATCCAATATTTATCAAATGACTTTAGGTTTCACACAATTTCTAAGACAATGCTCTATTATTTTCTGATCCTCGTGACATTTTGTGGATAAGTCCGATCTAGATAAATAACGTTTGATACGAAAAGCTTCCGTTAGAAGGACATTACGTAAACTCAGCCACATCATCAGCTTGATCTTCTTTGGAATATTAAAATGCCAAAACCACCTCCAGTTGTTGTTGCTATCCCAATTTAATTTATTCTTCAAAAACCAATGATAACCCTCTCTAGCATTACAATCCCTTGTCCCTGCAGGTCACCATCTCCATCTTGACTCCAAATCCACCATTCTCGGAGGGTTAAGGCTATGAATGAACTGCTTGATCTCTTGAGGATTTTATAATAAATGGAATAAAAAACGTAAAAGTATAACCATGAAAATAAAATAATAATAATATAAGAGAGTACAAATAATATATAGAGTAGGAAAATAACTGACTCAAATTCAAATAAAAATAATTTTATAATAATAAAAATAACTATTCACAGATTGCTTTTTTCATATATTGTTGTATCTCCCCATGTATTAGCAGGTTTGTCCTTTGTATAATTTTATTTTATTTTATATTTAAAAAATAATTTTATAATAATATAATAATTAAGGATATTTGATCCGATATGAGAATAAATTTGCACATACTAATACTAGTATGAGAAAAATAAGGATAAATAAAAATACGACATATAAATTATATTATTTATTATTTTTATCATTATATAAATTAAATTTAATTAACTTTCATTTTTAATTTTAAATAATTAAAAATATAGATAAAAAAAATATGTTTGTCTCTTACCTTTCAAAGACACATTATTCATAAGTCGCGTGAGAGGACAACAAACTAGCACTAAAGACCCACAAAAGATACAAACACGTCCCACATTGATTACCATACAAAATCTTTACTTGTTTAAATGTTGAATTCAATAACTTGTTGGTCAATGTATAGGGAATGTGGGATGGGATTTACGCGTGACTTTATAAACCCTAAACCGCCCTTATTCATGATAGGGAAATCTACTGATGGAGGGTCTTTGTCCGCTGTTTCCCCTCATGTGTGGAAAAAACAAAGAAACAGTGATGCATGGCACGTGTGCAAGTCCACGATGATCCATAGAGAGAGGTTAGTAGGTGGTGCTGCGAGCCATCTATTGTATGATGTCTATAGCGGTTCACTGTGATTTCCTCGCCTCTCTCCCATTCCCTTTTTCACTCGGATCCATCTTTGGTTAGCATTGCTAATGAAACATGGATCATCGTGACTATGTTGACATAAACCTAATTAATAATTACATTAATACTTATTAATATTGATATATTAATAATAAATAAATTTTTAATATTTAATACTTTTATATTATTTAATTGTATATATTTTAATTTTATATTATTTTTATATATTATATATTTGTGGATACAACTTAAAATTTATGGACCCACCATATGTTTTAGAAACGGTCTCTTACTTTCTCTAGCTCTGAACTCTGGTATTCCAATATCCTTAGTACTCATCGAATTTATGTATCAATAAACAAAAATTCATTTACTCTTCTTTCCATCCATATTGCTATGTACTCACTTATCAATAAATAAAAACTAACAGTACTTCCTTATTTTTGTTTTATAATTTTATTTTGATCATAATATAAATAAAAAAAATTAAATAATATATATTCCAATATCCTTAGTACTCATTGTATTTATGTATCAATAAACAAAAATTTATTTACTCTTCTTTCCATGTATATTGCTGTATACTCACTTATCAATAAATAAAAACTAACAGTACTTATTGGAAATAGGAAAAGGGAGAGACAAATCAAAAACAGATGAGAGGGGATTAGGAAATCGTCAAGTTCTTGGAGATATTGGTAACCTTGAAGTACTTAAAACCACTGATGGCAAGCACATTTCACGGCCTATCACAAGGTTTTCTCTTTTTTTTTTTTCGTCATTCAGTTTGATTGATCTACCAAAACATACAACTTATTTCCTAACTTGGTTGTTTCTTATAGGAACCTTTATGCAAAACTTTTGGCAAATTCACAATTTACTGCAGTAAGAACATATTGCTCTTTGCTAACTTTGTTAATGATCTTGAATTGAACATCTATCTATGCATTTGGTTTTCAATGAACTTGCCCACGTTGGTCTGTAGAACTTGTTGTTGGATCCAAAAGCCCAAGCTAATGAACAAGGAGCTGCACAAGGGAATAAGGTGCAGTACCATTCTGAAGACACATTCTTATTTCTATTTTTATGATACCTAATAATTAATGCACCTTGAACCTAATTATGTTTATTTTCAGAACTTTGTTCAACTTGAATTAGACAATACAGCAAGCGTTCACAGGAAACATGGTTTAGAGGAAAGCTTTGAGCACGATAATGAAAGAAAGTTTAAGAAAAGATCTTGTAGGAAAGTCATAGTCTAACTGCAGAAATTACTGCACAGAGCAAGGTACTTTACTGTTGTTTACACCCTGCATGTGATAGGAAATACTAGTCCTCTAAGGATATGCATGATATCTATGGATTTGGGAGTTGCTTGTTTTGTGGTTTGTACTCTTTGGATTTAGAGATATCCATGATGACGTTGTTGAAGGGGATGTTCCACAAATCTAGACTCTCTTCGTTTGGGTCTGACTTGTAACGATTTTCTAAACAAAATCTTGCGGCTCACCCACGCTAATACAGTCTCCCATATACTTTCTAAGACAATAATAGGTCTGTGATGCCCTTATAAAAATAAATTAAAATCAAAATATTTTAATCAAATAGACTAAATATTTTTTTAATTAAATGTTTTGTTTCCTTAAAGAAATACGAAAAGAAAAGCAAATTTTTAGCAATAGCAGAAAGCAACTTCTTTAGCTCATGATTGAAAGACTGGCTAAGGTACCTTAGATGTAGCAATTCAGCTGCCTTCGACGGAAGCTCCTTTATTGCACAGAGCTCACATCCAAGGTAGAGCATATGAATTGGTGCTGCCATAATGAAATATAAGCTTTTAGAATCTGCTTTATTTTTATGATGATGATATAATGATGCATGAAAAAATAACATTGTATAAATAACATTTTGTTATGAATTTTACTAGCAAACTCTTTTTTTGTTTTCAAATATAATTCAGCATCCAATAAAGTGCACTTATTGGCTGAATCTTACTTGTCCCTATATTATAAAGAGTAAATGAACAAAAATACACATTAAAGAGTTTGGGTGGACAAACATACACACCAATGAATCAAAATTATGTAGAAAATGGACCATAATAAGCAGCTTTATTTTATGAGCTTGCTTTTTTCTGCTAACTGCATTTTTTTTATTATTTTTACCTTTTTCCTCCTTCTAGTGTGGAGTCTGGTGACATTGATCTATCTGAGTTTTAAGAAGAGAACCAGGGTGACGATGGTGATAAAAACGATAACGATAGAGATGACGGGGCTGATATTAAAAGAGAATCTGTAGTCAAGAGGGAACCCAGCAAGCTGCTGGAACAAATGGTGAGATGTCACTAATAATTTTACCTTGACTTCTATCGTTATAAGAGCCTTTAAGCTTAAATTATTGCCTCAACTCGTGCAGAAAATGCAGCAAATGGATCTAACCCCCAGCCGAAGAAACTAATTATAAGTGATGAATACTTTCAAAGAGTGACTAGGGCACTCATCATGCATCTTAGACAGCAGGAAGAAACTGTTCTGCAACAAGGTGCCACTTGAAATGTTTGCTATTTGTTATTGAATATTTACTTCAATTGATTAGGCTCGGTAAAGGAACTGTATACCTTTCAATCAAGTTCTTAAGCTCTGAATGCCTTTGTCTGCTCTACATCTAATAGTTATTTGTACAAAGAAACTTTTGCTATGAATATAACTAGCCTTTATATGGTGTCCAATGTAACAGTATATTATATTGAAAACTGAAATTTATGCTACTTATGAATGTTGCAGGAACTGAGTTGGCTGAAACAAGGCAACGAGATTTGATTCAATGGTATATAGACCAACAAAATGAGAAAAACGCTTACAGTTCTATGGAGGAGGTTAAAGCAGAACTTTCCAGACTCAAAGCTATTATAGAGGTCTACATTTTGTCTACACCCTTCCAAGAATTGCATTTACTTAGCTTTCAAACAAAAACACAATTATTTTGGACATGAGTTGATTTAAGTGAGTTTCATTCATTTTCCATTATCTTTCTTGTGACAGTGTTTTGGCAACCTTGCTGAAGAACAAAGTTGTGCCTGATCCAAGATTCAAGATTAAGATTGCTTAAAGATTCTGTTGTGGTTTGTATTGGTTGCAGCTCCAAAAGCAGTGAAAAAATCAAAAAGACAAAACTAATGCAAAATTTATTAAACCATACTGATTGTTCAGAAATAGAGCAAAGTTATGTTATTCATGAATTATTTTTACCTTTGGTCTAGATTGTAGATCATACTTTTGATGTATTTAGGCATTTTTAATATTTTAAATTCTATATTTCTATGTAGACTTTGGACGGACACAGTAGACTTTGGACGGACACAATCCGCCAAAATACAAAATAAAAGTCACAAACTCATTTCTCTCCTACATTAGCATTCTCATCCTGGACTTCATCTCCAGGCTCATCGTCGACCAGTTTTCCCCCGATCACAATCTTGATAACGTCAAATTGACTAACGTCGAATTCAGGGGCGAACACATGAACCTGACTAACTGCTCGGTCAAATCCGGCAGCGAACATCTCTAAACCACCATCTTCAAGCTCCTGAATCCGAGCAGTCAAATTTCATTTTTCAACATCAGATTCTTTTTATTTCTGTTGAAGAGTACAAACTTGGTCCTACAGAGTCCCTATCTCACCCTCCAAGTCTTTCATCTTTTTCATCAGATCCATAATAACACCATCCCTCTCATTCAGTTATTTTTCAAGATCTGCTATCTTCCTGGCTTCCTTCTTCTCCTAAGCGCCAGATAGCTCCAGGCCCCGACCAACGTATAGGAGCCTGGCAGCTACAACTTACGAAAATCATCAGTTATTTATAAGTCAGATCCCAAGCAAACAAGGCAAAACAAAACCACAAAACCCTACCTGAACATATTGGCCAACTGTTTCCTTCCCAGCACCATTCAAAAGGTAAAAGTCAGAAGAACTCTGAGCAACTTTCTTAGAAAGCGCGGCATAAGGGAAACGGTCGCTCCAAACTGAGTCCGAACTCCCACCAGTAACAAAGCCATGCAAACACATTTGGTTCTTCAAGTTACCCCTAACCCGGCCACCACTAGCGAAATCAAATCCGGAAAGAACCTCAAGCAAATCCTCAGGATCTGGACTCTTCCTCTTCTCACCCCGATGAACCGCACTAGACTGCGCTCCTTCGGCAGCCACTTCCTTTAAAACATTGCTAACTGATGCTCCCTTTCCCTCCCGTTTTTTCTCTAAGAAAGTCCGCATCTTCGCCGAGGACAAGCTCGGAACCCTCCCACCTGACAACGAAAGCATGCAACAAAAGCTCGGTAAATATAAACAGCAATAGTCAAAACAGCGAAAACCCTCCAAAAGCAACTCACCAATATATTTGGCCAACCCATCAGGATCATTTTCAAGCTGAAGAAGCTCAGCAGTAGACAACAACTTACCAGAAGAAAAACATTAAATAGAATACTCCAGAACAAAATCCTCCTCCTCTGACCTCCCCAAGGCATCAAGAACCTGCATAGGCTTAGGACACCAATAAAGGAAAAATCTCTCACACAACTCCTCATCAAGGAAAAAAGGATACTCAGTCTCAGAGGAACAAATTTTCACAAACATCTCTTTAAAGCTTTTAAAAGAGGACTTAAACAAAGCGAATAAGGAACGCCCCGGATAGCTGCTCAAATTTATCCAGAGTCCCTTACGCACTCCCTTTGATTGAAAAAGCGAGAAAAACAAGTTAAGAGAGGGCGTATGGTCCAAAAACGCCATCAGAATTTTAAAACCGCGAAGAAAAGCCCAAGAGTTGGGATGAAGCTGAGAAGAGGCGCAGTATAAGCGTAAAAATACGCCTAATCTCCCCTCCTCTCGCAGACCCTCTCTTCCCCATTACATGCAATCAACTCAACACCACGATGAAAACCTTTATGAACCCAGTCACAAACGTTAAGTGAAGCTAGCATCTTTGGATTTTGAAAAGAGACGCGCGACACTTAACGTCCGCATGAACCCATTCGTAAAGGTCATCCTTGACCTCGACAACTTTGTCTTCTGGCTTCATCATCACAAACCAATAAAGAAGAAAGGTGAAAACGAAGAACACTAACCTCTCGAAGTCATCCTCCCCTGAAGAAGTAAAGTGAAGAACTTCCCCACACACCACAAAATTTACCAACGGAATAAACACTATCACACGATCAAATTCACAGTCAATCCCCAATCGTCGGATTGATAAAACTATTCACATGACCAACGCATCATTACCTCGAATGTAGGACCCACTAACATTTATTTCCAAACATCTTTTCAAATACCCAAATGACAATAAATGCAACCCTTAATTTTCCTCATTTCCTTTTACCTTTTTATTTTTTATTTTATTTTCCTTGTTTTCCATTTCACGAGTTTTATTTCCTAAACATTCTTAGCCTGGAATTCGGCAACAAGTTAACCTTGTGGGCTCAGACATAGGTCAAACAAGGTATAACGACGGTGGACACTAACATTAACTTGCTTTCAACCAAAGTAAGTTAAGTTTGGGGGCTATGATTAGTACCCACAAAATGGGTCCGACATTATACTTTGAAAAGACTACATCCAACAAACAGAATGTGAAATACTAGGTCAAAGATCAGGCCAGTTAGCTTCATAATAAATATCCATGCTTAAGCTTGGATACGAGGTCGAAAATCTCGAACCGTCTAACGTACTTCTTCATCTTAAATAGCGCTACACCTACACAGATAGCCTCAAGCATACACAGAATTCAATCTATTATTATGATAGTTATTAAGATATTATTAGTATTCCTGTACAAAGACTGACTTAAGTATCGGAGTCTCTCTTACAGATGTTCCATACTGCTCGGACGAGATTGGAACAGGTGGCACTACCCTCAGCTGAAGAATACCACAAGTATTCTAGTAGCTGTCACCGACCTAAACCTCGGATCGAGAGCTGATATAGGAACATAACCCAACTTGGTTATTGAATGATATCTTTATTTTAGTCAATTTGTACTTGCAAATTTGCCATCAATGAACTATGATATAGATGAGTAAATTGATATTTAGGGAACTTGCACTGTTGCACATTGATAGCTTGAAAGCACTAGATCCTGTTTAAAGTCCACAATGGTGCATAATTTTCTTTTTTTTTTTTTTTGGGATACTATGCAAGTTAAGAGGCACAAATGATGATCCCATGTGGTTTGGCATACTCCGATAACAAAAGATTTGGCATACTCCGATAACAAAAGATTTCTGGAAGGTTAGTGAAATTATTAACAGATCCCAAAAAAAGACAATTAAAATCCGAAAACAGCAACAGAGACGTTGAAAAAGTAGAGGAGAATCTAGATTTCAAAGTTAGTGAGGTTTCTTGCTTTTAGTTGCACAGCTGATCAAGGTAGTTCACTTGTTATAGATCCCCCTAAAAGTGTCGCGAAAATAAGAGTTTACTCTTCTCCTGTAGTCCTTTAACCGCTTAGCACATTCATCAGCCTCACATGAATATTTCCGGAACTAATTGTAGAGATAGGACCGACATACACATTGATAATCTCATGATTTTAACCAAATCTATCATAATCATCATATAACAAACCTAATGGTGCTTCATAGAAACAAAAGTACGCAATAATTGAAGGGGAAAAGGATAGTAAGGCAAACTCAATTTTCAATTTTCAGCTTTGCAGCTTTACAATTACATTACAATCACTCACCGCCAAAATTAAATTACATCGTCAACAAAATAGTTAATCAACTAAAAATACAAACAGTCAAAGAAAAATGCTAAAGGAAACACCATTTCAAATTCCCTTTAACTCCTAGCTAAAACAACGGCAACAGTAACAGCAACAGAGCCTTATAATTTAAGTAATTAGCTTTTCTTTCTCTTTTTGTTACAGAGGTCACAGTTTACAGCAACGAAAACCCAAAGCACAAAGCCACAACTACGAAGATGACGTTAACGTACCTCGCGCCGTTAAACCTAACAGCGCCATTACCGTCGTCAGCACTCTCATCGGCGGCGTCACTGGGCGAATCCGCAGGCGCTGTTTCCTCATCTGCCGGCGCGTCGGCCGCCTTCTGCTTCTTCTTTCCCCCTTTCTTCGGCGATGCAGGAGCGTCCGCGGTGGCTGGCTCCGGTGCGGGAGCCGGCGCAGGAGACGGAGCCGGGGCCTTGAAAAGCTCCCTGGGAAGCAGAACCTTATCAATGGTGTAGATCGCGAGCGGGTCCTCGTCAATGAGCGTGCCAGTGATCTTGGCAGTAACAATCTTGGTCTTGAGCGTGACTTGATCACCGTCATTCTGCACGGTGAAGTCAAACTTGCTGGCTCCATCGGTAGCAAGCGTGTTCATCAAACCATTGTTTGACTTCAACATAGCCATGCTCTCATAAACAGGCGTAGCATGGTACTCCAGCAACGACGCCTTCCCAGCTGCAGTTAGGTTCTTATACTTGGGTAGGAATGCCTTCAGAACCCAACAAAACGGTTACAACAATGTAACTAACTAATTTGTCCAAATTGACAGTTAGGATGTAACTAACTAACTAATTAATGGTGATTACCTTAAAGGCGTCATCCATGGGGCAGAAGACGGTGAGTCCGCCATCCACATTGTCAGAAAAGGTGGACATAGCGTCGGGGGAGGCAGAGAGGGTGTCGGCGAAGACCTTGCAGCCATGGCGGGACATTATGGAGGTGAGATTTTGCTGGCTGGGTGCGGGTGTAGGGGCTTCCGCTGCGGCCGAGGGGAGTGGCTTGCTGATCTGTATTATGGATATGTTGTAAGGGATTTCCTCCAACGATTTCACGAAGAATGCGGAGAGGGCCCCGCCGTTATTCTCGGCGCCGAAGCCCACCTTTCCGCCTCGGAGGTCGGTGATGTTGACGAATCCCATGGAGCCGGGGGCGGTTCCTGTGGCCTGAAACATAGTGGCGGCAAGGGCGGTGCCGTTGGTGATCTGGTGGAGCTTCTTGGCGCCAAAGTAGTCGAGGAGGACGTGGAGGGACAGGATGTTCTTCAGAGTGTTGATGGAAGGGTGCTTTGATAGCAGCTCGTTCATGGCACCGTTATCAACGGCGCACACTGTTATGGTGGTTCGCTGGTTGATCTCCGGCGCAAGGTGAGTTAGTGTTAGGTACTTGTTGAAGGTGGAGAAGTCGGGGTGCTTCTCCAGAATGCGGGTTATGTTGTGTGCATGGGTTGTGGCGGTGGCTAAGAGGAGTAGCGTGACCGCAAGGGCCGCTAGATTCGCAAGCCGGAGCGGCTGCATTTCTGAAAGGTTCCGAACTCCGAACTTAAGACGGAGAATGAGATCTGCAGACTCGGGTGGAAACTGGAAAGTGAACACTTTAGACTGAGAAGCAAGGACAGAGAGACAAAGAAATAGTAATAAGGAGTGAATAGTAAATAGGGCTTGAATTGGAGATTATTACGGTTTATGCCATTGTCAAGAAATGATTTGTTATAAATTATAACTTTATAAGTATGTGGCATAGGGGGCGGTGCTATGTGAGTTTGATAGAGTATTGATTGAGAAAAAAAATTAGTATATTAAAATAACAAAATCAATAATCAAAATTAATCATAATATATTTATGAGTAAATATATATAATTTAATTTATTTTTAAATATATATATAACATAGTTAATTTAAAAGTTATTAGGATTGATTTAAAAAGTCAAGTAAGTTGACATATTTGACCTATTTAAGACATTGACAATACAATTCGTATTGACTCAATTTGTGTGTTAAATATCTTGACATTTCAATATTTTAAATGTTATCTATATATTAACAAACTATTTTTACATAAAATAATTTTTCTATTATTTAAGAAAAAAAATTGTCATTATAAGTAAAGAAATTCANTTTTATCACTATTCGGAACAGACGTAAAATCACCTTCCAGTCTTTTCGATTGATTCCTGAAGAAAATGGATCTTCTCAAAAAAAAATTTCTCAATTATTTGATAGATTGTGATTATTTAATATATTTTCTCACATATTTTTTTATTTTTTTATTTTACTTAAAAAATATAAGATAAAAAATTATATTTTATCAAATAATTAAAAAAAAGAGAGAAAATTCATTCTCCATCTCCGAAACACAAATTTTAACAAAAAGTATAAGGCATGGTTTGGACTTTTGGAATTTTATTTAGGCCTTGGGAGGTTCTTCAAAAAGAATATGAAAGCGAAGCCAAAGGGAAAGATTTGCGGAGTAAAAGAAACAAGTCGAGAAATACATCACGTGACTTGAGCACCCTTTCTGGTTTCTCTGGAGAAGGAATAAAGTTTAATTATATTAGATTTTGGTTATATAGTATATACATGTTTTTATTCTTTAATAAATTTAATTTTAATATATTAATAGGTTACAAAATTTTATATAATTATTTAATTATATTTATAATTTATATAAATTTTTAATTAATAAATTTAAAATTTAATTATTTTTATTTATATAATAATACACAATTAATTATCTGATATTTGTTTTTTGCATTAATAGTATATGATAATTAGTTTTTTCTTTTATTAATAATTACCTGCTTTACAATTGCAAAATATATATTACGTCTATGGTATAAAGTACTAAATCCAAACATTGTTAAAAAATAAAACAAATAGGTTTTGATAAATTTCATAATAAATTTATAGTTTTTTAAATAAAATATTAAGAAAGTTTTTAAAAATAAGAAAATGATAATACCAACTCCCAAATTGATAATATCACTTTCTCTTAATTATATTTCGTATTTACTTTTAAAATTATCTACAATTTTTATGGATATAAAAAATATTAAAAAATATTAATATGACAAATAGGCTTGAGAATAATTTTAAAAGAAAATAAAAAATATAATTAAAAGAAGTGATTTTTAAAAAAATATTTATAATAGATTTATTTGATATTTTTTATCAGGACCGATAAATCTGTCACAAAATTTTTTTAAAAAAGTATTTAATATCTTATTTTTCTGAAAAAAATTTAAGAGATAACATAATTTATTATTGTTTACTAATACTTTAATTATCAGTTTAATAATCTAATAATATATTTTTAGTCTATATTTTTTAATATTATTAACTAATTATTGATAAAAATAATAAATTTGGTAGGTCTTTTTGTATTTTTCTAAGTTTATTATAAAACTTACTTTTTAAAAAAAACTAAAGAAAATGCATACCGTGTACATCAATGATGTCAAATACTCAAATGAATATAATTTTGACCAAATAAGGTAATCTATATACCACAAGAAGCACAGAATGGTATTCGCAATTTCACATAGTTGCACACTTGCACGTTGTAAAGTGGAAAGCTCCCTTTTCTGGGAACGACAAGGTGGTCCGCACAAGCTAAGCTACTAGGTAGCTGCCATGGTGCCAATTACCGCATTAATTAGAAGGACTTGTATTTAATATTATAATCACGACCGTCTTTGACATTCCACGTGGATCGTTGACCAGTGAAAGCTCACCCATACTGATTTGTAAATTGTTATTTAAGCTGAAGTTTGGTGTATCGGTTAATTTTGGTTGTGGAACAAACAATACAAGTTTAGTGTTGCTGTGATTTAGATTAACCTAGCTTGAACGGTGCAGGGGCTTCCACGTGGACGGTGATGAAAGTGCATCTGACGTTGGTAGAACGTGCTCCACCGACAATATTTCCTTCCCTTCTAAAACACTGTTTGTTTCACGTTCATGGATCTGACTTGTTAATGCTGTTTGCATTGGTTGCTTCACTTTCATAATAACTTGTGGGTATTCCTTTGTTCTTTGTTCTTTCTTCTTCATAATTCCAAAGTATAATGCTACGTGATGTAAAAACTAACAAGAAACAACAATTGCTTATGTTTCAACAAAGGAGATTAAAATATACGTGCTAGGTTAGCTAGGAATATTGTAGCGTAGTAACAATGTTACACACATTTTTTCAGAAATTATTTTAAATATGAAAAAGAAAGGAATATTTTTGTTAACTATTGGTATTTGGAGTGCTTTACAGAAATATAAATGTGTCAGAATTGCATTTATAACACGCAACCTGCGTGTTATCTTTAGCAGAGATTCAAAACAACTTTAACAGAGATTCACAGTAAAAATTCGTTACGTATCGAGCTATAGTTCAACACGCATCCTGTGTGTTATTGTTACCGAGATTCTGCGCAGATTTTCGAGACCACGTTAACAGATATTCTTCGCATGGATACGACACGTGGCAGCATCACAGCAACACGCAGGTTGCGTGATTCCACATGGCTATTCCCTAGCAGCACGCAAGTCGCGTGTTGAGTATGAGTGAAGGTTGGGTGGTGAAGTGAGTGTTGGGTGGTAAAGGGTTTTGGAAAGTGAGTGAGGGTTGGTGGTAAATGGTTTTGGAGAGTTAGTGAAGGTTGGTGCAAGGGTTTTAAAGAGTTTGGAGAGGGTTGAGTGCAAGGATATGGGATTAGGTTTGGAGAGTGAGTAAGTTGATTTTAACTGAAAGTGATTTTAGTACGTCTAAAATGGTACGTGATTATACGTCTCTAGAAGATCATATTATCAATTATTTGGGACATCCTAATTATGTAAGTTTGTTATTTCTGTTAATATAATGTGTAATATAATTAATAATATTTTGTGATATTTCGAAAATAAAATGATTATATTAATTCTGTGATTTTTGGAAACTAATAATATTAAGTTTCGAAATTTATATTATTATTTTATGTTGTAATGTTAACTTTATTTAGCTGTAATATGTATTTTTTTATTTTTAATAATTTGTAATTTGTATTTTGATTGTCTTGTACTTAGGTTAACAGGAATATTTTGTCCCGTAAGCTTGATCTGCAGGAATAGTGGCACCTGACGGTTGAGCAGGCTTTACGAACAACGGGATTCTACCATGTATCGAGAATGGGATAGATCAAAGGGCATTCTGGCTTGCTATACGTTCTTGTGGAAAGGTGGAGGTCGGAGACTCATTCCTTCGTATTATCAGCCGGTGAGGTTACAGTGACACTGGAGGACGTGTTACACATATTTGACCTACCGATTGATGGAGAAATTGTGACCGGTTGGACAAATAACAATCAGGACTCTTGGTCAACCATAACATGGAGATTTTTTGTAGCGAACCTGTCCTGAGTAGTTCATCTAAAAGTTACATAAAGCTGTCCTGGATTCGCCATATCAGAGACACACAGCCTCTAGACATTTAGGAGTCTGTTCAGCGGTACGTTAGGTGTCACACCTTCTGTTTGTTGGGAACCACCCTCTTCACGGATAAGTTGACGGCATATGTCCACGCGAAGTATCTGCCACTACTCCAAAATTTTGAGCAGATCGGCACTTACAGTTGGGGGTCAGCAACTCCCGTAACCCTTTACAGGGTATTGTGTCGTGCATCATGGTACGATTGCAAGGAAATGGACGGCCCGCTTGATTTGTTGTTTGTTTAGGCGTGGGAGCTAATGCCTTTCTTGTGCCCATTCCGGGACATCAGCTTGCACCCGCTGAGATACCGATTGCACGCAGGTAACACTGTAACAGTACAAATTTTATTAGAATTTGTGTTGTATTTTATTTATATTTTACTGGCAAGATGTAATTTAAACTCTGTTATAACGTTGTGTATTGCAGGTGGAGTCATCATCCACGAACCAAGCGTGGATGTCAAGGAGAGTAGCGTCTATTAGGCACGACATAGACTACATGGAAGAGGTCAGTATTTGTCTTAAGAATAATTTACGGTATTAATAATCTAACTTAGCACATGCAATGTTTTGCAATTTATGTTTCGGTCATATGTCGGCATCATCATCCCGGCCGAGTTACACCACCACCTTGATGTGTGTGACACGGTAGGGTCGTTGGTTTCGTTCGAGTGTGTTGAATGGCATCATGTGGACCGAGTGGTCCACCAGTACAGGTATGCACTGTCCCCCCTCTACCGGCACAGGACATCCCTCTTGACCAGCATTGTTACATTCTTCGAGGAGTACATTGCCATGATTGGAGCACGATACTAGACAATTGGATTCAGTAATGGGGGAACCACCATAACAGTCGGTTGTGAGATAGGAATTTACAACCAATTGCCGACTTTAGCCCGTCTGCCGATTACCATTGTTGGTACATTGATTCATTCTGGATGTACTTGAGGTTGTCGGAGTTCATTCCTCAGCAACCACCTCAGCAGTTACCCCAATAGCCATATGCAGTGTTTCAGCCATTTCTTTATTATCTCCCGCCACTGCCTCAGCCACCACAGCCCAACCATCACAGTCAAGACAGCTACCACAGCCATCAGAGCTACCATAGCCACCACAGCCATCACAGCTACCATAGTCTGCCTTAGCACAAACATGTGCATCTGTGATTTCAGTATGCAGACTTTCCCGCATTTTCACCATAGGTTGAGCAGTATACGAATGATGCGATCATCCGTCGTTTCCTTGATGGTGGTGCTCCTCTTAAGGATGTCTTCGATGCAATGCCACCTCAGCAGTCGTCGTAGTCACACCAGGCATCAGTGGACGGATCCTCTCGTCGAAGCCATCGTACCCCCACACCCGATAGTCGAGCGAGTGGTTGCATTGATCTGCATCTTGAGATCGATTTAGGTCGTATGAATGTGCCAACTGATGCTCCGAGCAGTCTTGACTTGAATGCACCGACAAAATAGGAGGTTGTTGATGAGTATATCCCTGGTCCTTCAGCTCTGCCAGCCGCAGGTGGGTCAGGTCCAGTAGAGGAACAAAGAGTTGGTCATCAGTACAACCTACGACAGATGTCCGTCCACCGAACAGGTTTACTCCGTCAAGTGTTAACAAGATAGTGACCAAGACGATGAGATTTTTTAAGAAGAAGCCGTGAGTTGATTAGTCGAACTTAGTCTATTTAATCTTTGTATTAGTTGTATGCCTCTTCAATTGAGTTGAAATTAGTCTATCTAATATTTGTATTTGTTGTATGCGTCTTCAGTTGAATTGAACTCAGTATTATCTAATCGCTAGTGTTAGTTGCAATCATGTTTAGTTCATTCGAACTCAGTATTATTTAATATTTCTATTAGTTGTAATTAATAGTCAGTCGAAGCAAACTTGGAAATACATTAACTTAAAAATACGTTAACTTGGAAATACATTAACTTAGAAGTACATTAACCCTATAAACCACCACTGCCACCAACCCCACTCGGTCCAGCATGTTGCGGCCATCTACTACGACTATGACCCTGCCTCCTGTAAAGACGGCGTACTCGTGGACCACGCATTTTTTGTGAATCCATTTCATTCAAATAGCGAGTTGATTTGGGAGGACCTTTTGACATTCGTCTCAGGGCAGGATTCGCGACCATCGTCGGTCTCGGGTAATTAGGTCATGTTGCCGTGTCGCCCACTGGGACAAACTCAATTTGGTAGACCTTGCAAATTTGTAACATTTTGTATACATCACCGACATATACCTGCAAATCGAGGCGCTGGTTAGCACAACATGCAATAACATGGCAACATGGAGGTCATTCCACCTGAAAATGCCCACAGTCACATTTTCGTCTTGTAAGATCAACTACTAACACTCATCCGCTTGGCATTTCACGCACCTCAAACACCTCATTTCTTCGATCAAACCAGTGCACGGCTATGTTTCCTACATGCTGCATATTTGACTCTATCTGATGAGTGGCAAACTCATAGTAAGTAAATCCAGCACGCTTGCATTGGTAAGTCTTGGAACTCTTCCGCGTAAATAGCTCATTCAATCGATAATATGTTGCTCGGATGAGCGCCAAGACAGGCATATTTCGGGCACCCTTCAACACTGAATTAATGCACTCGACAAGGTTTGTAGTCATGTGACCCAATTGATATCCCTCGTCAAATGCCAACACCCACTGAGGTAGGTTGATGTTGTCGCACCAACGGGCATATGCTTCGCCTCATTTTTGCAACCTCTTGTAATTGACGTTGTACTCTTCCACCGTCCTTGAATACGCAATGTTGACCACAAACTTGCAAATATGGGACCTTGAATTTCCTTCAGAAGTTTTTACCAATATGTCGAATACAAAACATCCACCATGCTCTTGGAGGTTTCCAATCTCTTCCACTATGGTTTACTGCTGCCTAAATTGACTCATGACGATCAGAGATTATACCCACGTTGTCTTTTCTTACAACATGCCTTCGTAAATTACTAAGAAAAAAGTGCCACGCATCAGTGGTCTCACCCTCTATGATGGCAAAGGCAATCAGCACAATGTTTTTATTTCCGTCTTGTGCAACTGCAACCAAAAGGCAACCTTTATATTTTTTGTATAAGTAGGTGCTGTCAACTTGAACCAACAACTTGCAATATTTGAAGGCTCTAATGCATGGATTAAAATTCCAGAATACTCGATGAAGTACTCTGACACCAGTCACCTCTTCACTCCCGTTATATAGGAGTTGTGTTTCTATCTGGACTTGTGAACTAGGCATCTTCTGAACCATTACGAAGAACCACAATGACAGAGCTCCGTAAGATTCTTCCCATCCACCGAAGACTTTTGCTATCGACTTCTGCTTTGCCAACCAAACCTGTCGGTAACTAATGGTGA
This sequence comes from Arachis duranensis, assembly GCF_000817695.3. Lineage (NCBI taxonomy): Eukaryota > Viridiplantae > Streptophyta > Magnoliopsida > Fabales > Fabaceae > Arachis > Arachis duranensis. Next base: position 3,703,225 of record NC_029772.3, read on the forward strand.
AGTTGAATCTTGCCTGGACTTCCACAATTATAGATTTCACCTTTTATGGATGGGTCAGATTCAACCAACGGCTTCATAGCCTCAGCAATCGTGTCTGAGTCCAACTTGAAATTATCTTGTGAGATCATTCCTATGGAACACGTGTGCCTTCCATTATATCTCCGAATCTCCCAGCAAGCTTTCTTCTGTATCAAGATGGCTCGGATAAACCAATCGCACCCACGTCCATAAGTCTTTTATTTTGCATAAAATATCTGTGGCTTGGATTCGTAAACAACGTAATCGACTCCTTTGGAGATAGTATAACTCCGAATTGCCACAATGAGTGATTTTCTAAAACTATATTCCATTTTGAACCGGAACTTCCCATCCTTAGGATTAGCAACACCTATAACAATAATAAATTGTTGCTCATTGATCTGTCAATACAAAATTAAAAAAAAACATATTTTCTACTGTTTATGTACCTATATTCGCATATTTAAAAAATTCCAATGCATGCATGGCGTTAAGATCCAAACTACACATGTAACTAATAGAAAGAGAGGGATACGAGCCTCTCTGGTTAATTGCTAAGGACTACACCCAGAAGTATGAGGAAGACTATGATGAGACATTTGCACCGATAGAAAAGATTAATACCTTTCGAATACTGCTCGTCCTAGCTGTGAATTGAAGCTGCCCTCTAATGCAGCCAGATGTTCTGAATGCTTTTATCCTATCAGAGTTCTGATTAATATAAATGCAAGCTGTTTTAGTTATACATTATTATAATTAATCCTTAATAGTGCATAATATTACTGTTTTCTCCTATAAGAATCTTAAAAAAGTATTATTATATGAATATTACTGTTTTAGCTATACCATTTGACGTGTACCCCTAAAACCTCGGCTACTATACTGTTCAGCCAAACCGACCAAATATCTCGGCATCTAAACAGATAAACCTAAAACATAACTTAATCACAAAAATCACACGGGTCAGACCTTATCTTCAGCCCGTTACTAACGGAACCTACCAAGAATATCGGAACAAACCAAACAGTGCAGACCCCTCACTCGCTTATAAAACCGAGCAAACTCATAAAGGACTCAGGTCACAAAACTTCACTTCAGTTCAATTACTCTTATCTCTTAACTCACATACTTACTTGAGCATCGGAGTCCTTTTTGCAGGTGCTCCCGCCGCCGTGTTTCGAAGCTCCGAGGTTATCCACAACGTTGCTTCCTGACGACTCATAGTTCGGATCGGGAGTCCAGCAACCATTCTGAGATCTTCAGACCTCGGCTCATTCAGGACGGAACACCATTATTATAATTAGAGAAAATGCCACTCCCCTCCCCTGCGAGATGCTAAAATGTCACTCCCCTCCCCTCTATTTTATAAATGTACATTTTCCTCCCTTCTAACTTTTAAAAAACCTCCTCTTTAATCCATTTTAAATTTTTTGTGTTAATAATGTTAACTTTATCCATTTTTTATGAAAAAAATAAATTATTTTTTGAAAAAATATCCATTAACAAAAATTTTATTTTTTATCATTAAATTTTGCTTACCAAAATATCCTTTAATAAATTATTCTTTTATTAATTAAATTGTATTTTTAACGAAATATTTTCAAAAAAATTAATAATTAAATTATTTTTTTCTAAGATACCTATTTTTCAATAATTTTTTAATTATTAAATTGTGATTTTACTAAAATTTTTGTTAACAATTATTTTTATATTTACTATTAATTTTTTTATATTAATATATATTATTTTAATATTAAATAAAAAAATCTTACGACTGGTAATATGTATAACAATTAATTGCTAATGAATATTTTTTTAAAAAATAATTTTTTTCTTAAAAAATGGATAAAGTTAACATTAGTTAACACAAAAAGTTTAAAATGGATTAAAAATGAGGTTTTTTAAAAGTTAGAAGGGAGGAAAATGTACATTTATAAAATAGAGGGGAGGGGAGTGTCATTTTAGCATCTCACAGGGGAGGGGAGTGGAATTTTCTCTTATAATTAATATGTAATAGTGCATAATAAATAGTTCTAGACTATGAAAAATATTAATGTTACGCTATAAAAATAAATATATATTTTTTTAAAAATTAATCGTTATAAAGTTGTGTTAATTAGATTATTTAGAAAATAAATTTATTAAATCTTCTTACCTTATTACGTTATCAGTGATATGTGTAAAACAAATAATATTATTGCAAGGAATAAATTTAATTTATCTTCTCACAATATAATTGAAAAAGTAAAAACAAAAATACATAGACTCATTTTTTAAATTAAGAATTTTTTATAACAAATATATCATATCTGACTATGAAACAAATATTTAATTGAAAAAATAATTGAATTAATACCAAAGGAAGATAAGACTATCTTTCCATAGTGTTATAAACATAACCATGCTACAAATAACATAATATTTACCATATTTTACTTCTCTTTATATCGTGGGTTCAAGAATGTGTTATGGTTGAAAAAATGTTGAAAAAATATTTAAAAAAAAAGACTAAAAGAATAGATTAGAGAATATAATAGAAAAAAAAGGCAACACGTAAAAGTTATGCATGAAATATATTCAATAATTGTGAATGGATTTATTGAAGCATAAAAATAGAAAAGTAATTGCAATGAAAATGAAAGAAAAACTAAAACTCAATATAGTTAATAATTAATAATTGAATATTTTATTGTCATATCTAAAAAAAATCAATATTATCCCAATCTAAAACAGATTAAAAAAATTTAATAAATTATATCTTTAAATGTATTTTGAGCATTAATTTTTTTTATATACTTTTCAATTATACAAATTTTATTTCCTAAAACACTCTTCCTTACGAATTTTATATCCAAATACAACTTACTAAAATTGAAATCAGATAATTTCATACTTTATTTTCTACAAAATACTGTTTAACTTAGGGGCGGAGCTACATACATAGAAAGGAGGACAATCATCTCCCTAATTTTGATTTTTTACATGTAAATTATATACAAATTTTAATTTAGCCCCCTTAAAATTTTATTTTAATCTCATTTTATTGTGTAAATATTTTTTGTTCCCTTCAAATATTTCATCTAGCTCCGCTCCTGGTTTAACTTCCGCCGAATTCAAAACCTAGCAATGTGGTGCAGCTTTTTTTATTGAATATTTTGTTTCTCTCTTCTACTATATACTCAAACTTAATATGCTATCTATTTTGAAGTGCTCTCAACATATGTGCGATAGTTAGCATGAAATTTAGTTGACCATATACATAAGTAATGATTCAGAAGATTTTGTTTAGAATGAATATGTAGAAGATGTGTCAAGATGTAATCGACCAAAGCTGCAATTTGAAAGATGTCAGCATCAAGCATTTTGGCAGCCATAAGTTGTGAGTTTCGACATTATGTATAAAAAAATGGTAGAAGTTTTTTTAATTTGAAATAAGGAATGTATAGATGAAAATGAGGTAGGAGAAGATGAGTTGTTATTATGGCAGATTGATTGTAAAGTGAAAGCGATGAAAGTTTTTTTTTTTTTGGAGTAACGGTAGAATGTACATGGAGAGAGAAAAACGAGCATCTGTGTTTTAAAAATGATAATAATAATAATAACTGCTTTTTATTACGGACAATATTAAAAAATAAATTTGAACATCAAAATTTATATTTGTCATTATATATTGTTATAGATAATTTGTATTGTTATGGTTTAACTATATTTTAAAGATATAAGTAAAAATTATTATTAATAGATATTTTTAAATTTTTTATTTTAATAAATGAATATAAAATGTATTAGAAATTTAAAATTTACATATTTTTTATATAAATTTTTTTAATTGATAATTTTAACTTGTGTCCTGAGAACATATATTAACTAAATACAAAAAATATTAATATAAATCAAGTTAGTATAAAGAAGTTAGAGACATTTTTGAGAGATATTATAAACTGAAAAAATCAATAGTTATGAGAGTAATTTTGATAACATGATAAAAAACAGAAGGTACTCTAAAAATAATAAGGCAGAGATAAATAAAGACTATTAGTTTCTCATGGAATTAGAATTAAAGTCAATTATCGAGTTTAAGAAAACTATTAAGGAGCATGCAACATTATATGTCACAGATATAGATGTGGGAAGAATAATAAGATAAAGTGTAGAGCACCAACAAAAGTTTACGAGGATGTACATATGTCTTGATGTAGTGAAGCAAAGATTTTTAGCAAGTTACTATTAGGAGAAATTTGACAATTGCTTTTCAATTGTTGTTACTGCAATAGAAGTAGAACTAAGGACAACAGGAGTTGGTTCTTTGATGTGTTCTTGAATTACCAAGATGACATTGTAAGAAAGAAAAGCTACTAGTGTGTTAAGAGGTATTGCAAAAGTAGTCAATAGTTCGATTAAGAATTATAAAGAGTAGAGTGATATTTGATCTTTTGGATTGTTGATAGCATTTTCGAAGATGGTTAGGTATTAGTTTATTTTATCTGTCTAATACTTTGAACAAGTTTAGGAGGTCACTAATTTTATTAAAATTTGGCCATCACTTAATTAGTAAAAGAAAAATGAGTAATCTTACATAATTAGATATAATCTCACACCATTAAAAATACTAATAATGACTAATTGATGATTATAAATTACAAAACTTGCTAGTCCTATAACACTCTTTTAATACCTTTTCTTTAATATTATGCTTTGTTGTGTTGAGCTTTTTGTTTCATAAAAAAATTATGTTTGATCAATAAAATGTGTAAGTAATACATTATTGTGGTAACTATCTCTTAATATTATGTTTGATATTGATCAAACTCTTTTATTTTTTTAGGATTTATTCAAGTATTTAAGAAAAGAAAAAGTATAAGTAACTAATAATATTTTTGAACAATGTGTGAATAATGTGAATTAATAGAATTAAAAGAGTAAATTAATTTTAAATTTAATTAATAGCATTAAATTAAAGTGTAATATATTTTTATTTGATTGATAATTATTCATATTATTAAAAATGATCATTGTTTACCTAATACTCCCCGAAAAAAAAAAAAAGGTGTCCGCAATTGAACATATGTTATGTTTGAGACACTTACATGCCAATTTTTTGAAAGGTTTTTTGAGGTGAAACTATTTTGAAGCGATCTCCACTGTGAAAGTAATTTACGTAAAAGAATGGAAAAGAAGCATATGAATCAATCTTGTCTTCTTTTTTATCAATCCACTAAAAAAATTTACATCTCTTATTAAGATACGAAATAAATCTTCTATTTAAATTTCTTGTCATATTAGAATTTCGAAGAACGTGCGTATCTCACAAAAGCATCAAATTCTCTTTTTCTTTTGTTTGGATTAATTATTCTTTGTATCTTCATCATCATTAATCTATTGAAGGAAGTTGCATTTTGACATTCTGCTATAAACAATATACTTCCTACTATAGTTTGTTATTGTTGAAGAAAAAAGAATAATATTCATCTTCTCACAGAAATATAGGTATTTTTTTTTTGTTGAGCCTTCTCGAATTTAAAATTCTTAAAAGAAGGTGACTTTAAACTATGCAATTTGAGAAGCATATAGAAGATAAAAAATGTAAAGAAAAAATAAATTTAAGAGAGTATAAATCATATGTAAATAAAAGTGTTTAAATTCAAACGGATCCAAATCAAACCGCTCATTCAATCTAATTTAAACTGAAAATTGATTAAAACCGTATTATTGGATTTAATTTGATTTTATTTTTTTACAAACCATTGGATCGGATCGAATTTCGGATTTACTTTTTCATAATTGATCCAATCCAATCAAAACCGCACAATGTGCTATAATGTTATTATTTTATTATTATATCTATAATTAATTATTCATGTATTATTATTATTATTTAATAAATATTTTATGTTCAAAATGTGATTTATTTATTTCTATTGTTATGTTATCGTGGTTAGTTTTTAAGATATTATTAAGACTTGTTATGTTATTACTGGTTATTTAAAATTTGATGTTGAGACTTATTATATATATTTAATTTTTTAATTTACAAAATTACAAATCTAATCCAATCCAAACTGTTTGAAATTGGATCGAATTTTTTAAAAAAATCATTCAATCCAAATCATACTGCAAGTAAAATTAATAGAGTAATTCTCCACATACAAGTGATTTTCTACATACAAATGTATTTCTGTAACTGTTTGGGTGTATTTCTGTAATCCTTTGGATGTATTTCTATAATTGTTTTGGTGTATTTTTGTAATCGTTCGGGTGTATTTATGAAGTTCCATCATTTTCAAAACAATTTCAAAGATTGATTTCAGAAACCATGAAAATCGAAAAAAAGAGATCAAAGGCAAAGAGAGAACGCTTTTCCATACAAATCATACAAGTCATTTATATTCACGCTTCTTCTTCTTCCTCTTCTGCTTCTTCTTCTGTAATGCACGTGTTAGACTCAACTTGTAAGACTTGTAAAAAAAATGACTTGTATGTGTAGCACTCCTCAAATTAATATTCAGATCAGATAGGTTTTTGACTCAAAACCTATCCAAATTGCACTGTCAAGGTTAGAAACGAGAGACTAAACTAAAAAAAGATTTATGTATTATTGAGTATAATCAAATTATCTATTCAAGTTGTTTCGGAATGATACAATATAAAAAGGTATTTATAGGAATTAAGAGAATCGTAATAATAAAAACGTAATATTCTATACTAAATATTTAAATATACTAAATAATTCTAATTGATCTTAATTGATCTTAATTATATTCTAACAGCCAACACCTCTGTATGTAAATGATAAAGAAGGAGTATAATAATAAATTTACACTTTACAACTTGTTTTAATTTTACTATTAATAGAAATTTAATTATAATATAAAGGATCATTAAAAAATTTATAAAGATTAATAGAATTATTTATTACAACAATCCTTTCCTTGCAATTTTTTTCCTGCAACCCTGAGTCTACAGTCTCAAAATCTCACTCTCCAATATCTGTCTCTCAACCCTCGTTTCTCACCCTTCCCCCACTCTCCGTCTCTCAACCCTCGCCTTGCCGCCCTTTCCTTCTCCTTGCCTTGTCTCTGCCTCCTCCCGCGTCGCCGTCACCGTCACCGTCTCGATGATCTCTCTCTGCCTTTGTTTCTCAGTTGCTGCTCTGACTCATTGCCATTCCTATCGCTGAGAACAGTCTCTGAGTCATCACCAATCAACATGTCTCTTGGGTACGCAGAGAAGCTTTCCTACATAGAAGATGTCGGCAACGTTGGAATGGTTGAGCATTTCGATGCTTCTCACCTTTTGAGAGAAAAAGTGCGTCTCCTTTCTCTCTCCATTCACCTTCTACTTGTTTATTTTTCTCCCATGTTTTTGTGTTTCTTGTTGCTTAACCTTTTGTTGTTTCTTCAGCAACGAAACATTTTGTGGATGATCTTTCTCCGAGAAATGCTGCAAGATTAAGCTTTCTTGTTGATCTTTACATGTGTTTTAATGGTTAGGCTGAATTTCCCCCATAATCAGCATGCATGTTATGATATGTGCTGAGCTGGATTAGGATGACGAGAAATACATTGGAATCAATGAGCTTTTTGTCTTATTGCAATGGTTTTGAATTTTAGTTAATGATGCTTTGGAACATTGATAATTGAAATGTTGATTAGGTTTTCACCTCAATGTAGAAGAGTTTCTGCTAGACGTTGGTTAATATGCTAGAGATAGTGGTTGTTTTTTTTTGTGTTGCCTTACGTAAAATTGCTGATATCTTCAATTATGCTCTATGATTATCATTACGAAGGACTTAGGGCTCAGTTGATCCTTTTCAAAGTGCGCTATGAATTGGTTTGACTAGTTTTAAATCACAAATTATGATTTTAAATTTCACATAAAATACATTGTCCTTAAGGATATTATTTGTGTGATTGTGTCAATGGTACTATCAAACAACCATGGCATGGTGGATGCTAGGGTTGTTTTCATAACTTTTTGTCAATATACAGACAATTGTGGCTAGCCTTGTTATAATTGGTAGTATTTAGTTTTGTTGAGGCTTTTAGTGGCATTTGCTTAGGTTTGTCCATATGTATGTGTGCAGATTGCAGTAAATTGCTTATGCAGATATGGAGCCATTTTTCTGTACATGAATATTCTGGTCAATTATTCAATATTGGATTCTTTTCTTTGGGAATCAGGATTTGGTTGAATCATACATGCTCTTTCTTCAATCATCTCTCATGATTTATGTCGACATTTTCCATGATTCTATCCATTTTTCTTGTCTTGTCTTAGCTACCATAACCAAATTCATCTAGTGCAATAAAGCTTAGTTGTTATTGTCTAAGAATACAATACGGCCATTTATTTCCTAGAGAGAAGTTTCCTTCATTATATTGTAAAGAGTAGATATGTTTCCTTCATTATCTATTTACCTCCCAAGGCCAGAATTAATCCTTCATATGCTGACTTTGCTTTCATTGCAGATAGAGCGGCTTGCCATCATGATTAAAAAGGTATCAATTGGAGCTACTTGTTAATGTTTATATAAAATATTTTCCTCTTTATCTTTTTATATTTATGTGATATGCTTTTTTAACTTGATATTCATTTTTCTACTTGCAGAGTAAACACTTGGTGGTCTTCACGGGTGCAGGAATATCAACTTCTTGTGGTATACCCGATTTTAGAGGTCCTAAGGGAATTTGGACGCTTCAGGTGATGATTTTGAATCTTGCAAATGCTTATTCTCTGATGAAATTAAGTTTTTATTCCCATGATTTATCCTAATTCCTAGCCTAGTTTCTTGGATTCGTTTTGAACCTGAGATTTCCAAAGGGAGACATGTCTCCTACACTATATCTTGTTGAATTGAAATCAAACCCAAAATTTTATGTTAAATGTAGGTTTCTCTACTGAAGAGTCATAAAGTACTGTGATAATTGATATTGTCGGACAAAGCTATTAAAAATTAAGTCAGATGCTGCTATCATTTGCAATGCACATTCTTTCATAGTCTTTGCTATCTGGTTTAATTGTGGGATTTGACTTCATGTCGGGTTCTTATCCCTATTTTCTATGTCATTACAGCGTGAAGGTAAAGCCTTGCCTGAAGCATCACTGCCATTTCATCGAGCGATGCCAAGTTTGACTCATATGGCTCTAGTTGAACTAGAAAAGGCTGGTATTTTAAAGTTTGTTATCAGTCAGGTAGAGTCATTGTTTTTGATATTATGTATACACTTTCTTCCTCTAGACATGCAAAAAAATGTTCACTTTTTCCGCTTTTGTTTTTTATTGGGTGCCTTCTGATATTTTATTTTCTTATGATAGAATGTTGATGGTCTCCATCTTCGATCTGGAATACCAAGGGAGAAACTAGCTGAGTTGCATGGGAATTCTTTCATGGAAACATGTCCTTCTTGTGGGGTTGAGTAAGATCTAACTTCCCTTTGCTCCCTACTTTTGCATGGGCTGTCATTTTGGGGGAGTTGATTAGTCTAGCATGACCAATCATCATAATGGAGCTTATCAATTTTTTTGCTCCATTGATCTTTAAAGTATGATCTCACACCATACGAGACTTAAGGGAGATCAAGGAAAAACATGTGAAAGAAATGTCTTGTATGGGGTAAGATCGCACTTTAAAAGATCAATTGCGATAAAAAAAAAATTGAGGATCAGTTTCCGACCAATCATATATCTTCTATGAAGGTACGAATATTTACAGTATGGCAGCAAGTATAAGTAGAACAAGCTGCAAGCACCAAGAAGAACTCTTTTCTCTTAAATTAAAGCCCTATTGTAATTTCTAATATTTAATCTTTTCCATCCTGTATTGACTTTGGGAAATTTTCTATTTAGATTTGTCCTGATTTTTCTGCATTAAGTCACCGCTGATTTAGTCATTGCCAGTTTTTGTTATTTTAGTTATTTCAGTTATGCCTTCTTTTTTTTCAATATTCAACTTTGTCCTGTTATGCAGAAGCAACATAACCACCAAGTGAATATGTTTTTAATTATGGTTTTCTTCTTGGTTTGCTTTTTGGAGGGGTTATTTCAGTCAACTACAAATCCTTGTTTTTAAAGATATGGTTTTAAATTATCATAATCTAATCATATGATTTAAACCTCTGAAGGTACTTTCGTGACTTTGAGGTAGAAACTATTGGTTTAAAGGAGACATCACGACGCTGTTCAGATGAAAAATGTGGAGGAAGACTCAGGGATACAGTCCTTGACTGGGAGGTAGATAATGTTAATTTACTTGATGGCAATTTGATTGAAGTTTAACTAATATGATTTATTATGGTTGTCGTCTAGTGAATCTTGTGTTTTCTTTGGTATTAAAATATGATATCGAGTCAATAATTTGTTATCAGAATTCCAGTTTTGCAGATGTCAAGTTTGGTTGCTACCTTTTCATGGGTGTTTTAGCTGCAGAAAATTTTTCCCTCGCGATTGTGCTTTTTGATAATAATGACTTCTTTTTCCTTCAAATATTGAATTGTAGACAACAACATCCATTATTTGGTTTCTTGATTTCTTGTTACTTTTGCCTATACATGCACACCATGGCTACCATGTACATTTTTTGCACGCAATAGATAATGGTCATTGTTGCTTTCCTGAGCATGCTAGTCTTCTTTTACATTGATGCAGACTCAGTACTATAAAAACAAGTAACTAACTACAACTACATGCAGTCACACTTACTCTCACTAAGAAGTGGAAAAGTAGCAGTGTTATATTAGGAACTGCTGAAAGTTGTCTATTGGGCAAAATTGTCCGTCACCAAGCTAACCTTAACATGACACTGACTACTAATTGATTTTAGCTGTTAATGTTTCTGAAAACTACTGTGCCATGGTGTATAATTAAGGACATGTTAACGAACATTTGTTTTTGGTTTGTCTAACATATATGCCTGCTTTTTCTTAACTCTAAGTATGTCTCTATCTCCTTGTGTATAAAGGATGCATTGCCTCCAAAGGAAATGGATCCTGCAGAGAAGCACTGCAAACAGGCAGATATAGTGTTGTGCTTGGGGACAAGGTAGTAACAGGATTTATGATTTATTCCTGTTACACTTTTGTTTTCATTTACTTTATGTTCTAGCTTTTTTGATTAGTTATTGATTCCAATGACTTCTATCTTAGTCCCCACCTACCAATTGGTTCACACTTGTACAAGTTTAATTGTTTTGGGTTGTGCAGAATCAGCCTTCATTTTAAACAGATCCAAATAAAATTGACTTTATAACAGTTTCGTGAGAAAAGCTTGACTGCTTGGGTAATCCCTTGTGGTTTTCATAAACCAGCTTCTTTTGGTAGAATGGAGAGCGAAATTGATATGCAAAATTAGATTAGTTTCATTTAAACTAACAGTGCTTGACCTTGAGAGCAGAGTAGTGGAGTATCCTAGTAATTGAACCATCTCTAGTTACGGGTTCTATTTGCATCTTTATATTCTGGAGGGAAACTAAATTTTTGCAACATAAATGGAATTGCGAAGAAGAAGAAATGCAACTTATCATCACTTAATAGCCAAGGATATGGATATAAACAGCGTATTACACTAGACATACATTCAACCAAGAACATGAAGCTTCACGTATACTCCATGTTGAAGTGAATACATGAGCCATGCATTTTCATTTCCATGTCATTAAATTATTTTCTTGATTTTCAATTTTTTAATTGCAATAATGTGGCTAAAAATCTCCATGCAGTCTGCAAATAACTCCTGCATGCAACTTGCCTTTGAAAGCAATACGTGGTGGGGGTAAAGTTGTTATTGTAAATCTTCAGGTATATCTTATTTTCTTCTAGCCAGCTTCTGTATGTTAATCATATCAGGTATTCAGGGTAAACCTGCTTCCCAACTTATAAAATGAAGTTATCTTTGCTGTTGTTAGAGGTTTAGGCCTCTTATTCTCTACTTACTAGGTAAAGGAAAAATGGTACACTTGCTGCTTTTACTAAAAGGAATATAGATCCTATTTGAGGTCAATTAATTTGATTAACAATGGAAAATTTTATGGGTAAAACACATAAGTTCTGTAGTTTTAGTTTAGTCTTGCCATGCAGTTAAAATTTAAAAATATTTTGGCTAGTTATTTTTAGTTTTGCTTTCTTGTGTTTTAGATGTGAGTCCTTCTGACCGTTATTTATTGCTTTGCATGCTCTTACAGCACTAACTAGTATTATTATAACAGTAAGTCTTGGTTGCCTTGATCATCTTTGCATGTAAAGCAGTAAAGGTGATCAAGGGAGTGATTTAAATTGATATCATTTAGACAAATCCAAAACCGACTTTGGCCAACATATGCCATAATACATTTGAATATCTTTAATGTGTTTACAATATTGGAATTCCTTATAGGTAGTATTATAGATTTATAGTCTTATGTAGTTATATAGCCAATTTCTTAAGTCCCTCTCTAATTTTGTTGTCTGGCTTTTAAGTTTCAAGTTTCAGTTTATTATTGCTGTTATGCCTATGCATTCTCATTAATGTAAATATCTAACTATAGATGTTTGGACTCGCAGAAAACTCCGAAGGACAAAAAAGCTGCTTTAGTCATTCATGGTTTTGTAGATAAGGTATTGATCTGAGCCTCTGCCCTTTGATTACGGATGTTGTTTTCCTTCTCTCTCTATTTATAGTCATTACTTACCTGCAAAGCTTTCTGCATTAAAAATTTATGCTGATGCAAATGTTGTGAAAAAGCACTAACCTAGTCAATTACAGAGATAAGGATGTGTAGCTGGGGGATGAAAGGGTTACAAAAGAAGTTGAATATCTTGTTCATGCCCAGTCTTCTCTATTATTGGATGATATATAAACTGCTTTCTCATTATCCTCTATTCCTCGATAAATTTCTGTTTCTAAACTAAGAATTGATGTTATAATAAACAATTATGCAATCGTATAAATATTTTATGTTAATATTATCCTTGGTATAGTTATTATACTATGATATTTGAGGTGATCTTTGGGGCATAATGCAAGAAAAGCTTTTGGATTAGGTTATATTTTTAATTAGATATAATGGATTTGGTATGATATTAAAGAATTGAATTTAGTTCCGCTAGGGACAGTGTTCCCTTTAGATGTCAACATAAAAAGATTTCTCAACAATTGTCAAATTCAGTGGCTGATATTACTTGCATATGCATAATAAACCCCAATTTAACCCTCTCCCTTGATTTTCTTGTGTGGGATTGAGACCTTACTCTTCTTTCCAAAGTGAGGAGTGAGGACTCATTATAGAGGAATCAAATTCGAGAGAGCATGTAAATGATATGCTTTGTAGATCTTACTATTGTCGTAATATGAAAATCCTCTATGATAATACCATGATATTTGTTTCCTGTATGAATATTGTCAAAAACCACAAGTTAGGTAAGGATGGCTCCATTAGTAGCATTTGAGATAAATTAAAGTAAATAAATAATGTTTTCTAAAGTTATCAATAAAATAAACAAGCTTTGACTACTTAGATAATTTCCTTCCTGACCTGTCTCTTAAAAGTTTATGACATTGTTAAAGTGTGAATTCATTTCTGTTTCATGAAATTTCTTATTTTCTTATACATTCGTATCCAGATGTTAATATCAGTTCAATCTGAAGCAAATAAGTCTGGCTTGAATTTTCTTCTCCTGCCATGAGGAATACAGATATGCCGATATACATTTTGATAAGAATTAATTTACATTGGTGCCAGGTAATTGCAGGTGTCATGGACCAACTTAACCTGCAGATTCCTCCTTTTATAAGGATTGATCTTTTCCAGATTATCATAATGCAGGGTTTGAGCCTTGGTAACCAGCATTTAGTTTGTAATTATATTGAGTCCATTTAGCTTATGAGTGCACACACACACATTTTTCACTAGATATTTGAATGATCAAAATGGAAGACATGACCCAATTCTTAAATGGCCTACCTGACTAGCATTTTAGTTGGTTCAATTTTTTTTTCATATCATGAATGGCCAAGGAAGTTTGGATGCATTTGTAGTCAACAATTAGTATAATTTCTTACAAACTTAGATATAGTGATCTAAGATTTTATTTATATCAAATTAGCTGGATGAAGCTCCTTAATTGCTCAATAAAATCAATGATTTTGCTATTCCTTATTTTTGTTTTATCTCATTAGCATCCGTAAAAACTTGTTCCCTTATAATCTCAATTCTAAGTCTTATCTATGGTACAAACAGTTTACCAAGATGATGGATTTACTGTCTAGCGTTGCATACATTACACGGTTCATATCTCTGACATAATTCATTCATATGGATATCAGATAAAAGATATGTGAACTGGACTCTCCAAGTTGCAAGTGCTCATGGACAGAAAGCAACATTGCCTTTCATCAAATCTGTTGAGGTGAGTTCACATGTTTAGTCTGTTTCTCATTTAATTTATTTATGGTCCACATTTCATGTTTGCTAGACTGGCTGTCAATTTTATGGGAATAAAATATGACTATTGAGTTGAGAATATTGATATTGAATTAAGGGTTTTTCTGTATAGCTTACAATGGTATATATGCACTTAAGTTTTACACTGTTCTCTTGTAGTATTTAAAACTACAAAACATTGATTATTAGGCAATAAAATGCTATGGGAATAAGTTGAATGTTGTAATAGATGAGAATATTGCATCAGATGACTGAAGTCTGTATACATTAAATACAATAGTATTGAAAGGCATTGCAAAGACCTAGACATGGCGAGTTGGAGTGGCAGATACTCCTCCTTAATGAACGGTCTTGGGTTTGAGTCTTGAGTTCCGAGTAACCGGTGTTGAAAGATTCATGCCTCTCTATGGGATCTCTCACAAATGCTTGAATAGGATTCTCTCCAGCAGGAGGATATCTGTGGATCTACCAAAACAAAAAAGGCATTGCAATAGAAAGAAACTTGAGGTGGCACTTATTTAGGAAAGATGGTTCAATCATGTGAGAAGATGACCTATAGTCACACATGAGGAGAATATGATTCGATGAGTGTAGCTGGTAGAAGTGATGTTGGCAATAGGAAATAGAGTTAAATTTAGTGTATCAAATTGGGAATTCCCAGCGGTGTGCTTAGGAACTCCAGCAATTTGGGGGGTAATTTGTATAGAATCTGTAGGATACAATGAGGAAGAGTTAAAGCTTCTCTACTCTCAACTGTTACAGTGCTCAACCACACCAACTAACTATTCTCTATTTTCCTCTACCTCAAGTAATCTTCTCCAAAGTCTTTTTATTTAATTACTGTTGGGTCTTCAACCCCCCTATGCCTCTTCCTGCAGTGGCCTAAATCCGGCAGTGTAGACAGAAACACTAAAATAGATATCATTAAGAACTGAGAAGCATTTGGATTTAATTTATTTGTCTATATAATTTACAAGACAGATTACTTTCTTTGATCTATATGGCCAACTCTGTATTGTTGTAGTTTAGATTTTTTCTTGCTTCCAGTTATTAAGTACTTTTTCTCTAACCATGAATAATTTAGGTTTGATTGCTTATTGAGCTGGCTTTGTCTACTTAGGGATAGTAATGTTAGAGTTTTATAGCTGGAGTTTCAAAAACTGAAAATGCTTCCTTTTTCTCCCTTTTCCCTCTTGATCATCCATGATATTAAGATTCTTCTTTTTAGTCTCCCCTGATATCTTCTTCTCTTTCCTTTCTCTGATCCCTGTTCGCAGTCAAAATATTTTCTGTTGGTAAACCTAACAATGACGATAAATCCTCCTAGTTTTCCAATGTAATTAGGGCAAGAGCAGCCCTTTCTTGTTGCCTATCCTACTGGCTGCTGGTGTAATGCATTCCATTAACCATTCTAATCTTATCATGAATGTAAGTTTAAAAAAATCATCACTAGGCCAGAAATTGACCAGCATACCTATCTTGTTCTGCAGGTATCCTTCTTAGACAAGGAAGATTACAAAGCAGCCATTCTTGATAGGCAACCGTTTCGGCTTAAAAGGTTTTATAACACTTTTATTATATATATTCTTTCTTCTTATGGATTTTACTCACTTCACTGCTCCTTAGACACTAGATGAGATTAAAAATTGATTTGGGAGTATTGTGAAACTTTGTTAAAAATTATGGAATATGGAATGGAAATAATTCTGTTCCAATAAGTTTTGATACTCAAAATAGATGTCATGGCATGCACCTTCTTATAACATATGGGTGACTTGATTTCACAGGCGAACAGCATATAACAAAGCATTTGAAATGGTTCTGAAACTCAATTTCGGTGATGGCTGTGGCTGCTCGTCCCTTGAAATTGATGTTCCAGTTGATTTCAAGGTGAAGTTTTTTCTCTCTCATTTTCATGGCAAATACCATTTCTTATTCGAAAACTGCGCCGTCACTTTGGTATGATCTGAAAGAAAATTGGGGGTACCATGTTCATTCTTTTATTCCTTCTTATATCTGATGCCTATCTTTTTAATCCAAAAGAAAACCATTTTTTCACGCCTGCGTATTGAGAAGTGTGGTCTAAACCTACACTATTAATCTTTTCAGGGTTCAACCGACTGCTTCAACTTCGATAAGGATTTCATATTCCAAAAGCTAAGAGAGAAGGCAGTTGTTGAATCAAAATGTGGTCAGAATGATGTTATCGAGAGAAAGACCATCTTGACACCAAGGGGTGATGTCACCACATATGCCATTGTAACCAATCTTGTTCACCACAGCAAAACAAGTAAATCATCCCCTGATTCTCGAAGTAACGGTGATCTTAAAAGAAGAAAACCAAGCTTCAATGGTACAGGATCATCTGGGAAGCGTTCAAAAGTGTCCAAATGTAAATCAAGATCATAGTAATACTAGGGTTAGATGTAGATTTTATTGTATGTATGGTATAAAAAAATAGAACTGACAGGAATGAGAAATTGTAAGAGACTGGGTGAATTTTGTTAGATATGTTACACTCAGTCTTCCCAAATGGTGCATATGATTAACTGAAAATGGTTTATTGATACTAACTATAGTGGGTATTGGTGCTGTTATAATAGTAAATATTTACCTTAGCATCTGACATTGAATATGGGAATCACTTTAGTTTCCGAAATTTGAAGTCTTAAACTTTAGTCTTTGAATTTGCAAAAATGTGTGATGTGCTGATTTCTAATTTTATTTGTTATAGTGTTATCCCGATTTTATTTATTTGTGCATTGAGTAACGTATGAGAGCAACCTTTAAGGTTGTAGATCTGAGTAATAAAAGATATGTTCAAATTGGTGATATTTGATTTACTATCATACTTGATTCATTTTTTCTTTCAGGATTTTCATGTAGCAATGCGAAAGTATTTTAATTCATGCCATTGGGAAATCGTATAAACTATAAAATATGATTTTAAAAGACTGGCTTTTTAAATTATAGGAATTAAAATAGCTCAAAGCCACTAACAAAGTCTGCCATAGCTCAGAAACTACCAAAGTGACCCAAATATTGCCAAAACCACTACTACGCCAGAAATAGAATCAGAAATGCAACCAGCGCAAGTTGGCATAGATGAATGAGGGGTCTGTGTCCTTTAACCATCTCTTTTGGGTTCGATATTCATTGGAGGATGGGAATGGAGCTTGCTTGCTTGGGAGGGTCGCCCACTTTGTGCCTTTGCAGTACCCGATTAGTTATTGGGCTTCCGGCCTAATAGAGACCTTGGTGCAAACAAAAAAAAAAAAAAATCAGAAATGCAAGAGTTTGTGCAAGTAGTGCTCCAAAATTCCCAAGATGGCATTAAGAGCTCATTCTTCTTGGTGGCCAAGAGTTTCTACTATGTTGCATATTTTGACTCTCAGACCATTTTGTCTCACGCTGACAAAGTTCTATTTCAGAAAGTGGTGTAATAAATTAACATATTTCACTCATACACAATAAAATAAACCATCACAGGAATGGAAATTTTATATTTTCTTCCACTCATTCACAATATCTATTTTTTACTATACATTCTACAGTATTGCACTCATTCACAAAAGCTATGAATTGCTTCTCTGCTTAGTTGGATTTTGGGGAGGTGCCCTATTTATTGTACAAGTCCTCACTAGATATAACTAATACATGGTTATAATTGCAGTTTTGATCACCAATTCCTCCAACGAAAATACACTGAGCCAATATTTCCACTCCCTTTACTTCTGCAGCCGCACTATTACTCACAAATTCACATAACACCGCCAACAATTTTGTTATTTGAATTTAAAATATAGCCTCTCACTGCAAACGTTCGTTTGTATGCGATGTGAAGAAATCAAAACCAGTTTTGATTTGTCTAAAACGACTACGTAAGTTGATAAATATAGATATTACTAAAAAATGTATTAGTTACAAAATTTGATCATATTTAAAGGTCAAAACAAAGTTATTTGATCAAAGTTTTTAATTTTGAGTGTCTTAACTTACAACTCATAAACTATATATAAGTTGATAATACCACAAATTGCTGTATTTGCAATATAATTTTATTATCTATGAATTAGTAAAAATAAGTGATTCGGTTAGTCTAGTTTTATACGATAGAAGTTAAATAATATAGTCCGTGTTAGAAAAAAAATTGTTTTTCATATGTTGTATCTCTACATTTATTTTGTATTCCAAATTATTAGTCACTTTTTTTATTAGAGAAGATTGGTATTGTATTTTTTGTTGTAAAATAAATAAATAAGGAAGATATAAATATAAGATAGAGAAATATAAAACCTAGTATTAATGTTCATCAATATAATTAACTTGATATATATTAATATAAGTAGTATCGTATGTGAAGAGAGAGAATATTGTTATTGATTGATATTACTGCGTGTGAATAGCATCTGCCTTCTATTTATACATGTAAAGTGTTTTCATTTCCAACCTTTATTTATTAAATTTTGTCTTGTAAAGTGATTCTTTTAGCATTGGAAAAAATAACCACCTAAGACATATGTAGTCATCCATCTTTATCACAATATTTTTTGATATCTTCTCGTTGTATTTGAATTGAGTATTTATACTATTAAATTTACGATAAATAGACATTTTGAATATAATTAAGACTTGATTTTAAGTGGAATTTCCACTTTGTATGTCTGTATTAGAAATTTGGTTTAAGGAGTTGAACTATTTGTTAACACATAATTCAAGAGATCGTTCTTGCTACGTGATTTAAACTAATTTTTGAGGTTGAAAATTTTTTTTTTGATTGACAGAATAAAATATTGTTATTTTAGAAAAATTTATTTTAAATAACAAGCTTAAATATTTTTATAAACACCTTTTGAGATATACTTTATATAATTATTCTAAGATCCTTAAAAGACTTTAGATAAGTTAAATGCGAATCAAAGATATCTAGACAGAATTTAAGATAATAATAAAAATGAACCTCTTAACTAAAATAAATAAAAAATATATGAAATATAAAAATTAAGAGTTGCGATATACACTGATTCAGCTAAAATGCTTACATTCAGTTCTAAAAAAAATACGAAAATTCTATTATTAAAATAAATACTAAAACAATACATTAAATAAATAAAAAAATTAGAGAACTATTAGAATTTATTATTTTTTATTATTAATGTTTAAAAATGTGAAATAAAGTATGTTGTTAGATTATTAAACTAAAAAAACTATATTAAAAAAATTAAGTTAATGACTAAATAATGGTTAAAAATAATAAATTCTGATTGCCTTAATATTTCTCTTAAAATACAGTGTAAGAGGATGAACTCCAAACAGTTATAGAAATTCGGAAGAAAACCAACTTGAGTTGACAAAGTGGTTAGCTCATTCGTCCACTTAAATAAGTGTCGGGAGTTTAAATTCCGTCTTGTGCATGTAGCAATCTATTAGCCAGCAGCAGACTCTTAAATGGAGCTCAGATCCGTGACGGATTAGTCTTAGCTTGGACAACAGTACATTATTGTCAAAAACAAAAGAGAAGGGTAATTTAGAGATTGCTGCCTTGCTGGAGTCAGATATCAGAAAAGAAAGAAATCAAAAGGAGGACAAAAAAGGGAAAAGATTTGAGTCATTCATGGAAATTGCCAAAAATATATGACTCAATCACATGCAAACTACAAGTTGTACATAAACTCCACTGTTTTTACTTTTCCTCTTTTTTTTTTTTTTTCTCTCTCTCTTTTAGGTGATAAAACATAATCTCCGGCCACTATCAATAAAATGCAAACTAGAAATTGTGCATAAACTCCATTTCATAGTATGAGTCAGTGATTTGCTGCCCCATTGAATACATGTGGAGAATAACCTTATATTATGCAGATAACACCATCTTCTAAACCACTTAGACATTACCATTCATGATTTATAGAGATAATGCAGAAATGAAACTCAAATCATTAACTTCAACATTCACCTTCACATGTGCGGGTGAATCAAGATCACTGCCGTTGGAACCTTCAGAAATCTGTGGAAAATGCAGAGTCCAGTGATTTTCTTGACCTTTTCATCCTTTCTTGGAGCACATGATTATTGTTGAAGAGTATTTTGGTGTCAACAATGTGCGGAAAGTACTTGCTAATAGAGGTGACAAACTCTTCAGGAGTCCCATTGTTATCCTTCAAGTGTTTAATTGAGATTAGCTTTGTTTCAAGAACACGTTTAGCCATCCAAAGATGGCAAATTTTATGCTAATAACACAATAGTTCATAAACGTGTTATCCTTCAAATGTTTAATTGAGGATTAAGCTTTGATTCAAGAACATGTTTAGCTATCTAAAGATTCTATACTAATACAAGGTCATTTCAAGTTTTCATTTAGTAGTAATCAAAATTCATTCAGTTAACATGACCATTGCCTTATAGTGTGGAAAAAGTAATTCGCTTCCAAATATCATTAGCGATTTAGAACACGCATCACAATTTTAAGGCAAATAGAGAAAAAAAAATTACAGAGATAATATGACAAATCTTGAAAGTTTTTTTGATGACCTGAAATTTTCAATGTATAATCAGATTAATTTGTTCTTCTTGACTTTGCTCCTGTAATAACCCATCACGCCATTTACTGAATTTGTTTTTCTGCTTCCCTTTCTTGCTCTCTAGATAAATAAGATATTCCTGACATTATACAAGTGCGCAAAATTCTCAAACCACAGAACTATTAAAGTAGTGAAGAATTATGCATGTAGAAAAATCGCCTATTTCAAATAGAGAATTCTTGAAAGTCAGCATCTTTTAGTATTTTTGGCCATCATTGACTAGCATAAACACCAAGTTGCCATTTTAAAAATTTATATGTAAATTCTAAAAAACGTGAATGCAAATTGTATTGATTCATGGGTGCAAAATGTATTGATTCATATTTGCAAAACTCTAATAAATATAAGTGCAAATTATATACTTCATGTATGCAAAACGTCAGTAAATATGGGTACAAATTATTGCGGCTAAGTGCTGGCAAAAAATAATAATATTTGTTGGTCATGTAACATTGTTTTTTCAAAAATTAATATTAGAGATTTTTTTATGATCAACAAATCCAAAATTCCTCCAAATAATTGATGATGACAAACATTAGATTATTGGGCTAATTACCCAATTAATTTTGATTATTTTAGTTGAGTGATGCAGGCCAAAAATCAATATATAGCTACAGAATGGAACAAAAATATCTGAAGCTTTCAAAGTGTGGTACACTTATAAATAAAGCCCAAATTAATTTAGAACAAAGAAAGAATATTGCAGCAGCTCAATAGAAAGAAAATCAAACTAGAAACAAAGTGGGCTACAAAGCACTAAAAGCCTAAGGTTGATAAGCAATAGAATCAGTTGGGCTGAATGGAAACATATCTAACCCAAGCCCAAGTTAATCCTACCAAGCTTCTCTACAATATTGAAGTCTTCACTCTCTCTTATTGCTTCGGTCAGCAACAAAACACAAGAAAGAGAGCTTCGTCCTTCCTACTCATTTCAACAGAGAAGAAATAAAGAAAAAGCTTATTCAGAAAGCAAATGTCTAATCACCCGATCAATCCATATTAAACTAAGTCAGAAATTAAAAGGTGATTTATTTCCATTTTTATGCAACTTATTTTCTTTACTTCATCTCAAATCTTCTGTTTTATCATTTTTGGATAAATGGAAAAAGTGTTCTCTAATAATCACTACTATGAATCAAAGGCTAAAAATTGTTTCTTGAGAACAAAGCACTTGCTCAATGGTTCAGATTCAAGTTTACCTTTGAAACTTTTATCTTTGCTTATCTAAGGCTTTCGGTCAAGCAAAAAAAGGTCTGTTCCAACATTCTATTTTTGGAGGTAAATGGAAGAAAGTGAAAGGATATGATGGTGAAGCACACAGCTGGAGGAGTGGACTCAGAGGAGAGCAACTCAGCAACATGCAAGGAGATACAAAAGAAGATTTCTCATCATTCTGAAGTAAGGAGAGATAATCAGTGTATTGAGGTTTTGTTCTGAGAAGTGTTCTCTGAAGAAGTTCATCAACTTGGACAATACTTCCTAGTTAAAGGGACATTCCGCCAGAATGAGGAACTAAATCAGAGGCTAGCTAATCTGGTTCATCACATAGCATAGAGGTTGTTGAAGCATTAATCTCCTTCATGTTTTACAGATTATAATTTTCTTTTTAATGTTTATCTTTCTGTAATTTCTTGAGTGAAAAGGCATAATGAGAGAGCTCAAGTAAAAGCCAATGAGTGAAAGAGGCTGAGTGATACACTTGAGAGAAAAGTCTAAAGTTATTTCAGATTTCTTTAGGTAAATCTGTGTCTTGTATCTTGTACCTGTGAGGTATCTCTTTCTTAGTTAGGTTAGCACTAAGAGTGAAGAGTTAGGTATTAGCATAACCAAGTCAAGTTAGGTCAGAATTTGAGTGTAAAAGGATTGTGTCAATCCTGTGGAATTGGTGTATGTAATATTTTAACTATAGTGGAAATTCCACCACTGTTGTGGTAGAGACTGGACGTAGGTTGCATTGCACAAGGCAACCGAACCTGGATACATGATGGTGTCAGCTTCTCTCTTCCCTGCTCTGTTCTGTTTTCTGATATTCATGAGACAAAATGAAATTGTCTCATAAATTTTTCGCTGCTGAATTCAAAGAGATTCAGATTACAAGTTTGTTTTAAAAGGTTTATTTCATTAAAGTAAAAGAAGGTCATAGATTCAACCCCCTTCTCTAAGCCTTCTACAACCTTCAATTGGTGTCAGGAGCTAATGTCTCAAGAATCAAGCTTCACCGCTTGGAGCAAAGATCCAATGGCGAATAATTTGGGCACAACCATTGTTGTCTACACCCTCACTGAAGGCCAGTCAAACAACAGGCCTCCTTTCTTTAACGGAAAGAACTATGCCTACTGGAAAGAGAGGATGAGAATCTTCATCCAATACATTGACTACAATATATGGAAAATTATTGTTAGCGGTCCCAGGATTCCAACAAAACAAGTGCTGATGGAGTGGTGACTCTAAAAGAAGAAGCTAAATGGAATGAAGACGACAAGAAGAAGATGGAGCTGAATGCTAAATCTATCAACCTTATTCACTGTGCTATCAGCTTTGAAGAGTACCGAAAAGTGTCTAGATGCAAGACAGCCAAAGAAATTTGAGAAAAACACCAGGTTACACATGAAGGCACTAAACAGGCCAAAGAAACGAGGATTGATATGCTGTGAAAAGAGTACGAGATGTTTAATATGAAAGATGGAGAAAACATTGATGAAGTGTTTGAGAGATTCTCAATCATAATCAACAACCTTGATGCTATGGGTACAAACTACTCAGAACAAACCCTAGTGAGAAAACTCCTTAGAAGCCTCACAAAAGAATGGGAAACCACTGCCACTGTCCTAGTCGAGAGCAATAATTTAAGCCCTATAACCTATGATGAGCTGAGAGGAAAACTCCTTGCCTATGAAACTACACACACAAACCTAGACTCAAAGAAAAAGGGAATAACACTCAAGTCAAAAATAGAAATAAAAGAGAGTGAGTCTAGTGATGGTATTTCAGATGATGAGCTTATGTTTTTTGTTAGGAGATTTAGAAGGATGATGAAGAACAAGGACAAGTATAAGGGTTCAAACTCAAAGGAACACAAGATGGAATTAAGCAAGGTGACTTGTCATCATTGCAAGGAGGCTGGACATTTCAAGCTAAACTGTCCAAAGCTCAAGAAGGAGGAAAAAGGGAAGAAAGAAAAGAAGAGAATGCTCATGGCAGCTTGGGAAGATCTTAAGAACGACTCAAATGAGGAAGAAGATTCTAAAGGTGAAAATAAAATCTGCTTCATGGCTGGAAATAATCATCTTGATGAGGTAAATTACTATGATTTGTCTATAGATGATTTACATGCTATAATTGATGATCTTACACTGAACACCTTAAAACTGTTGGATAAGTACAATAGATGCAGATTTAGAAAAGATGTATTAAAAGGTGAAAATGATTTTTTGAGAGAAAAAGTGAAGGAAACTGAATATGCTTTGGGTATTATTATTGAAGAAAATAGATTTCTAAAATCTGAACTTGAAAAATTAAAAGGAAAGCACATTGTAGATCCTTCTCATGAACTTATTGCTGAAAATGAGAGACTAAATAAAATGGTTAAGAGGCTGAATGGTGACTTAGCAAAATTTGCTCAAAGTTCTAGTAACTTGGACAAATTACTTGCAAGTCAAAGACCATTATTTGAAAAATCTAATTTAGGTTATATAACCAAGGAAAGTCTAATTTTTAATGATTCCTTTATAAAATTTGTGGCATCTTCATAAAAAACTAAATCTACTTCCAACAGATATGGTCTTGGAAATGCTTCCACATATGAGGAGGAATCTAATGAATTTTGTACTAGTGAAACTGAGCCTTTTTCAAAAACCGAAACAACATCAAATAGGCCAGGTCTGGGATACATTTCGAATAGGGAGATTGCTTTCAAAAATTCACTATTTTATAACAAAACCTCATATTCGAAAAGTCCAAATATTCCAAAAAATTCTAGTTGGAACATTGCAAAGAGGAACAATTTCAATAAAAACCAGTTTGTCAAAAGAAGAGCACCTCTTTGAAAAACCAGAAAATTCCATTCCTTTAATCTTTTCCAGTATAATAAATCATCCCAGTTTCAGAAATATGCATCAGAAAATCATTGTTTAAATTGTAAGAAATTTGGTCACTCATATTCCTAATGCTTCATTAAAAAAAGAATTGTGGGAAACCAAATTTACAATGTTGTGTGTGATTTCAATGCACTTGGACAACCAAGATGGATTAACTTCAAAGAATCCAAATTAATTTGGATACCTAAGGTTACTTGAAATTTTTATGCAGATTTACCTAGCATCCAAGAACAAAAGGGATATATGGTACTTAGATGGTGGATGCTCAAGGCACATGACTGGAAGGTCAACTTACTTCATCAAACTAAACAAGTATGATGGAAGTTTTGTGACCTTTGGAGATGATGGAAAAGGTAAAATAATTGTTGTTGGAAAAGTAGGTAATAATCACTCTACTTTAATTGATGATGTCTTTTTGGTAAGTGGCTTGAAGCACAATCTTTTGAGTATATGTCAGCTGTGTGACCTAGGATATTTAGTGACTTTCAAAAGACTTGAATGTTGTGTGGTGAATGAAAAGACCAATGAAGTACTTTTTGTTGTTAAGCGTTGTAATAATGTGTATGGACTTACCCTTGATGAACTAAAGGATCAAAATGTAGCTTGTTTTCATTCTAAAGAATTTGAAAAGTGGCTATGGTACAAGAGATTGGGACATGCAAGTATGTTCCAAATAAACAAAATTGTAAAGAAAGGATTAATAAGAGGTCTTCCTTTGATAAAGTTTGACAAAGACATCACTTGTGATGCTTGCCAAATGGAAAAATAAACAAAAAGTTCATTTAAACCAAAGGAAGACATCTCTACTAAAAGGCCACTTGAATTGCTACACATTGATTTATTTGGTCCAACAAGAACTCAAAGCCTAGGTGGTAAACATTATGGTTTAGTAATTGTGGATGACTATTCTAGGTTTGGTTGTGTCTTATTTCTTGCACATAAAAATGAAGCCTTTTCGGCCTTTGAAATCTTTTACAAGAAAATTCAAAATGAAAATGATTTAAAGATCTCTTCTATAAGAAGTGACCATGGAACTGAATTTGAAAATCATTTATTTGAATCCTTTTGTGAGAAATTTGGAATATCTCACAACTTCTCTTGTCCAAGGACACCACAACAAAATGGTATTGTGGAAAGAAAAAATAGAAGCATTCAAGAAATGACAAGAGCTATGCTTTGTGATAGCAATGTTCCAAAATTCCTTTGGGCTGAAGCGGTTAACACAGATTGCCACATTTTGAATAAAACCATCATAAGAAAATTTTTGAAGAAAATCCCTTATGAACTTTGGAAAGGTTATCCACCAAAGTTGGATTACTTGCACATCTTTGGATGCAAATGTATTGTTCTCAATAACAAAGATAATTTAGAGAAATTTTATCCAAAGGCGTATGAGTGTTTATTTGTAGGATATTTCACAACTAGCAAAGCATATAAAGTTTATCATCAAGATGCTAGGATTATTGAGGAGTCCATACATGTTACATTTTGTGATACTAACTTAGTGCAAAGTGTTTTGGAAGATTGTGATGCAGGGAATCAAGCTCAAAAGGACAATGAAACTGCACAAAATCATGAAAATGAAAATTTTGGACAAGCTGAACCAGAAACTGCAGCTGCTGAAAATCAATCAAGAGACAATTCCATTTTGTCTCATGAATCTGAAGGAAATCCTGAAACCAGCAGTACCCAAAATCCGTTGGTAACTGAATCTGCCTCCAAGTCCACCAGACCTTGTGAATGGAGATTCTTAAAGAATTATCCTGAGAAATTTGTCATTGGGGACGTCTCTCATGGAGTTAAAACTCGGTCTTCAACTAGAAAGACAAATAAAGGAACAAACATTGCCTTTCTCTCTCAAATGGAGCCTCAAAATGCCAAGAAAGCCCTTGATGACCCTTCTTGGGTAAAGGTAATGGAAGATGAGCTTCTTGAGTTTGAGAAGAACCAAGTGTTGACATTGGTTCCAAGGCCAAATGGAAAGAAAGTGATCGGCACCAAGTGAATTTTTCAGAACAAGCTAGGAGAGGATGGTAGCATTACAAGAAACAAAGCAAGGCTAGTGGCACAAGGATATGACCAAGAAGAAGGAATAGACTTTGATGAATCCTTTGATCCTGTTGCCCGAATGGAAGTCATAAGACTTCTCTTAGCCTATGCTGCCTTTTGTGGTTTTAAATTATATCAAATGGATGTAAAATATGCATTTTTAAATGGTGTGATAGATAGGGAAGTGTATGTGGAGTAGCCACCAAGTTTTGAAAATAAAGAATTTTTCAACCATGTTTTCAAATTATCAAAAGCTCTCTATGGTTTGAGACAAGCTCCTAGAGCTTGGTATGAGATACTTAGCACTTTTCTCTTGAAAAATGATTTTCAAAGAGGCACCACAGACACTACTCTCTTTATCAAAAATTCTAATGATTCTTTCATTCTAGTCCAAATATATGTTGATGACATTATTTTTGGATCAGCCAATGAATCCTTTTGTAATGAATTTGGAAAACTCATGACAAGTGAATTTGACATGAGTATGATGGGTGAACTTAATTTTTTCCTTGGGCTATAAATTAAACAAACTGAAAATGGTATTTTCATTCATCAAGAAAAGTATGCCAAGGAACTAGTTAAGAAATTTGGTATGAAAAATGCCAAACCCATGGGAACTTCCATGCACCCTAATTCAAAATTAGACAAGGAAGAAATTGAGAAAGATGTAGATTAGACTAGGTATAGAGGAATGATTGGCTCTCTTATGTACTTAACTTCTTCTAAACCCGATATTGTGCAAAGTGTTGGAATGTGTTCAAGATTCCAATCTAAAACAAAAGAGTCTCATCTTTTTGCAGTTAAGAGGATCATTAGATATGTTCATGGCACATCCAATTTTGGTCTTTGGTATCCTAAGATTGATAATTTTTCTGCAGTTGGTTATTGTGATGCAGATTTTGCTGGTGATGGAGTTGATAGAAGGAGTACATTAGGCTTATGTTGCTTCCTTAGAAAGTCTTTGAATGTTTGGTCAAGTAAGAAGCAGCTAACAGTGGCTTTATCCACTGTAGAGGCTGGGTATATAGCTGCTTCTTCTTGTTTTTCTCAGCTTATGTGGTTAAAAACACAGCTTGCTGATTACAAATTAAATGCTAAAAATATTCTCTTGTTGTGTGACAATATGAGTGCCATTAATATTTCTAAAAATCCAGTTTTGCACTCTAGGACTAAATATATTAAAGTGAAATTTCACTCAATAAGAGAACATGTTCAAAAGGGAGATATTAGCATTCAATTTGTTAAATCAGAGTAGCAATTAGCTGATATTTTTATTAAACCACTACCTGAGGATAGATTTTGCATGATTAAGACTAGTCTACGAATTTTAAGCTGTGATTCATTGTTTGAGCTTTGCTGATGTGTTTGTTAAGTTTGTGATCTCATAGGTTTGGATGAGACAATTCTGGGCCGAAGAAGAACCATCACTCTGAACTTTATCTTCTGGGCTCTGAACCTTCTTGGAATATGGTTCTGAAATTTTTTTCCAAGATCACTCTTAACTTGCTGCAATTGCAAACCTATTCATGAATCGTGCATGTCTTTTTTTTTACATTTCTCATTATCATCATTTCAATTTCTGAAAAAAAAAACTGCAACTTCTGTTTTAATTGTGCTAATGTCTTGTTTGAGAATTTTAGGTTGCAGCTCAAAGAAACTTTTGTTGGATAAGAAATGAGAGATCTGGATTTTGTAGTGTAAAAATGGACATGGACCATGCTTGAATCTTATTACACATGTAGTTCCTTTTGTTTTCTAAAACCTTCAAGTGATATGAAACTCTTTTTGGTCCTAATGAGTTTTTACCAAGAATTTATCTTTGCACATTGTGAGTTTTGTTATATAACTATGGTGTTGCTGGTTGAAATATGATCTTCATTTCTCTTCCAATTTTTTTCAAGACGCAACATTTAGTTCTTACATGCCTCTAAGACACTCTTTTGCAGGTCCTATTTTTGTTTTATTTTTCTCACCTTGATAAAAAAAAGGGGGGAAGAAAAATGCTTATATGAGACTTGATAAGACATAAGACTTACTGTAATTATTGGATATTAGTTTTGATTAGTCTTGTGTTTGTTAATTGACTTGTGTTTATGAACTGAAACCTATTTGACTTGTTTGTGAACTGAACTATTGGATGATCTGTTTGTGAACTGAACTTGGATGACTTTAAGTCATTTGAACTTTATGTTGTGCTGGTGAATTGTTACTTACATGCTGTCATATTTAGCAATATGTGCTTGTATGGATTATTATACTTTTGTGCAACCATAGAATTATAGATAAGCATGTATATACATTGAATTATTGTGTTGGAATTATTGTCTGTATCCTCAGGTTAAACGATAAGTATACATTAAGGAGGAGCAACTAATATAAAAGAAAAGGAGAGCACATCAAGTTAATATGGTATCATCAAAGGGAAGTATCTAAACCTTCTGTTGCAGTATTTTAGTTCATTTCAAGTTGCAAATTTGAACCTTACATTAACTCTTCCACCTTTGATGAAAAAAGGAGGGGGGGGGAAGTAGTTGTATGTATGAATTGAATTTAGTAGCATATGAATTTTGCTAATTTTGCTGCTGCATTTTGCTAATTTTGCTTCTGTTGACTGCTGTGAACTATGACTGCTTTACATGATTTATTGCTATTTTGTCATTATTAGTCATTGATGCTCTGTTCTACTAATTTTGCTGCTGCTGTAAACTATGGCTGCTTTAAATGATTCGTTGCTGTTTTGCCCTTATTAGTCTTGATACTTTGTTTTGGTTAAAGCATGAACAGTTTCTAAAATGGATACTTGTTAAAAGTGCTGACATGAGATGTTCAGTATTGGGCTGGATTTGTGTTGCTGGTTGTATAAACTCCTTTAGTCAAGTTGAATTGTGTGTAGTTCTTTATTGTGCCTTCTATAAGAATAATATAAACAAGAACGAAGAGAAGAGCATAAATTTAGGGGGAACTACTCTTGAAAAGGAAAGGGGGAGTAACACATAAGCAAGTGACATCATTCAAAGGGAAGTTTCTCAACTCAATTCAAATTCAATTCCTTTGGTTAATGTTTCAATTATGTTTGTCATCAAGGGGGAGATTGTTGAGTTAAGAAATTAACTAACATAGTTGATGATGACAAACAATAGGTTATTGGGCTAATTACCTAATTAGTTTTGATTATTTTGGTTGAGTGATGCAGGCCAAAAATCAATATATAGCTGCAGCCCAAATAAATGGAACAAATATCTGAAGCTTTCATAGTGTGGTACACTTACAAATAAAGTCCAAATTAATTTAGAATAAAGAAAAAATATTGCAACAGCCCAATAGGAAGAAAATCAAACCAGAAACAAAGTGAGCTACAAAGCACTAAAAGCCTAAAGTTGTTAAGCAATAGAATCAGTTGGGTTGAATGGAAACATATCTAACCCAAGCCCAAGTTAATCCTACCAAGCTTCTCTACAAGATTGAAGACTTCACTCTCTCTTATTGCTTCGGTCAGCAACGAAACACAAGAAAGAGAGCTTCGTCTTTCCTACTCATTTTAACAGAGAAGAAAGAAAGAAAAATCTTATTCTGAAAGCAAATGTCTAATCACCCACATCAATCTATATTAAACTAAGTCAGAAATTAAAAGGTGATTTATTTCCATTTGTATGCAACTTACTTTCTTCACTTCATCTCAAATCTTCTGTTTTACCATTTTTGGATAAATGGAAAAAGTGTTCTCTGATAATCACTACTGTGAATTGAAGGCTAAAAATTATTTCTTGAGGACAAAGCAGTTGCTCAATGGTTCAGATTCAAGTTTACCTTTGAAACTTGTATCTTTGTTGATCTAAGACTTTCGGTCAAGTAAAAAAGAGTCTGTTCCAGCATTCTATTTTTGGAGGTAAATGGAAGAAAGTGAAAGGATAGGATGGTGAAGCACACAGCTGGAGGAGTGGACTCAGAGGAGAGCAACTCAGCAACATGCAAGGAGATACAAAATAAGATTTCTCATCATTCTGAAGTAAGGAGAGATAACCAGTGTATTGAGGTTTTGTTCTGAGAAGTGTTCTCTGAAGAAGTTTATCAACTTGGACAGTGCTTCCTAGTCAAAGGGACATTCCGCCAGAATGAGGAACTAAATCAGAGGCTAGCTCATCTGGTTCATCACATAGCATAGAGGCTGTTAAAGCATTAATCTCCTTCATGTTTTACAGATTGTAATTTTCTTTTTAATGTTTATCTTTTTGTAATTTCTTGAGTGAAAAGGCATAATGAGAGAGTTCAAGTAAAAGTCAATGAGTGAAAGAGGCTAAGTGATACACTTGAGAGAAAAGTCAAGAGTTATTTCAGATTTCTTTAGGTAAATCTGTGTCTTGTATCTTGTACCTGTGAGGTATCTCTTTCTTAGTTGGGTTAGCACTAAGAGTGAATAGTTAGGTATTAGCATAATCAAGTCAAGTTAGGTCAAAACTTGAGTGTGAAAGGATTGTGTCAATCCTGTGGAATTGGTGTATGTAATACTTTAACTATAGTGGAAATTCCACCACTGTTGTGGTGGAGACTGGACGTAGGTTGCATTGCACAAGGCAACCGAACCTGGATATATGATGGTGTCAACTTCTCTCTTTCTGCTCTGTTTTGTTTTCTAATATTCATGAGACAAAATAAAATTGTCTCATAAATTTTCTGCTACTGAATTCAAACAGATTCAGATTACAAGTTTGTTTTAAAAGGGTTATTTCATTAAAGTAAAAGAAGGTCATAGATTCAATCCCCCATTCTCTAAGCCTTCTACAACCTTCAGTCCTCAACTTTCTCCCCAAATTTCCGATGTAACAAGAGAGTGACTTACTCATTCTCACTTATTCAAATTATGGTTTCATCACAAAACCAAAAAGTGCTTTGGCACTTCTCTAATCACTTTATAATGACTATAATAATTTATGAGGTATGTATAATTTTTTTATTTTAATTTATAAGTAAACTACCATTTCTACCCACGAAAATTTTAAATACGAACAAATCTACTTATAAAAAAAATTAAAGTTGTACTCATAAAAAATAGATTCTGTAAAATAAAATTATTCAAACACTAAAAAATCAACTAAAAATTTTAAATTACCCTTCTCTTAACCCTAATCTCAACCCTCTGCCCCCTAATCTCAACCTTCTTTTTGTTCTTAGTTTCACCACCTCCTTCGCCAACAACATCTCTTCCACCAACCATCAACCGCCAAATCTCAATTCTCCCATTATTCTATACATATCACAAAGAATAATACAAGTTAAGATAAAAACCAAGACAAGTACTCATCAATCACCATCATCATTTTTCTCTAAGCCTTATTATGAATCATGAAAGTGAGATTGAAAAGTCACAGTAGTAATAATGATGAAGAGTAATAGGTATGTGTTGCTGAAACGAAAATTGTAGTTAGTTATGTCGTTGAGCGTGGCATTTGTATTTTTTTGTTGCACTTTGACATTATACTATCTTGTTTCCTTTAATTTTGCCTACTTCGAGAGGAAATACATATTTCCTCATCTGCAGCGCCATTCTCGTTCTTCTCACCAAAACCTCCTCTTCTTCCAATCATCAAGAACATGAAGATGAAGATGAAAAAGACACCCTACCACCACCACCAAATTGTGACAACGACTTTCACATGCTAGTTATTCCTATTTCTACGGCTCTACCTCAAGAACAAGAGACAACAGAGAATGACCAACAAGAAGACACATCGTCATCAATGATGGAAACAAATAACGAAGAAGTAGGAAGTGCAAAAGAACTGAATAGGAAGTTTGAAGAATTCATTAGGAAGATAAAAACAAGAAATCAGGACTGAAGGAAGAGGATCATGGTCGTGAAGTGTGATGTGAGAAGCGCAATAAGAAAGAGGGTGTAGACCATGACAAGGTAAGATCATGACCATGGAAGAAGGTGAGGCTGACTTTTGTCGGCGGTGGTTTTGGTGGAGAAGGTGGTAAAATTAGAATAAAAGGAGAATTGAGATTTGGGGAAGGAAAGTTGAGATTAGGGTTAAGAGAAGGGCAATTTGAGATTTTTAATTGAATTTTTAGTGTTTGGATAATTTTTTCGTACGTACGAAATCCATTTTTTATTAGTGGCGAAGATTTAATTACCTATCCGAATTCAAATCGAACCAATTAAATTGGTTCCAAAGTCAACGGATAATTGGTCCGATTCGAACCAAATCGATAATTCTCTTTAGTAATTGGATCGGGTAACAATTTTGGGAGTGTGAAACTCAAACCAACTAATGGACCGATCATATATTAATTAAATAAAAAAAATTAAAAAATATATATGCCTTTTAAAATATAAAAATTTAATGTGTTTGATGTTTAACGTATTTGGATTTTAATATTTTTAGTATTTAATATGTTTAGATTTTAATGTGTTTAGTTTTTAATATATTTAGTGTTTAACATGTTTGGATTATTTCTATTGATTTTACATGTTTATTATTCTTATAGAAGTTTTAAGATAAAAAATTTTGTTTTTTTATTTTGTTTTATAATTTTTTGTTTCATCGAGTATTCAATTACCTGAACCGAACCAATCCGTTTTTAATCAGTTTGGTTTGATTTGGATACATATACAAAAAAATGTAAATCCAAACCAAACCGAACCAATTACAATTCAATTAATTCGGTTTTAATTTCATCTTAAATCCGAACCAACTCAACCCATGCTCACTCCTATTTTTTATGGATACAATTTTAATTTTTTTATAAATAAATTTGTCAGTGTTTAAAATTTTCGTAAATAAAAATAATAATTTATCCCTAAATCTATAAACATAAAATTCAATTTAATAACTAAATAAGCAAAATCAAAATATATCAAACTAAATTAAACATTATAAAAATATAAACTAATAACTTTCAAATAATATTTCAACTCTTCATCACATTATAAACATTTAAAACACGTCTCACATGCATATCGTGATATCCTAATATTTCCAAATTTTGCTTAAAGTATGTTTGATTTATAGTAGTACGTTGTTGATATTTAATTTTTCAAAATCTAAAAGTTATTTATATTAAATATCTTATAGAAATTAAACAACAAACAAGTGCACATATAAATTATATACAGAAGGTAAGGTTAGGTTGCAGAGATAGACATGCTAATATATAAATTATATACAAACATTGACAGACCTTAATTATTCATATTTAATAAAAATATAATAGAAATTAAACACCATGACGACAATTTTGGTCGCTCTATGATGGTGGAATAATTCTTTTCATTTTTATACACGAAAAACTAATCTAGAACTAGAATATTAATAAATAGTAATAATATTTAAGATATAATAAAAAATTAATTTAAACAATTTAAAATTATTTTATTTAATATTTATTCATTATTATTAAAATAATAATATAATTTAAAATATAAT
>NC_029772.3:3738418-3752641 GCF_000817695.3 Arachis duranensis
TTTATATACTTAAAATTATTAACTTTAATTTAAATAAGTTGGAAGCCAAGGCCTATGCTTGCCCCTTGCATCCGTCCGCAGTTACTTGAGGATCACTCTTTCTATCTAATTTTTTGTCTGGGTTATGTTTTATATTACAATTCCAAATTAAACTTTCTTTTAAGGTTAATTGTAGTGTTGATATCTTTTGTGACCATATTTTCCTATAAATATGCTTGAAAAGTGTGCATGATATTTTGAGCCTATACTGGTGAACAATGACTTCTCAGCTTCCTTTCCATCTAAATCGCATGCCTCGTTGTTCTCATGTTACCCCACCTCCACCACCCAAATATAACTTTGCTTTCAAGTTTCACCTTCAATTTTCTCGGGTTTCTTTGTGGGGTATGCTTGTAATTTTGTATATGACTTTCGTTATCTTGTTTATTTAATTATATATTTGATCTGATTTAATTTACATAGTATTGAATATGTATGTAATTTAAGTGGTAAAGTCTTCATTTAAAATTCCAAATCTTTACACCTTAAGAAGTGATTTTAGTATATATTAAATAATAATCATTCAAGTGTCTTTAAAAGTATCCATTTAAACTTTTGAAATAAATAATTATATTTATGATATGATGATATTAGAATTTTTATAATTAAAAATTTTAAAAAGGAATGAAGCAGAAATTTTGCAAATTGAAAGGAAAGGAAAAAAAATAGTATTCTTAGAATATTTGGAAAATTTACTTAGTACTATTCGTGTTTCAGTTATATATAAAAAAAATTACTTAGTATTATTCATCATTTAAAACAAAAAGTTGATGTTATATATTTTGCTATAAATAACTTGTTATTGGGTAACGACACGCTTTTAATGAACCAATTGCTTCAAACATATATTTTCCAATAGGTACACGTTCTCACCGAATTAATGAAGTCAAACATGCCAAGAAATGTGGATTTCGTCCAATACATGCAAAATCCTCTCCAACTCTTGATTTAAAGGTGAATAAATTTCTGTTACTTTATCAAAACATTATTATTAAGGGACTTTTTAAATGTCCCTGTTAAAAAAATTTTTGTTTGTCTTTAGGTTTAGAAGAGAACATCCGTAAAAGTAGTATAAGATAAATAATTGTTATATATGTAATCGTCAATTTGTATTTAAATGTAATATTAAGTACTTTCTTTAACTTAAAAAAAAATAGGTAGAGTATATATTTTGTTTTTAACATTTTTAAGAATATTTTTAACGTTTAATTTATTTTAATTTTATTTTTAAAGTTTTTAATAAATTTTAATTTTATTCCTTCTGTTAAATTTTTTTTACGTTCAACGTGTAGTAGTCAATTTTTTTTAGATTTAATTACTCTATTAGTTTTTATAGTTTCGCAAAATTTTCAATTAGGTTTTTATACTTTTTTCTGTTTAGTTGGATCCTACACTAATTTTTTTTTCAATTTGGTCCCACTTAGTAGTAATTAGCTTAATTTTATAAGAACCAGACTAAAAAAAATTAGTGTAGAGATCTAAATAAAAAAAAATGTAGGGACCTAATTAAAAAAAAATTTTGTACAAGAACTCCATTAAAAAAAAAAAATATAAAAACCTAATTAAAAATTTCGCAAAACTATAGAAACTAACAGAATAATTAAACATTTTTTTTATTTTTACCCTTTTATCTCTATCCATCCCACCACCACTGTCACCAGTCCACCATGATGATTAGTACGCACACTCTCTAAATCCTTAACCCCTCGATCTATTCACATCTCCATCCACCGCCGATCTTTATAATCCTCGAAGAGAACCTTTTTGAGATTCAGCTGATCTCCAAACTATTGTTTTCAAATAATCTAATAAACACCATAGAAACACAACAGCACACTAATTGTGCTGGTAGGATCAGAGACGATAAAGAAGATTAAAAAACAAAAATCTTTGGGTTTTTAGAGGAGTTGGTTGATTGGGAATGAAAAGAAGACAAGAAAGAGGGGAAGAAGGGTGNCAACACCTTCTCTTTCTTTCCTTTTTTTTTAAAACAAAATGGCTGGTGGTTGCCGAGAGACGAATCCAACAAATTTTGTGTACGGAGACAAAATATATATAATATAATAATAATTTTTAAAAAAAAGATAGATAGGTTTTTGACTTTTTTTATTTTTGATAAATACATTTTTGATAAATTTTAAATACAAAAAGTTTCTGACTTTAACAAATGGAGGACAATTTAATCATTCCGTCTATTTGTCTCTCATATACTAAATGATTGGCTGATGTAGTTGAAACGGTGTCTAGGTGTTCGTTATAGTGCTACGCTGGAAGGGGTATAAAGTTCAACGGACAAATAGGTCCTTGCTGATGAAAACAACATCATTTTGCAAATAAAGGTCAGAGGACAAATAGACACAATAAAAACTAAATGATAAATTATTAAATTTATTAAATTTGAATAAAAAAATTTACAATTGACTTAGAATCTCATTCTTTCTCTAAAATTGACTTCAAACAGAGCCCTATCAGCTATTTTTGAGTTGCAATCCTTGATCCACATTCACTTTTTAAAGAAGAAAGAGAATGAAGATTCTAAGGGTCACTTGCAAAATTTTTTTATTCAAATTTAACAAATTAAATAATTTATCATTTAGTTTCTATTGTGTCATCAAAAGAGTCATGTTATATAATGTACAAAGTCATTTAGCAGTCACTATTCAGACGATGGAAGGGTAGAAATGACAACAAAACTTAATATTAGTGTGTACAGATGATTCATTAAAAAATTAAAAGATTTTGATAGGTAGACAATGACTTTTGTGAATAATGAGCTCTATAATTGACCTAATAAAATAAAAAAAAAGACTTCATTCCCAAATTACCTTCTAAATATAACACCCTACTACACAGAGCTTTACGCTTAAGTCGTAGAATAGGGGTAGTGTGGTGTTACAGACCTCTAATCAATAAATACTTATGTATAATAGCGGAAAAATATAATATACTAGGAGTATTGAAAAACGGGTAAAGCAAAATCGCAAAATAAAAAGCGCAACACTCAAGAAACAGAATTACTTGCATGCTAAGAATCTAAAGGTTATAGACATGAATAAGCGAAAGAGTGAGTAGAGAGCCAAAAATACATCATAACTAGCTCCTGACTCAGTCTGCGAAGCCAAGACTGGCTGGAGAATATTTACATACATATACAAGTATCCCAAAATATCCAAAATACAGAAATAAGACCCTAACTCTCCTTTAACCTCTGTGAAGGACAAAATAATCAAGTTTCTAAGAGAGAAAGCTAAGTACATATATACATAAACTGATAACCAAAATAACTCATGGACTACTCCGCTTCACGAATTCAGACGCCTAGCGAGGAGCCTCTTGACCTGCATCTGAAAATAACAACATAGTATGGGGTGAGAACCGGAGATTCTCGGCATGGTAAAAGTGCCACGCATATAATATATAAGGTCCTGGGAATGCCAGAGACAATCCTAGAACATCGACTTTCATATTAAAGCCTTAAAGTTCTAAACAGAAACCATAAAGGGGTAGGTGTTCTAAGAAAATCCAAACCCAACCTAAACCTAACTTCAACTTTAAACATGTCCACCTCTCCTCCGTTCCTCCATCACCAATGTTTTAGCAAAGACAAACAAACAGACAAGTTCAAGCACAAGTAGAAAGCAGGTAGTGCAAGTAACAAGTATACAATTAGCATGATATATATATATATATATATCCAGTTAAGCAATCTCAATTAACGCATAGCAGACAAAACAAACCAAATGCACATGATGTATGCCTGTCCTATGGCTGATGAGTCTCATCTGTCGATTATTAAGC
This sequence comes from Arachis duranensis, assembly GCF_000817695.3. Taxonomy (NCBI): domain Eukaryota; kingdom Viridiplantae; phylum Streptophyta; class Magnoliopsida; order Fabales; family Fabaceae; genus Arachis; species Arachis duranensis. The sequence continues at coordinate 3,742,256 of NC_029772.3, forward strand.
CAACCCGACAAGTCCGGTTTGCTAAACCTTTGGACTGTCCCCCGACACGCTTTCCCAAGAGTCTATGCATAACTTTTTTTCATGTTATAAATTGCTCAATAGGGGTCAACCTTCCCGGGAATTTAGAGTGTCCGGTCACATCTTACATCGTAGGGTCAACAGAATATCGAGTATCGACCAGAAATACGTGGTGGCAGGCCACGGTACTTTACCCAAGAAAACTCGTATCTCAGATCAAATGAGTATATAATGCCACAATAACATTCATAACCATTATAAACTTTGCAAAAGCATATCATACATGCCATAAAATCATATATACTCCAATAATTCCTATTTCCATATTTGCTTCATCAATTTTCCTATTTTACTTCATCGCCAAGTTATCCCAATTTCCTATCTCCATCCTAATACTAAACCTCATACTATGATTTGAGTCTAAAATGATGAAAATAGAAGTTTAGAAGTTTAAAATTCGGTTTAAAAAATTCAAAATCTGGTTTTGCAGAAAACAGAGCCACGCGTACGCGTAGGTAGGTGTTTAGCTCAAGACGTGTACGCATCCCCTGGTTACGCGTACGCATATAAGCCCCCATGCCACATGTACGCGTCAGCCACGTGTACGCGTCAGCCACGCGTACGTGTGGATGCACGATTTTCCAAATAATTTTCACCAAGTATGAACTGCAGCTTTGCCATTTTAAATCCCAAACTTCCAGCACGCATAACTTTTTCATCTTAAAATATTTTTTTCTGTTTTTCGAACGGCGTAAACTTTACGAACCCAATTTTCATATAAAACAATTTTGAAGTCATTTGGAGGTCCGAAAGTCGAGTTATGAGTCGTCGAAGTTCGGCCAAAAAATCAAATTCCACAAAACATCAAAACTCGTTCTCATTAAAGAAAACCATTCTCATCTGAATATCAAACCTGCAATTATTGACAAACACAACCCCCTCAACACTACAACAATCATCATGACACACCATATATCAACCAACATTTTCATACATACACTTCCCAATACACCAACAAACCATAATTCACCAATTCAGCTTCCAATGTTCCTAATTAGCTTCATATCACATATATACACCTCACCTATATCATATCATGAATATCCATACATACACACTTAATTTCAACGCACATAACAAAGAAATCCAATAGGGTTTGAGGGTTCTCACCTCACCAACGGAAAATTGGGACAAGACTCGACAAGTTCACCAAGTTAATTCGATCCTAAATATCGAAATTACACAAAATTTCAATACCAAAGCTCAATGATTTTCGAAACTATAAATGAAAAAATTGAGGAAGAAAACGTGGATTCCTTACCTTACAATGTACCGTGTTTTGTAAAGTTTGACGCCGCAGACGCATGGCTGCAAACGGTGCGACGATCGGAGCTTCGGATTAAAAGTTACAATGATCTGAAAATTGAAAAGGGTTAGGTTTTTGGTGGCTTATTTGCTTTCTTCAATCTCTCTTCTCGGCGTGCTGGAAGGAAGCAAATGAATGGCAAATGGCTGAAATAATAATTATATATATTGGGCTTTAGGTCCGGTTCACGTCTGATCTAATCGGTTTAGTTTGTTTGGCTCAATTTTTGGACAAATTTTTTAAAATTAGTGTCAAAATTCTCGTTTTGAAGAGTTCTATCCTATTTTAATATAGATTTACATTTCTAATTTTTCTAATTAAAATTCGATTTATTGACTAATTATTTACTAATTTTAGCGGGGTTTACGCTAAACTATACCATTAGATAACCATCCGCACACCTAGTGAATTGAACATTCGACATATCTATTATTCACATTGTATAGTATTCTCATTGTCTATTTATACTTTTTCAAAATTAAAGTATATATTTGTCTATCGTATAAAAATTTATGTGTATTTTTGTTTATTCTTCTTTAATTAATTCGTAATTAATGTTTGATTTGTATGAAAGGAGGTGGAAACAAAGGAAATAAGAGAGAAGATAAAAGTGGTGAAATGTATGTTGGGGTCAATGGAAGATGGAGAAATAAGCGTGTCAGCATATGACACTGCATGGGTTGGTCTGGTGAAAGATGTTAATGACGGAAATGCCCCTCAGTTCCCTTCGTGTCTTGAATGGATAGCCAACAATCAGCTTCCAGATGGTTCTTGGGGTGATCCTAATTTCTTTTCACCCCGTGACCGTCTTCTTAATACCCTCGCCTGTGTTATTGCTTTCACTCAATGGAATTTGCACCCCCAAATGTGTCACAAGGGTAACTTTATTCTTACATATAATTTATGTGATTCAATAATGTTTTTTATATTCAATGAATTTCATTACTATAACATTCTCATATTATCACGTACAGGGCTTACATTCTTTAAGGAAAATCTAAGCAAGATTCAAGATGAGAGTGCCGCAGAAGCTCTAGTTGGTTTTGAATTTACTTTACCTTCTCTTCTTGACTTGGCACGAAGTATGAATATTGAAGTGCCGGATGATTCTCCTGTCTTAAAAGAATTATCAGCTAGGAGAGATCTCAAGCTCAAAAGGTATCACATGTTTGGTTAAGAGGAAGTAGTTAACATTATTCATGGTTAGAGTTTAAGTTGATAGTTTAGAATTTAGATCTAAGAATTTAATTTAAGATCTAAATTTAAAATAAATAATTAGGTGATGTTGACAACAAAAATTGGTTATCTAGCATCATTTTTTTGAGTAGTTCTTTTTTCAACTTTTTATTATTACTTGAGAGTAATATTTTGAGAATTGATCTGAATTTGTCGGTTGAATTAGGTTAATCAAAAACTGATTATTAAATTAGTTCAATTCAAACAAAAATCGATTGACAATGAACTCATCAAAAATAAAAAAAATTGATAAAAGAATTTGATTAATCAGTTCAATTTTTTAGTAGTTAATCAATTTAAAATAATAAAAATAAAAAAATCAATTTTTTTTAAATATTTATATTATATATAAATATACTATTCTATTCTAATTAGTTCATTCTCAATTAAATCTTTAAATTTTTAAATTTTTAACTTTATTACTTCAATGATCAATTTAATTTTCAAAACTTTACCGGAGAGAATATCATTATTAATTGAGAAATTGAAAACTAAACTGATATGATATATATATCTATACTACTTGAATGTTTAGAATACCAATAGAAATTATGCATAAGGTGCCCACATCAGTACTCTATAGTTTGGAGGGAATAATGGTAAATTTGGAGTGGAAACAACTTTTGAAGTTGCAGTCAAAAGATGGTTCATTCTTATTCTCTCCGGCGTCCACAGCCTACGCTTACATGCAGACCAAAGACGAAAATGCTCTCAAGTATCTCCACAACACTGTTAACGTTTGTAATGGTGCAGGTAATTAACAACACTACCCATATAACACTTTCTCTTTTAATTAACTTTAAAGTGTATGTTTGTAGAATTGATTTCAAAAAAAAAAAAAGGTTAGAAGAATTGATTTTAAAGTGAAGTTATTGTGTTTGAAATTTTGCATATATATAAAATGGGAAGAGTTTTAAATGTACCGAAAAATATATATAATATATATTAATTAAAATCAACGGTTAAAATAATTGAAACACCAATGTTTTTAGTATACTTAAAATTTTTCCTATAAAATGTAATCTCTAATGACTGTGTGTCAATACTACAAAGTTAATTTGTAAAAACAATTTTACTTTTTTATCTTTTTCGTTGAGGAATTTTTAAAGCAATAAAACAACACTTAAAACACTAATGAGAAAAAGGTTACTGTAGTATTTCTTTTCTTTTAACAATTTTGGGGTGATATCAAATCCTATACCCACAAACTACGCAAAATATATGTTACAAAAAAAAGGATAATCTCAATACTAAAAAAGAAAAAGAAAAAGTTGGATCATCTTCTTCATTCATCACTCATCTTCTACCTCAGATGTCTTCTCTATTAAACTTCATTGGAATTCAGAAAATCATCATTGACCAAATTTAAATCATATTAGTTAAAAACTTCAAATCATATTAGTGCTAGATTTTCTAACGATTATTAAATCTATTAAGATTTTCATTTATTGCAAATAGTGAAGCCAAAATCTTCTTTATTTTCTTCCGTGTTCTACTTCAAGTGGTCTTCCCTAACACCTAGAATCTTAAACAAAATATCACTGCAAAAAAGTTGTTGAATACTTTTGGATTTACTGGCTAATTTATTAAAAATTCTGTTAGTAACTTGTTTACTGTTAATTTTAGCGGTGGAATAAATTTAATGGTATAAATTTTGTCAGTAATTGTTTGTTAATGAATTTTTTGTTGTTGTTAATTATCGACGAATTTAGCGGCAGATATAAACTTTTAATTATGTAATTCTGGAGCTTGGTACTGTTGGATTTTTTTCTGATAAATCCAACAGTAATATATTATTTATTATTAATAATTAAATTAATAATTACCGGTAGATTTAATCGACAATAAACTTACTTTTTTTTTTAAATTTGTTTGAAAATTCAATGTTTAATTTTAAATATTTAAATTTAATAATTTCTAAACTAACAAAATTTAAAATTTTACAACTTATAATAACTTTTAGTTGAAAGTTCACAAACAAATTTAAATATTAAAGTTTATTATTAAAAAAAAAGAATTCAATTAAGCAGGAAAATCAAATTTAAAATGTACCAAACCTCAATTACAAAAATTAAACAAAATTAAATCAGAAATCGAAAGAGCAATACTAATGAGTATTAGAGATTAGGCTATACTAATACTACTACATTATATAAAGAATCAACCATACTAAACTATTTATGATACTAACAATTAACTAATTATAATAAAAATAATATATAAATAAACACACAAAACATAATTATATTCTAATATAAACCTTAAAATATCATCCAAATTAAAAATTCTATATCAACCAAAATGTTATATAATCTCATCTAAGTTCGCAGCAATCAAATAACAAAAAAAGTATCCAAACAAGATTAATAACTTGGCAGCAATTGGTATGCAAATAATAACAGCTAGAACAATAAATAGGCAGCAAGAACAATAACAGTTAGGCAAATAAATTTAATAATTGCATATCAAAAAATTTAATAACACCTAACAAAAAATTAGCAATAGAATTATTAACAAGAACTGAATAATTATTAGTAAAAAAATTAATAAATCAACAAGAACAATAACAGCAACGGTAACAATCACTAACAAATCAACAAGAACCATAATAGTAATAACTACAAGAACTGAATAATTATTAGCGAAAAATTAAGTAATCAAGAACAATAATAGCGAATAAATTCAATAACTATAAGAACTGAACATTTATGCAACGACAACATAAAAATCAACAAAAAAAATTAACAACAAGAAGAACAACTAATAAAGACTGAAGTAGAACAATCAGCGACGAGATGCTGAAGAAATGAATCGAGTAACAGAGTTGCGCACTATACCTAAACGCCAGAAGGAATGGAGCTGGAAACGAGCAAGTCTGAAAGTGACAGCGACGAGAGACAGAAAACGATGACAAGGCGACGGCTGAGCTGGCAGAGTGGCAGACAGAGGAACTCGCAACTTCAAGCTTTGGGAGAGGAAGGGGATGCATCTCGGAGAGGGAAAACATGAACTAGAGAAAAAGGCGATTAGAGTTTTTTATTTAAAAAAATGAAAACAAGATGGAATAGGAAGTAGGACGAGGACAACCTACTTGGACGACGGAGAAGAGATACAACTTCGGCGATAGAGGAAGCGGCAGCATAGCTCTTCCAATTAACAATAACGGAGACGGAGGGAGCAACTCCTTTTGAGGCAATAAAACACGATATAAGCGACTTGACACAGAATTTGAAAAAGAATGGAGGTAAAAAACGCTAACGGAGGGTGGCCAGATATAATTGCAGGAGAGAAAGAAGAGAGAAAAAAATGGGAGAGTGAGAGAAAAAAAAAACTAATAACTTTTTATTTGATGAATTTTTTATTATATCTACCAATAAATTTGTCAGTAAACTCATTACTAATATCCAATGCTAATTCTAACAATAAATTTAATGATCTTTAGCATTTTTCTTTTAATGTATAATTTTGAGAAGATTAAAAAAAATGATCTTTTTCACTACGAGAACACACTCCGCAGTGGTTCTCACTTGGTTGATGACTTGATGTCATACATTTCATTAAAGAAACTTGTGAAATTACAGTATCTATCCATGTGGTAAAGATTTTAACTTTTATTGTCATTAAATTATTAAAATAAATTTCAACTAACTCCTAATAAAATTAAGGTCAATTTTATGTTATTTATGAGTTTGCATTTAATTTTTGTTTAACTTATTTTTATAATAAATTTTAAATTTTTAAATATTATTTATTTTTAAATTTTTAAATTAAATATTTTTTATCTTTTAATCATAAATTAGGCAATTATACATGGACACCATAACAAGCATCTTAAAATTAATGACTATAATAACTATAAAGTGTTTTTAAAATTAAAATTATATGTTTTTATACTTTGATAATATTTGATTAGTAATATTTAAAAAAACGTTACTAAATAATAAAAAATATTATTTTAATTTTAGTAATATTTTTAAAATACTATCACCATAGCATAAACAGTTTTAGAAATATTACTATCACTAAAATAATATTTGATGAGAAATTTTAAAGACTAACAGATTTTGTAATTTGTAGCCATTAATTAATTATTATTAAGCTAAATTTTAATAAAAGTGCAGCTGGTTCTTAAACTTTCTCTTTTGCCAAATGTATGATGTGGGTTAAAGTTGATACTTGATATGTTTGATTTTTTTTTTTTTGGCCAGTTCCAAACTCGTATCCCATAGACTTGTTCGAGCGGAGTTGGACCGTTGATCGTTTGGAACGTCTCGGCATTTCAAGATATTTTGAGCCGGACATTAAAGATTTTATGACGTATATCTCAAGGTAAGTTCATGGGATTATTTGATTTAGATTTTCAGTGACTTCAAATATGGAAAATTGTATAATTTCAGATATTGGACCGACAAGGGTCTTGGTTGGACAAGAGATTCGGGGGTTCCAGATATTGACGATACAGTAATGGCATTTAGGTTACTAAGGTTACATGGTCACCAAGTTTTACCCGGTAACTTTTTATTATTCATATATAGAAAATAAAACAAAAAACTATTTTCTACATTTTACTAAATTGTATTTTAATTAAGGTTTAATTACTCTGTTAGTTCTTATAGTTTCGTGAAATTTTTAATTAGATTCCTGTACTTTTTTTCTTTTAATTGGGTCACTACACCAATTTTTTTTTCAATTGAGTTTCTATACTTTTTTTTCTTTTATTTGAGTCTTTACACCAATTTTTTTTAGTTGGATCTTTATATAATTAAGTCAATTACTATTAAGAGGAACCTAATTGAAAAAAAAAATTGGTGCAATAATCCAATTAAAAAGAAAAAAAGTATAAGTACCTAATTGAAAATTTCGTGAAATTATAAGAACTAACAGAGTAATTAAACATTTAATTAAATACAAATATGATTATATATAATATATGGTTCCAGAAATGATTAAAGTTATTAAATTTGGTAGATGCACTCAAGCATTTTGAGAAAAATGGTGAGTTCTTTTGCTTTCCTGGAGAAACAAATCCGTCAATGTCAGCAACATTCAATCTTTATAGAGCTTCTCAGGTGCTTTTTCCTGGGGAAATGATTCTTCAGGATGCCAAATATTTTTCCTTCAAATTCTTATCAGAGAAGCGTGCGTCTAATGAGATATTTGATAAATGGATCATCACAAAAGATTTAATTGGCGAGGTATGTTCCAATATCATTCCCTTTAGTTAAATTTGGTCATAAATTATATTTTTACTCTTTAAATCAATGCCACTCTTTTTCTGATGGTAATAAATAATATTTATAGGTGAGTTACGCGTTGGATGTGCCTTGGTATGCAAGTTTACCGAGATTGGAGACAAGATTTTACATAGAACAATATGGTGGTGAAAACGTTGTTTGGATTGCAAAGACACTTTTCAGGTAGAGATTCTTTAATCGGCGAACCAATAAAAAGTTAAAAGGAGATAGATATTTTTGTCATCTTCATTTGAGTAGTTGCTTTTGTTCATTTATGTATTTGTTTTTTGTGGGCAGGTTGCCTAGTGTGAACAACGAGATTTATCTTGAACTTGCCAAATTGGATTACAGCAAGAGTCAAGCAGTGCACTCTGCAGAATGGGAGAAAATCCAACGGTGAGGCACTCAATTATTATTTTATAAGATATGTGTATTGAAAATTGACGTGCTTCTAAATTTTGCAATGGAAATTGTTAGATGGCACTCGGAAACAGGATTGGAGGAATTTGGAGTGACCAAAGAGAGTCTTCTCCAAGCTTATTTTGTGGCAGCAGCTTGCATTTTTGAATCTGAAAGGTGGTTAGAGCGACTCGCATGGGCTAAAACCGTAACTTTGATTCAGGCATTCAAGTTCCATATCAACCATGATGAAGCAAGCAAGGTCATTTTAGAACAACTCAATAACAACTTTAACAGACAAGACTTGTCAAACAGGTAAATAAATATTAGAGAAAACGACAAATAAATCTTTAGCCTTTCAGTCCGATTAAGTTCTCGAAAATTTAAAAATACATTTAAATTCTTGACTTTCTCAAAATCTAGACACATCGATCTCTCTATTTACTTGGAGATCCAATGGAAAAATTAAATGTAACTTCTATGTACTAACCTGGCCGATATACAAACGTACACGTGAAAGAATTTTTAAAATGAGACAAATTAAACTCAGAGATCGATATGTTTAAGTTTTGAGAAGGTTGACAACTGCTAGAGACATACCTTTTATCGATATTAGCCAACATTTTTGGTTAATACTTTATTTTTATACACTTAGGAGTTAAACTTTATTTTTTAGCGTTTAAAATGGAGTATACAAAGCATAGAATGTTTGGCTAAAAGTTGGTAAAAAATAATACTTTTAGAAAAAGTTTAGGAGACCAACAATTTTATTAAAATTTGGCCAACATGTAATTAGCAAAAGGAAAATAACCAATTTTACATCATTAAATGTAATCTCACACCATTAAAAATACTAATAATAACTAATTAATAGTTACAAATTACAAAATTTACTGCCCTAACACTCCTCATAATTTTATTCGTCAGGTAACATTGCTCTTTATTCTATTATACATCTTTTAGAAACTTGAATGTGTGGTGAATATGCAACCCATGCTGCAGGAGGCTTGATAAGAACAACAAAAACGAGCAACTTCTTGGGATTTTGCTGATAACTCTTCACTATCTTGGATTGGAGTTTTTTCAAAATCATGGACGAGAAATTTCCCATTATTTGAATCAAATTGTGAGTTTTTATTTATTTATTTATTTATTTCTTGTGATTAGAACACAACAAAATTTACCGTTTGTTTGTAGTTTAACAAAACATTTTTTTATTTTTATATTGTGAAAGGTAAAGGAAGAAAATTTTTATTATTTTTTACAAAATCTTAAATAGAAAATATTAAAAATAAAAATAAAAACACAATGTTACAAATAAGAGAGGTTAGTCTCTCTTTTGAAAATTTGTTATTCCTGAATTGGTCAGTGGCAGAGTTGGTTGTTTAGTTGGCAAAATGAAGGAAGCAGCTCCAAAAGAGAAGCAGAGTTGATTGTGCAAACTATAAATTTAATGGCTGGTGATTGGTTACAAGAGCTACAGCTAAATCCTCAGTACCAAATATTACTCAAAGCCACTAACAAAGTCTGCCATAAGCTCAAAGATTACCAAAGTAAGAAGGGAAAAAATGAACTGAGTATTGCAACCAAAACCGCCACTACACCAGAAATAGAATCAGAAATGCAAGAGTTTGTGCAAATAGTGCTCCAAAATTCCCAAGATGGCATTCAGAGCTCATTCTTCTTGGTGGCCAAGAGTTTTTACTATGTTGCATATTTTGACTCTCAGACCATTATGTCTCACGCTGACAAAGTCCTGTTTCAGAAAGTGATGTAATAAATTAACATATTTCACTTTTTCAGTGGAATATATAGACTTGAACCTTTTAAGATGGGAACCCTAATATGCAATAAAATAAACCATCACAGGCATGGACATTTTATATTTTCTTCCATTCATTCACAATAGTCTAATTTTTACTATACATTATTCTACAAGGAAAATTCTATGGTGGCATTGGTTTTGGTGGTTAAGGTGGCATAAATTTGACTAATAAATAAAATATTGACATATGACAAGAAAATTAAATCTAAAATTAAAATGATTTTTTCTCTCTCTTATAATTTCTTATAATTATTTTTATCAAAATAATTTTTTATAATTATTTTCATAATTATAAAAAATAATTCTAA
>NC_029772.3:3752888-3794039 GCF_000817695.3 Arachis duranensis
AGATAATGTTGTTATTATTTTTAGAAATTATTAAAAATAATAATAAAAATAATTAAAAAATAAAAATAATTATAAAAAATTATTTTAGTAAAAATAATTATAAAAAATTATTTTAATAAAAGTAATTATAAGAAATTATAAAAAAGAAAAAATTATTTTAATTTTAGATTAATTTTTTTGTTATGTGTCAATATTTTATTTATTGGTCAAACTTATGTCACTCTTAGCCACTAAAATCAATACCACCATAGAACTTCAATATTGCACTCATTCACAAAAACTATGAATTGCTTCTCTGCTTAGTTGGATTTTGGGGAGGTGCTCTATTTATTGCACAACTCCTCATCACTAGATATAACCAATATATAGTTGTAGTTGCAGTTTGAAACTAATAATTCGATTTACTTTTACAACGATTTATGAAATTTTTTATGATTGGAACAAAATAAAAACTGTGTATTACAGATTAGCTTTATTTAGCAGGACTGATTCCCTCAAAAGTAAAAATATTTAGAGTTATTATTAAAAAATTAACTCAAATAGTATAAAATTATTTTATTTAATATTTATTAATTATTGTTATAATTAATAAATATTAAATAAGACAAATTTTAGCTATTTTGTATCTTTTTAGACCGAATTGTTATTTGGACAATAAAAACAAACAGCTTATAAATATATAGTAGAAGAAGGAAAAAATATTAAAAAAAAGGAGAAAAAACAAAAAAAAGCTAATTGATAATAAATGTTTAAGAGAGAAAACTCAAAATTTTGCATTATAGACAGTTTAATATATAGGACAATTCACATAAATAAATTATTTTACCTTTAAAATTACGCAAATGCATTGTTTCTAAAACAAAGAAAAAATACTAAAAATAAAAGGTGATACAGAGACAAAATACGTTTATTTTATTCAGACTTTCACAAATCCTATGATTCATATCCCTTAAAATTATTTCTCTTTATCTCACCCAAAAAAAAAAAAGCAAATAATAGACCTACCTACAAACCATCCCAAAAACTCAAAAACACAGAGTCTGACAAACTAATAATAGGGTGTTCGTTCAAAGTTCAAACCAACATATATGCAAATAACTGTCCGCCAGCATTTCCTCTAATTTTAGGCAAAAGATGCACAAGTTACAACAATAATCAAAGTAAATTATATTTTTACTCGTTAAATTTAATATGACTGCGACAATAGCACTTGGATTGCAGGAAGGGCACAAGGTCGGCAGTGAATGGTCACACATTGTCCGATATAAGTATAACAAAACATGTTTGGAGAGAAAGGTTCTAAACGATAACAATGACACTTTTTTAAAAAATAAATAAAATAAAATATGATCTGTCACCTTATAACTCAATCTTTATTATGTATTATGAGTTATAACTCGGCGTTAACTATTATTCATTTTTTTGCTTGTAACTGACACCTTCATTACCGATTTAATGACCATCATTTCTATCTTAATGACCAAACGGTCATAACATCAATTCTATTCATCAATTTTATGCATATAAAAAGAACATTCTATATCTAATTTCAATAACACATTCTATATTCATAGAATTATTATAAACACAACATAACACATGATAACTTTGATTTCATGTCTTACATTCTATATTCATAGAATTATTATATACCTCTTAAACACTTACTGACTTGAGCATCGGAGTGTCTTTTGCAGGTACCCACCCCCTTGTTCTCTCCTTGCTGACGTATAACTCATCCCGACGAGAAGCTTGAAGACATTCATCGACGGACGAACTATACACCGATCAAACTCAGCAAGAACAAAATAAAAAATTGATTAACCATTATAGAATAAGATAGGATATTAGATAAACTCTCATATATTTAAAATTTAGAAAAAATGAACATAAAATATTAAATAAAACATAAAACATAGGTATGCGCTACTTACTAAAATATAGGTATTAGAATATAATCCCCCAAAATAAAAATAAGTTACAAATTAAAGACATTTTACAGCCAGAAAATAAACTAATAAATAGATATTAAGATGCTAGTCATTTAAGGTCCTCAAATATAAATTAGGATAAAGTAATATTTTGATTTAAGGTTTGGACTAAATTATAGTTGATTTTTAATATTTTAAATATTTTATTTTAATTTAAAATTTTTTTAAATGAATTTAATATTATTTTATTATTAATTTAATTCAAACAATTGATATATTGAAAAGAGAATAATGTCCAATTTTCAGTACAAAAATGAAATCAATCTTTTAATAATCACCAATATAAATAATTTTTCTTAGATTTTGAAACATTAATAATTAATTACTAGGTTTTAAAGTTTTATACAAAAATAAAAATAAAAAGATGAAATATTATAAAAAATTTAATTATATTTTTTTAATACACAAAAACTAAAAGATATAATTTTATTATAATTGTTATTAATATTTATATTATTTATTTTATTAATTAATTGAGACTAAAATAATATTCTACTATCTAAATTAACTTGTTAGGCATTAATAAAACCAAACTAAGAAATCAATGAACCATAAAGATGGTGCCAAACACTAACAAAATATGCTATTTAACACGTGCACTTACAATAAATGTTACCAAGCTGCTAACAAAATATCAATTCTTGAGTAGTGGATATTATCAACGCAGCACTAGTAGTGGATATTATCAAGAGAAATTCTCTACATACAAGCGTTTTTTTATATAAGTCTTTACAAGTTATCTATATTAACGCGTTTTGAACCATTTTTACTGCACCTTCTTTTTCTTGTTGCTGCACATTCTTCTTTCTCTTCCTCTTCTTTTTCTTTTCTTTCGTTTCTTGCCTTCTCTTTCTCCTTCTTCAACTGTTACTGTATGTTTTCACTGCACATTCTTCTTCTTCTTGCTGCACGTTCTTCTTCATCTTCTTCTTCTTCTTTTCTTTCGTTGCTTGCCTTCTCTTTCTCCTTCTTCATTTACGTGCTTTTCTCTTTGTTTTCTTTCTTCGTTATTCTCGATTTCCATTGTTTTTTGACATCAAGCTCTGAAATCATTTTTGAAGAAGAAAAAGCAGTAGAAGATGAGGAGGAGAAAGAGAAAGAGTTCTGAATTATGCATAAAGTGTACTTCAACAAATTTTGGGTGTATTTCTTAAATCCTTTGGGTGTATCTCTGTAATCTTTTGGGTGTATTTCTGTAATCCTTTGGGTTTATTTCTGTAATCATTTGGGTGTATTTCTATAATCGTTTGGGTGTATTTCTGAAGTTTCATTATCTTCAAAACGATTTCAAAGCTTGATTTCAGAAACCATGAAAATCGAAAAAAAACGAAGCAAGAATACCAGTAATAAACGCAGGTAAAACAACGAATAAAAAGGCGAAGAGAATAACGAAGAAATACATGGAAGAAGAAGAAGAAGAAGAAGAAGAAGAAGAAGAAGAAGAAGAAGAAGAAGAAGAGGAAGAAGAAGAAGAAGAAGAAGAGTTGTTCATAATACATGGTGAGTGTAGCGCTTTGAAAACAGGAAGCGGTTGAATAACGCATTAAAAGACATACTTGTAAGACTTGTAAGTCAAAAAGATTTGTATGTGTAGCAGGCCTCTATTATCAATTCTTGTTTGGCATTATCTTTGTTTCTCCCTTCTGGAACTTTTTTTTTAATATTTGTGAGATACTACTTGAAATATTGCAGGAACAATCGATTTTAGAGTTAGTTTTGATTTTTTTTTCTTTTAAGACATTGAACATGTAATTATAGTTAAAATATTTTTATAAATTTAGTGTTATTATTATGTTTTAACAGAGGCCACGCCTATTACTCCCTAGGCGAGTGAGCCACATTGCAATTCCGGATGCCATTGTCCCTTACTTGAGGAAGACTGGCTTCAGCGACACAGTGTAGCTCAAGGATTTTGTCTTTGGCAACTTCCTAATTACTGCATTCGTGAAGCAGTGGCGTCCAGTGACCAACACTTTCCACCCGCCTTAGGATGAGTGCACGATCACTCTGCAGGACATTGCGTACCACCTAGGGTTACGCATGCACGGAGAGCCCATAGGTGGGTGCTTGCATGACTTTCAACGTGGTACCAGCACCCAACTTAGGAGTGGGTAGAGGAGCTCTTAGGTGTCAGACCTCTTCATGCTCAACAACAGGGTGCACAGAGGAAGGACTTGTTTTCCATAAAGGTGACATGACTGCGAGACTGGGTCCGGAATATGCTAGCTACTCCTGATGCAGCCACCCTTCGACAGTACACGAGGTGTTATATCATGTTGCTGATTGGTGGTTACCTGATGAACGACAAGTCAACCAATCAGGTTTATATCAGATGGTTACCACTGTTGGCGGAGTTTAAGAGGTGCCATGGTATGTCTTGGGATCCGTTGTGCTTGCATGGGCGTACCACTCTTTATGCTATGGAGCACTCGAGATACCACCGACATTTTGAGTTGCACTCTGCTTCTCATTTCGTGGATATACCATAGGTTTTCTCATTAGTGTCCACCCGATAGACAGATCCGGACGATTCCTCTAGCCATGAGGTAACTATTTTCAATTATGATTGTTGTGCTTTCTATTTATGTAAATGTAATTCATCCTTTTGTGCATAAAGTGAGAGAATATGGTTGTTGAATTTGTGAACAAGTTGATAGGTATGACCTAGCAGAGTAGGGACTAGTACGAACAGAGAATCCTCTGATGGCGTGGTGCATTAGATCACTTGCATTTGCATGAGGTATGCGATTTAGTTTTATTTAGTTGTCTATAACCAGTTAAATATCCCATGTAATGCACTGAATCTGACGGTTATATAACAATTTACAGATGTGATTCCTATGGACGTCGTACGAAGACCTAGCCATACAGGCCCTGTGCCCGGACTGGTTGAGAAATGAGGTAGAGTGGGGGACATGGATGCTTATTATTGTTTCCCTTATCTGCTTCAACATTGTGGAGTTTCACTACGCTGATAGGGTGAAATGCCAGTTTGATGGGGAGCAGCTAGTGCCTGGAGACCCAGTGAATGTCGACAGGTTCCTGATGACTACAGGACAGAGAAAGACGTGTGGTGACCCACACGTCATGAGCAGTGGTACGAGGGATGGAGGCATAGGTTTGATGAGAGTCACAGGATCTCCATTAAACCGTTCATAGATTATCGGCCTACGCAGGAGTACTAGGACTGGTACCAGCATGCTTGTTGTGTTAGGCATTTGTCTGGCGACGACGTACTTGATGTTCCCAAGATTTCGAGACTACCGGAAGACGTGTAGCCTACCGTCAGTCAGCCTAGGGATGTGCTCGACCTTCCCCAGGATGTTCCTGATCGTCGTAGGCATGCTAGGAAGGTTCGAGCAGCCACCCGGCCCCGCAGAAAGTGACTAGATGTCAGGTCTGAGGAGGAGGTAAAGTATGCGTGACAAGAGGACTATGGTGACATAGCAGCCAAAACGGAGGACTCACCACCACCACCACCACCACTTTCGGGCTGACAAACGCATGAGGTTCAGGATGGATCCTTTTATCTCCTCACCTAACTGGGTGGCTGGGTCCATCGATGAGTGGTCATGAGAGATTTATGATAGAGGAGATCCAGTTTGACAAGGTATTCCAGGTTCACACGATAGACCAATTGACCATGCAGCATCTTGCGGAGCAGTTCTACACAGCAGAGAGCAGAGAGCAGAGTGTCGCCCAGGAGCCTCATTTTTCATAAGCTCCTGCATATACGTCGGTGTTGGCTCCTTCCTTGTCACTAAGGCCCAGCACCTCCTACGACACCGGTCTCCCTCCGGGTTCTCAGTATGTGACAACTCCGTAGATCAATTACGGGTGATTGATGATTGTTACCCCACGGGACCTGCACCACTTCAATATCCACCCGTACAGCCTCAGTACCACTCACAGCCGTTTGCTCCAGGCCCGTACGATCCTTCTCAAGTGTACCCATATCCTCCACCACCACCACCACCAGGACCACTACCACTTCTACCACCGCACACACATTCTCCTGCGGCTCCATGACCTGGCAGACCACCTTGTCGGGCACAGCCTCCAACTTGTGGCATTGGGCAACGGTTGCATTACCCATCACACTAGCACCGATGAGCTATTTCAGATGCTTTTTGTATTATTCATTTGTATACTTTATTTTATCTATCAGTTATTTGTAGTTATTTAAATTGAGCAATGAATTTTATTTATTTGGGATTTTTGTGTGTGTTACTTACCAGCTTTGTGAACTTTATGTAGTTTGTATACTGAACTTTATTTAGATTATGTGATGTTGTTTAATTAGTACAATACCTCATTTCAAGTGTATTATAAAGAACAAAATAAACATTGCATTCGATCTGTACTAAACAAAATCATTAACACAATTGTGATAACTAAACCATATAACTACAAAAAAAAACCTATAACAAACACCATAAGCCAACAAAAAACACACTTCTAATTATCCTCAGTTGGTTGATTGGGACAACCTCTTCGGGTATGTCTGGTTTGCCTACAAAGCCTACACCGCTTCTCTTAACACTCCACCTCATCCATATGATTACAAAACCTCGTGGAGACTGGTCGGCAGGTTGCTTTCCTGCGCGTAGCGGGATTAGGACATAAACGTATCCTGTACCACTCTGGTCATAGCTTCTCATCCAAGATCGGGAAAAACTCCACCTCGTACACCTTGAAAATAGCCTCCTACATGTACACTGAATTCACATATGTACCCCCTCGACTCCTGCAGCGGCACAAGAAGCAAATGCATGACGATAGGGGAAATGAAGTGACTAAAAAATACCACAATCACATATCTCCCCAATCAACAGATGCCAGTAGCCACTATGAAAACCGATTACCGACTGCCATTTGGACCTTGTCTCCCGACCCTTCCTGACAAACAACTATTGCAACCTCTCATACGTGCATCTGATGATGGATGAAATCGGTAAATATTAGGTACCTTTCAGAACTGCATTAATGCACTCGGACAAGTTGGTGGTCATGTGCCTAAACCTTCGACTGCTATCGCAATGTTGCAACCATATTTTCTTGTTAAATCTACCAGCCCAGTCTGCAACCACTCATATCTAGCCTTACTTGGACTATAAGCAACATTCATCAGATATCGCTTTCCCTCGGTAAATTTGAAACGAGACATGAAGTTCTCAGCCATGTGCCTCACACAATACGCATGGAACGCACTAGGTGGCAGCCACCCGTTCTCATTGGCTCTTAATGCGGCCTTGATCGCTTGCGATCTGTCAAATATAATCAAAAGTCCTTATTGTGGTGTCACATGATGCCTCAGGTTGGTAAGGAAAAACGACTAGGACTCGTAGTCTCAGACTCAACAATTGCAAAGGTCATAGGAAGGATGTTACTATTGTCGTCTTGTGCCAATACAATTAGCAACACTCCACCATATTTGCATTACAGATGCGTCCCATCAACGGATTGCAATGCTTGAACGCCTCGACACATGGAGGAAAAGACTAGAACACCTTATCAAATTGGCTAACATCACAAACCAACAAGTGCCCCTCATAGTACGATACCGCCCTGAAATTACATATTATTTCGGGACAACAACTTTACAAAGCTTGAAGCAACCTCGAAACCTTATTATATGACTCCTCTCAATCCCCATATATTTGTGCAATTACCTTGTGCTTCGCCATCCAGACCTTTTTTTTATGAGGGTTTGAAGTGATAGCTTTACTTAACTGCACCTTGTAGAACAGGAATAGTAACTGATGGGTTGGACTGTATCATAGGCATGATAATTCTACAAATGAGGTTACTGTTCAACTGTCAATGATCCTGAGACATGGTGGAGGCTAAATAGACATGCGATCCATCGAATTTATGCACCTCCTAAGAAATTAAAATATAGTTGGTCAACATTCTAACCAAAATAAGCACGATTAATAAGATAATATGTT
The DNA here is from genome assembly GCF_000817695.3 of Arachis duranensis. Classification (NCBI taxonomy): domain Eukaryota; kingdom Viridiplantae; phylum Streptophyta; class Magnoliopsida; order Fabales; family Fabaceae; genus Arachis; species Arachis duranensis. The sequence goes on from NC_029772.3 coordinate 3,760,831, forward strand.
ATAATATAAAACATGGCTTACCAATATCTGAGATTTTGTCGGAGGGCGACACGGAGACTCTAAGGACATTCATCAGTGAATTTCCTGCAACGCACATGATACTTTAGCCAATCTGACTCTATAACTTGGTACTCAGCACTTCTCCGAATGCTATAATTCTTCACACCTTGTACGATTGTCTCTCTACTTCTGAAACTATGACTAGTCTAAAACTCCACTGTCTGAGTTGTAATCGTTCCCGCCCATATTGGAAAATGGAGTTACCTCATACATTGCGTCCAAATCCAATATGTGATAGTGATTGGGTACAACTGATAGCTCCGGAATCGGTTATGGGACAGGCAGAAGATACCTAACCGATCCACCTGTCAGAGTCTTTAGTACGAAGTTCTCATCGTCATCATCATCAGAAGAACCACCCTCGTTGCTATCGGCAACATACTCTTTGTCAGAATCCTCATCGTCAACATCCATATGCACCTCCGGACTAGCACAACACAGGGAGGTGGTGCAAGAGGTAGGTCATCCTGGACAAAATTCGAGCTGCCAGAACCACCACGACCAACATCACTGACCTCCGCAGAAACTTCCATTACTTGTTCCGCCATTATTCTCCCATAGACATCAAACATGAGCCGAATATGCTCATCGCCATCGAGCCAAAACATACAAAACCGAAATACTCCATTTTTCATCGGTGCTAGCATTTGATAACCAACTCTGCCAACTTCTTTCTCCTATGACCACCGACATGCGTCGGTATCAGCCTCTTTAACTCAGACAAAAAACACGCTCTCCTAGTGCACAACAGAATGAGATTTTTACACTCAAATACAACCACAGTATCACTGTTTCTCATGTGACAGCCGTCATAACAAAATAACTACTTACACTAGACATTCATACTAAATTTATTAAAGAAACAGATGAGAAGAATGATTGAGATGTTTGTGGAAAATATCAATGGTTTGTAGATCTTTTTATAGCTGATTGATTTTTGTTGTACTGTATCTCGTTTACAATGTAAAAGAGATATGTGAATCCCATTATATCCCACATATCACGTTTATGTGCAACCTGTGTAAACGTGATAAGTAAAAAGATGAATTTCAATAAAAATACTATAAATTATCTATTTTAGTAAATAAAATATTTATGTTATTTATTTTAAAAAAATCCAGTTTAAGGTTAACTGTAATTGATATTTTTCGTGACCATCGGCCATATTTTTCTATAAATATGATTGTTGCCAAACTACTAATAGGAGATTTCAAAGCAGAGCTACTAGTGCATAATGACTTCTCAGCTTTCTTTCCTTCTAAATCTCATGCCTACTCTTTGTTCTGATGCTACCACACCTCCACCACCCAAATATGGCTTTGCCGCTTTCAAGTTCCACCTTCAATCTCCTCAGGTTTCTTTGTGGGGTATGTTTCAAATTTTGTATATGATTTTTGTTCTATTGTTTATTTAATTAATTAATATATTTGATCTGGTTTAATTTATATAGTAATGAGTATGTAATTTAAGGGTCAAAGTCTACGTATAAAATTCTAAATCCTTACCCACAAACAGAAATCTTGCAAATTAAAAGAAAAAAAAGTTTAGTATTCTTAAGATATTTAAAAACTTGAAAAAAAATAAATAAACAGTCAAGTAGAAATGATAAAGTGATCACTTCGTTCCACTAAATTAATATGGGTTAAACTTGTTATCATCTGATAAAAAAAACATGCTACTCCATTCTATCAAAAGGTGAATCACCAGTCGCCTTCTTATTTTTTTTTACATCCCAAAATATGAAAATAATATTATACAAAGTACAATTCAATAAATTTATGACAATGACTATATTTTTTTAAAATTTTAAATAATATACAATTTATAATAATTATCTTATCAAACACATTTAAATCATAATATTAACCATCTCAAACACAACAACATAAGGAAACCATTCAGATAAAGACGCTGAAAATATCTTTTTATAAAGATGTTTTTTAATAATTAAAATTTAACATATATAATCGATTAAATCATGTTATTTTTGTCAAAATTAGGCTAAACAAATTGATTTGACCGAAAAATGGTGAATCAAATCTTGAACTGGTCTAAATTAATATTATTTTTTACAGAAAATGATTACAATACCTTATTATAGAAAATGACTAAAATGCTTCTATCATATATATTAATTTTGAGAATTATTTTTAGTCCTTTATTTTTCTATCATAAGGTTAGGATTTAGAATTTTTAGTATTTTAATCATTCTCTATAATAAGGATATTATAGTCATTTTTTATAAAAAATAATATTAATTTAGATCAGTTCAAGATTTGATTCACTATTTTTTCGGTTAAATCAATTTATCTAACCTAATTTTGGCAAAAATAACATGATTTAATCAATTATATATGTTAAATTTTAATTACTGAAAAATATCTTTAAAAAAAGACGTTTTAGCCGTCTTTATCTGAGTGACTCTTACAACATAAATATATAATCCATATTCCATAGATCCATATCAAATAATCAAATTACACTTAAATCAAAATACGCAATATAATCCATAAAAATAACCATGTGTTCGTGATAATACAAATATAAAATATCTAAACACATCAACACATAAATCAATAAAATTCGAATTTACTCTGAAAGTTGAAATACCGTCTTACCTAGCACCATAAAAAATCATCTCTATCTTCACTTTCACTTACAATTAGATGAATATACTCAAATTTAGAACAAGAGAAATAAATAACGAAATATTATATAAATATTAAATTAATAACTAACAATCTAACATACTATCAATAAATCTTTTATTCCAATTACAGGTACAAATCAAAGTCTAAATATTTTCTAGCAACAAACGATTTCTATATTTGTTAATGACATGAGCTCCAATACTAAAAGTATATTCTGAAGTTACTATAGTATTTGGAATACCTAATAAGTCACAAGCTATTATTGATAACTTTAGATAACGTTGTTTATATAGTTTTCACCATTTCAAAGTATCTAAAACCTTAAAATAATTCTTTAACAAAAGTGGCTCATCTAAGTATATATCAAGTTAATTCTTTTCATTAGAGACCTCAACTTGATGATTACGTTTCATCAATTTCTAACAAAATAAAAAAATTATCTTGTTAGGATAGAATAATGATAATAATAAAATAATATAAAAAAATCAAAATATGTTCAACATTACTTACACTAACAATCACAAGTTGCTTTTTGCCTATACTTTTAGGAGTAAGTACTATGGATGCATATTGAATACTAGTTTCTTGTGCATCAACAATGGAAAGAGATTTATTGCATATTTTCCAAAAAGCTTGTATAACTTTTTTTTTCCACATGTTCCGCATCAATCTATTCATACATAAGCTCTAAAGTAAAAATTTTAGGCTTAGGGTCAAGAATAGTGCCGGATGCAAGAATGACACTATACCTCTCTCAATACTTTTTAAATTTATTCATCATCTTTTCTTCCATATTTCTTAGAAGTCTATCTTCATTTCTCAAACTTTCCACCAAAACACATTGAATATGATAAACTTGTAAAAAATACAAGTTTGAGATAGGATAAGATATGTCCTAAATCAACTTAATAGTTTCATAGAAAGGGTATAAAAATTCACACATCTTTTCGGTTCTCCTCCATTTATCAATCGAAGGGCAACGCTTATAAGCATGATCGACTGCCTTTAAATACTCAAAGGTCTTCCGATATTTGATAGTACGTTTGATCATAATGTAAGTAGAATTTCATCTAGTGGTAACATCTAGATGTAACCCACTTGTAAATTTTAAGTCCAGAATCGCTGAAACACATTTTTTAAACTTTATCATTCTACTTTTCTATCGCCTTATATATTTCACACTTTTTCTAATCTTATCTGATGCATCATGGACAATCTTTAATCCATTTTGCACAATGAAATTCAAGATATGAGCAGAACAACGAATATAAAAGAATTCTTAGTCATACAACAATCAATCATGCATGTTTAAAGTACTTTTCAAATGCTCTTAACATGTATCATTAGCAGATGCGCTATTTATTATAGTAAGAGTCATAATCTTCTTATCAATTTTTCACTCAGTTAAAAGTTTAAAAATCTTGGAAGACAATTTAAATCCTGTACGGGGAGTAGACAAATGACAAAAACTCAAAATTTTACTTTGCATTTTTTAATTTAAATCAACAAAGTGAGAAGTTAAACATAAATAACTTTCGATAGTGATGGATGTCCACAAATCAAAAGTCAAACAAACTCTATTAGAAAAGGCTACTAAAGTACTTTTAAACTTCTCTTTTTTTCTTGAGTAAATTTTCAGCACATCCTCCTTAAGAGTATTCCTAGTAATAAGACCTAGAGTTGGACTAATGTATTTTACCCTATTCCTAAATTTTTTATTATCAACAATAGAAAATGGAACATCACAATTAATCACAAAGGTAGCAAACATCTCACACGGTACATGGTTATCTATCTTGAGAGACCCCGTTTTATTTTGCATTACTATCAATGTCTAACCAATATTCTCGAAGTTTATTTTCACGCACCTGTTTAAATGACGTTTATGTATGTGATAGTGTTCCATAATGTTTACCACTGGCCTTAAATTTTTGTTTGCATCCATCACATTGAGTACGTTCTATACCATTATCATTAGGTCTAATTTTTGTGAAATATCTCCACACATTAGATGTTGCTGCCTTCAACTTTTTCTTTTTAATATCTTTTACAGCTTTAGATCCCTCTTTATTTTTAGAATTTTTTGTTAAATTTTTACCATCAACTTTTATAAAGATGGAGTTATCCTTACAGAATTCATAACTCAACCCCTAAATAACATAACAATATTTAAATTAGTAACTACATCAATAACCAAATCAATTACAAAATAACAATAGCACTAACTAAATCAATGATAGTCATGAAATAAGAACAATAAAATAATAGAGATTATGAAGGTTTATAAATGGCCAAGAGAAATGGGTTTAAATTTATAGGCTCTTTTTTTTGAACTTCTTTAACTTTTGATTTTGACTAGATTAGGAACTCGGTTGTTGTTAAGTCTATCAAGTTAAAAATTAGGAGATAATTTTATTTTGTCTTCACAATGCAATCAAGAATAAAGCAACTCTTTGCTTTTGAATAGATGCAACTTCTAAGAAATGAACAATATAGGAGACACTTTTATTTTATCTCATAACGAAAGAAATAAGAAGAAGAGTAGAGAAGAGAAAATCACACAATCATGTATCTTGGTTCAGCCACCATATGCAATGTGACCTACATCCAGTCTCTCCCATAATAGTGGTGGAATTTCACTATCATTCACAATGATTATATACACCAATTTTCTTAAGATTCAACACAATCCTATCTAGGACAAACCCAACTTCTACCCAAGTTAGATTTAACTAGATTCACTCTCTAGACTTGCAATCACTAAGTGCTCATCTAACTTAGTAAAGAATTCCCTCAAGATCATGTGTACAAAACAAAAAAAACATATAAAAGAGTTTGACATAGTAAGAGAATCCCTCACGATCATGTAGACAAGACTTTATTTTTCTTGCTTTCTTGCTTTGAGCTACTTCACGTGGGTATGAGAAGAGAAAAGAGAGAGAATTGATTCAATTGCTTTTGGTTTTGGGTCAGATGCAAGTGAACTGCTTCTCTTCAACTAGGTTAGTGATTAGCAACCATTCTTTGAGTCTTTAGTGGGTCAATGGGCTGAATGCTTTGATCATGGGATTGGATCATTATTTGAGGCTTGCCCATTTGCTCTTTTTTTTTGTACATTTTCTGCACACTAGCCAAACAAAATTATTCACACCACTTTGGACTTCTTGGCCCATTTTCATAGTGTTTGGTCATCATAAAATTGTTATTATTTCTTTTAAACTCAACAGATTAGAATTAATAATAAGTAACTAAATAATAGAGAATAGAATCAGTAAATAAGTAATCACTGAAAAAAATAGGAAATCAGACGTTTTCAAAGCTCAAATAGAATCATCAACCATCTCTCAAAATTCAAAGTGTAACACCCTACCACACAAAATCTTACGCTGCAGTCATAAGTCAGAGGTGACAAGGCATTACGACCTCTAAAATCAAAGTTCATACGTATATACTTGAAAGGTAATAATATATCTAGGAGCTTGTGAAGAAAAATGACAGAACAAAATTTGCATTGAACTCGAAACGTCAATGATATACATAAACGATAGAAATTTATATATATATGATTCCAAAAGAGATACATAACAAATACTAGTCTCGACCAGCAAAGGCAAGATCAGCTAGAAAGTATAATACAACTTAGAAGTAAATAAAATACAACCTGTTTCTCTATAAATCAGCCTCTAAGAGGGATATATATATATATATCCAAAAATGGAGAAATAAACATATAAGTACAAAATAAAGAGGAGTCTTCGCTTTCTACAAGGTCCGGCATGCTCAACGAAGTGAACCACGTCCTGCATCCGAAAAACAAAATCCGACAATGGGTGAGAACTCGAAGGTTCCTAATAGGATAATAATTTCAAATAGAGACCGTGTAAAAAGATATGAACCCACTAGGCATTCCTAAACTCCAATATTCAATGTTCAAGCCTAGGGTCCTGTTCTAAACTAAACCGGGAAAACTCTAACAAATACTTCAAATTTATCCTTTACTTGTCTCTTTACTAATGACGTTCCTTAATACAATAATAATTCTCTCGCAATTATGAACTAAGAATGTTAAGTTAAACAGTTTATTCATCGGCCTTAAATCGACACCACTATAATCTCTTCTGTATCTATTAATCATCTCAATCTCTAATTGTCAACTCGCCAAACTTGGCTATAATTCAAAGTTATAAATTTCATATCATCCTCCATCTCATATCGATTATTCTCTATATTTAATCTCAACCTTAACCCGGAGCAAGTGGGGCGAACCACTGTATTTACCTAGGGAGCCTTAATCTCAATTAAATTCATTTTTCCATCATACAATCATATCAATACATCACATTAGTAACAACCCTCAGCATCACCACCGCTAGTATAAGAGATCTCTCAGTTATTCAAACACATACAAAACAATACAAGAAATACACAAGTAAAGAGAACATATAATGCAATTAGGTCAAGTAACATATAGATACAGTTAATCAACAAGGCAAGACAAATACAAGATGTACACCAAATCAATACACACAGATACAAATGATGCATGCTTGCCCTACTGGCCATGAGCTCATCTATTGGTTATACAACCAAACCCGACATGTCAGGTTGCTAACCCAGACATTGTCTCTCTGTTGCACACTAATATCTTAGCACATCGGCTGACTATTAGAGGGAATATGTACCTTATTACTGTTAGAGAAAATATATGCCCTGTCACCAATAGAGGAAATACGTGTTCTGTTACCATGCAACCAGAGAGAACCACGAACAAGCGGAAGTAACCACCATCCTTGTTATGGCATAATTCAGCTTAGTGCAAGTAGGATTCACCAACGTCCTTGCCACAAGTAAACATCAATTTGCAGTAAAGTCTTTAATCAGTTTTTGAAACCATTAAGTTCATTAACCACTTTCTCATTCAGTTTACCAATTTATTTATCTTGTGAGTGAAATAATACCACCGTCCTCACTGTGGGCAAGACAAAACCACCATCCCACAAAGCAATAACACACTGGGCAAGCGGGATGATACCACCATCCTTGCCAATTTGGTCACTCAGGCCACAATTCATCATTTTTATTTACTAAAGTTAGTTTCATAAGTTAGTACATTCTTTAAACCTAATTAGTTTATTAATTGTCAAATTCATTAACTCATGAGCAGGATAATACCACAGTCCTCACCATAAATAGATATTCAATTAATACATAAGCAGGATATCACCCAAACTTTTCCAATTCAGCCAATCAGGCCATACTCACTCATCGTCAATTTCATCATCCATGTCTTATATCAATTTAGTATTCATTAAGTTTATTACTCTCAAGCTTTCATCAATATTCATCAACTTAAACCCTCAATCTCCTCTAAAATATCAATTTAATTTGTTGGACTTAATCACACCCTATCCATGGCTTAAAAATGAGTTATTGGGGTTCATTTAGAGATTACAAGGGTTTACAAGAGTGTTGGAAAGGCCAAACAGTCAAAACAGAGTTTAAGTGAAAAAACAGGATTTGTACATACACATCATACTATGTGTACGCATAATTCAGAATGTCATTCCCATCTTGTACGTACGTATCCTATCGTGTGTATGCATGAGCCTTGTTACCCATTCTATGTGGTGCGCACACACCATAGTGTGTGTGAGCACACATACCAGAAATTTTGGTTTTCTGCATAATCTCATAATTCATTTTTTTATACTAGTTTTCTTTCATTCATTTCTTTCTCTATAAAATTCCGATTTCTTCCATTCTTGAACCATTTTAAAGATATTTTAACTATCTTGATTTAAGATAGATTTTACCCTAATCCAAGTTTCAAGCACCAAGTTATGGCGTATCGAAATTGGTCAAAATTTTGTTTTTACCAATTTTCACAAAATGCTCTTTTCATAAAATTTTCAAATTCAAATTAGCTCAGACCATTCCAATACCACTACTAGGCCTTCCAAATACTCAATCATTAATTCCTAGCTATTCCAAAGTAAATCAATCCAATTCTCACTCATTTAGCATATTTCACCAACTAAACCCAATTTCACAACCAAGCAAGACATCAATTATTACTTTCGCATACAATAATTCACACACTTACCTCATAGGAAATTCTCACTCTATCTTGGCCTCCAGCCCAATTTTCATATCCATATCCATCATAATCAAGCATACCATAACTCATATTTAATTCAACTCATTTATATACACTATATCATTGTTAACCACTCAATTCACAAAATCACAACTAATCAACACAACATCAACCAATTCCATTCATCCTATTTAGGGGCAATTAACTAAGGCATTCACATAGTTTTACACGATGCCTATTCGAAATCAAGACCCATACCTTCGTTGACGGCGATCTCAACTTCAGAAGCTTTTCTCCGGAAAATTTCTAATGTCCACCAGTCTAAGCTCCACCAATTTCACACCAAAGTGATTCTTAAATCAACTCCGCATCAAATCCCATCGGGCTAGCTCCGCTTCACACCAAATTCAATCCAAACAAGCTCTATTCCATCTAATCATAAAATTTTCACATAATTCAACCTAGGTTTTCGCATATAGTAGGAAAATTAGGAAATTGAGCTTTCTTACCTTAACTCACTCCAGTTTGGAATGGAACTCACTTGAAATCCATGCTAGAATACCCCTAAAGAACCAAAATCACAATTTTTTCATCATCCATATAACCAAAAATGTGAAATTAAAGGAAAAGGAGAACTGGACAAAGAGTTCAAGATTTTTTAACATAAAGTTTAGATAAAATTAAAGAAAATTTCGAGACAAACATGTGGCCACAAATAGCTCATCAATCAAAAGTTTCGGAGCAAAAGTTATGAGTAATCAAAGTAGAGGATGAATAGTGAACAAAATTCTCCTATCCTCCCTTCTCTCTTAGGACTTTGTTTATGTTTTTGTGACATTGGAACGGGGAGGGGATAGTATGCTGAAGTGAGGTTGATTAGGGGTGTTAATGAGTGAACTTTGGGTCTAGCATGTGCTCGATTCACTCGTGTTAGTTTGTTGGATCATTTTTTGGCCAAAACCTTTAAGATTAGCTTTTAAATTCCTATTCTAATTTTTATTATTTTCTCCAACCATGAAATTTTAATTTCTTAACTTTTTATTTATAATTTATTTATTAGTTAATTATTCATTATTTATCTGAATTTTACGTAAAGAGAACAAAATCATCAAACATCCCTCCCACAAATAGAAAAATAAAAAAAAAACAAATAGCTTACCAGAGGAGAGAGAAAAAGAGATGCGAGGGAGAGAGACCTAGGGATGCCAATGCGAGGGAAAGTCGAGTCATCATTACCGCTATTGATTCTGGTGCTTCTTGGGCTTTGGGCGACTTCCCAGATTCTCCGCTCTCAAGCTTCGCTTGAGGTTGAAAGAGGCAGGGATGTAGAGTATGGTAAAGTGGAAGAGAGGGACGCATAATGCGGTCGAGTGGGAGAGAGATACGCAGAGTGTGGTCACCGCCAATGTTCTAAGCCACTATAGCGCAACGGCGCTGCTTGTGCTATGACGGTGCGACCTGCAAGAGATAGAGGGAAGGTCGCCGGCACGAAGTGGGCAAGAGAAGGGAGGTTGCGCTGCTATGACACGTGTCCGTGTTTGAAGTTGAAAATAAAACCCTAACTCTATAATTTCATATTTATGTGAATGATTAAAAATCTAAAATGCTCTTAGAAAAAAAGGGATTGTTGACCTATCAGATCATTCCGTCCTGTTCCGTTCAATTTTGTGAATTTGGCAGTATAAATTTTTAAAATTTGACGGGTTCCAAATCTCTTCTTTTCCCCTCGATTCATTTTTTTTTTTGGCGATTTGGTCCCGCGAGGTGGGTTCATTTGGCCACCGCTAGTGTGAAGCACGAGCTTATTAATATTTGGGATTAAAGATGTTATTCAAATTATATATCCGTACAAGTTATTATTGGACAGAAGGATGGAAGCCATATTAATTTTTCCTTTCAATCACAATAAATATTTCATGTAAGTGGGTCATCATTTTGCCTCAACTCTAATACCTCACGAGTTAAGCATATTTGAGTCGAGAGGGTACGAAAATATAATAAAATTTCTTGATTTGTATGGATATGAGCTAAAAAAATGTGAAAATGATCTATTATTCTTTATTTAATTTTTTAATGGGTCAACCCGTTTTACTTCTTAACTCTAACAAGTCAAGTCTGCATTTTCTTAACTCATAAAAAAAAAAAACGGTTCAACTTATTCTTTTACAATTTTGGCTTGCCGTTATAGATGAGCCGGCTCAAATTTTGTCTGTTTGATACCTCTAATATTTGAGCTAAAAATGAAATTAAAGAGTGAACGAGGAGGAATCGGAAAAAAATATAGGGTGTTTATGAAGTTTGAATCTCAATTTTTTTTGGTATTTTGATTATAAATGTAAATCTATTTTAATTACGTTGTTTACAAAATTTGATTATAAATAAGAATCTAGGTTGAATATATTGTTTATGAAATTTAATTATAAATATAATTATGTGACCATTCTGAAATGAATGATTTTCGATAATATGCATGGTTGATTATGTAGTACCTACTCTGGTATAACTTCTTGATGGCTAGACTGATTAAAATTTTAGTATGTACAATAATTGTTATGTATTTATTATTATTGGCAAGGTTTTAAAAATCGAACTACACCAGTTTTAATTGGGTTAATTTAGAATCGTTTCTTTAGTCAGTTTATTGGTTGGCTTTTCAAATCATTCTACAAAAAATTAATAAAAAAATCAATTGAACAGTGGTTAATTGGTGAACTGGCTGAATCGGCTCGATTTTTTAAAGGTCTGATTCACTCTTTTAAAGTCAAAACAGCATCGTTTTAAAAAAAAAAAAAAAAAACGAACCCTTCTCTCCTTTCTCTCTCTCTCTGTTGCCCTCTCTAGCCAAGCTCTCTCTATCACCACCTCGTTGCTCCTCGCCGTGGGTCGCCGTTTCTCCGCTCTCTGCCATGGGTCACCACTGCTTCTCCCCTCCTTCCTGTGCGTCGTTTCTGCTTCTCCCCTCCTCATCGTTTCTGCTTCTCTCCTCCTCCCTGGCATCGTTCCTGCTTCTCTGCTCCGCACCATGTCTTGCCGTCGTTGCTTCTCCATCATTGCTTCTCTTCTTCGTCTGGTGTCTCTCATTCGCTGATGTTCTATTCTTCGTCGTGTCTCAACTTCCCTTACTTTTACAGTTTATCTCCATGGCCAAATTTTTCAAATTTTCAACTCTCTCAGGTCTCAAGTCTTAGTCTCTAACTCTCTCTGACTCTTTTCCTATAAATTTGAAATTTATTATAAATATGCATATGATGTATTATTGATGATTTTGTTGAATTTTGAGATATTAAATTTTTGAATATTTATTTGAATTCAGTTCGTTGATATTGAATTAATTCTGTTGAAATTGAGTTATAACTTCAATTGTTTAATTTATTAATTCTGCTGAGATTAATTTTTAAATTCAATCTGTTGTATTTGTTGTTTTGGTGAATTGTTGTTTTACTATTATTGATTCAAAATAAAAACATTGTCACAATTCTGCATTGAATTATATTTATATGATTTCGTTAAATTATATTTATAATTCTTAGGTTGGATGCATTGCATGTTTTGAATGTTTTGAATCAATGACTTTATTGACTTGCAAAAATTCATACATGGGGAGATGATTTTTTTTAATAATTTTATTATATATTTAATTAATTCGGTTCAATTACTATTCAATTCTGATTCAATTATTAAACCCGTTATTTAATTGGTTCAATGATCAATTTGGTTCTTTTATTATTTTTTTATCAAAAATAAAAAGACTTGAATCTGTGACTTCTTAAATGAGTATTAGTTCAAGAAGATGGTTTATTTGATTAATTATCTTTTGTACATAAGCGCTTAATTGTCTTTGATCTAGATATTCATGTTTCAATTATACCTAAAAATTTTACCTAGTATTATCCATGAGTTAAAAAAAAAGTTAATGTTATATATTTTGCTGTAAATAACTTGTTACTGGGTAACGACACACAATATTAATGAACCAATTGCTTCAAACACATATTTTCCAATAGATACACGTTCTCACCGAATTAATGAAGGCAAACATGGCAAGAAATGTGATGGATTTCGTCCAATATGTGCAAAATCATCTTCGATTCTTGATTTCAAGGTGAGCAAATTTCTGTTTATCAGAACATTATTATTAAGGGACTTTGTAAATGTCCTTGTTAACTTTTTGTTTGTTTGTCTGTTAGTTTTAGAAGAGAACATTTATAAAAAGTTGTATAAGATAAATAATTGTTATATACGTAATCGTCACTTTTTAAATGTAATATGAAGTACTTTCTTTAACTTTAAAAAAAATTTGTAAGAACTAAATTTATATTAGCATCTAATTGCATATGGTCACTAGAAAACATATTAATTGGTGATAAATGAAATATCTCGTTCTCAGAATCGAGTGCGCTACTTCAAACAATATTAAATTATTGTTGTAAAATAAATAAATAAAGAAGATATAATAAATATAAAATAAAAAAGTATAAATAGAAGACTCTAATATCAATATCCACATATTAATATCATACTATAATAACGATAATTTATGTATTAATATTATATTTATAGTATATGAAGAGAAAAAGAGAAAAAAGAACTTTATTGTACGTAGAGAGAGAAGAAATATTTTTTATTGATGTATATTGCTTCATATCAGACTCTCTATTTATAGGCATATGGGTCATTGTTTTCAAACTTCATTAAATATGATTCCTCTTAAAAACCTGAGATTTATGGAAAATGGGCATCCACATCAGGCTATTTTATCACAACACTCTCCATTGGATGACCATTTAAGGATATGTCTCATTAAAATCGTATTAAAGAAAAATTCAGTGGGAAAAAACTTTAGTGAAGGAAAAAAGAGTACAATATCCTTTGGTGATAGGGACTACCTCATTAAAAACTTTGTCAAGAAAAATCCAATGGAAAAAAAACCTGACCAAGGAAAAAATAGTACAGTTTCTCCCTCTTGTTGACATCATTTAATGTCTCGAAATCGGCGCATTCCAATCTCATGTACCAATCTTTCAAAGGAGGATTTTGAAAATGATTTTGTAAATAAATCTGCTAGATTATCATTTGAGCGGATCTGTTGGACATCAATTGTCCCTTGATTTTGAAGATCATGAGTGAAGAAGAATTTCGTAGAAATATGCTTTGTTTTATCACCTTTGATATATCCGCCCTTAAGTTGAGTAATGCATGCTGTATCATCTTCAAACAGGACATTTGGAGCTATCTTCTGATTAATCAGTTCACATGATGACAGAATATATTAGATCAAACTCCTAAGCCAAAAACACTCGCGACTTACTTCATGAATTGCTAGTATTTCAGCATGATTAGAGGATGTTGCCGCAATCGTCTGTTTTGTGGACTTCCATGATATAGCTGTATCACCATATGTGAATAGGTATCCTGTTTGAGATCTCCCTTTATGTAGATCAGACAAGTATCCAATATCTGCATAGCAACTAATAGTAACTTGGATCCATATGGATAAAACAATCCCATATCAACCGTTCTATGAAGATATCGAAAGATTTGTTTGATTCCACTCCAATGTCTTCTGGTTAGAAAGGAACTATGCCTTGCTAGTAAGTTCACAGCAAATGATATATCGGGTCGTGTGTTATTAGCAAGATACATTAGCGCTCTAATGGCACTGAGATATGGTACTTCAGGACCAAGAATATCTTCATTTTTCTCTCTAGGTCTGAATTGATCATTTTCCACATCCAAAGACCTTACGATCATTGGGGTACTCAAGAGATGTGACTTATCCATATAAAATCTTTTTAAGATCTTCTCTGTGTATGTTGTTTGATGAATAAAGATCCCATTTTTTATATGTTCGATCTACAGACCGAGACAAAATTTAGTCTTTCCAAAATCTTTCATCTCAAATTCTTCTTTTAGAGTTTTTATAATTGTTGGAATATCTTCAGGAATTCCAATGATATTTAAATCATCAACGTACACAGCAATTATAATGAATCCAGATGCATATTTCTTTATAAAAACACATGGACAAATATCATCATTCTTGAATCCATTTTTGTCCAGATACTCAGTAAGACGATTATACCACATTCGTCCAGATTACTTTAGACCATATAAAGATCTTTGCAATTTGATTGAGTATAACCCCTGCAAATACTCATTGGATGGTTTAGATATCTTTAGTCCTTCAGAGACTTTCATATATATATCATGATCTAATGAGCCGTATAAGTAGGCTATTACCACATCCATTAAATGTATATGTAGTTTATGATATGCAGATAAATTGACCAAATAACGCAATGTTATTACATCCACTACAGGAGAATACGTTTCTTCATAATCTATACCGGGCCTTTGTGAAAAATCTTGTGCTACAAGTCGAGCTTTGTAGCGCACAACTTTATTTTTCTCATTTTATTTTCTCACAAATACCCATCGGTATCTGACAGATTTTACATCTTCTGGTGTACGGACTACAGGTCCAAAGACTTCACATTTCGCAAGTGAATCTAACTCAGCATTCATGGCTTCTTCCCATTTTAGCTAATCATTCCTTTGTCGACATTCTTCGACTGATCTTGGTTAAAGATCCTTACTTTCATGCATGATATTCAATGTCACATTATATGCAAATATTTCATTGATAATTGTCTTATTTCTATCCCATTTTTCTCCTGTAAAGACATAATTTATCGAGATCTTGTCATTTTCACAATTTTTAGGTAGCTGAACGTCTTCTAGTATTAAAATTATATCAGAATTTTGGACAACTACAGGTATATTTACTATGCTTTTTTCAACAGGAATAGTATTTACCTCTTTTTTCTTTCGAGAATTTTGGTCTTTGGAACCGATAGGTCTGTCACGCTTTTGGCGTGAATTTGTTTCAGTGGCTATTTGTCGGGACATCAATTCAAATTGGGGTATTTTTCGCTAGTATATAAGATTTGGTTATCCTCTTTGTATCGAAAAATGCATCAAGCAATTCATTTGTGATTCTTTGCAAATGTATAATCTTTTGAACTTCTAGTTCACATTGTCCTGATCGAGGATCCAAATGCATCAAGGATGATGCGTTCCAATCAGGGGCAGAGCTAGATGAAATATTAGAGGGGGGTCAAAAATATTTACACAATAAAATAAGATTAAAATAAAATTTTAAAGGAAGCTAAACTGAAATTTATATATAATTTACATGTAAAAAATTAAAATTAAGGGAGGAGGGCCATTGCCCCCCTTTTTATGTATGTAGCTTCGCCCCTGGTTCCAATTAAGTTCCTTTTCAGGAAGCTTATTCTCTCCCTTTAATGTTGGAAATTTTGATTTATCAAAATGACAATCAGCAAATCGGGCTTTAAATACATCCCCAGTTTGTTTATCAAGATACCTTACTATAGAAGAAGAATCATATCCAACATATATTCTCAATTTTCTTTGAGGTCCTATTTTGGTGCGAGAAGGTAGTGCAATGGGAACATATATTGCACACCTAAATATTCTTAAATGGGAAATATTTGCCTGTTGGCCATAAGCTAATTTTATAGGAGAGAACTGATGGTAACCTGTTGACCTCAAACAAATAAGTGCTGCGGCATGTAAAATAGCATGCCCCCAAGTCGAAGTTGGGAGATTTGTTCTCATAAGTAAGGGTCTAGCAATTAACTAGAGGCGTTTAATAAGTGATTCTGCTAACCCATTTTGTGTGTGAACATGAGCTACAGGATGTTCAACACTTATTCCATTAGCTATACAATAAGCATCAAAGGCTTGGGAAGTAAATTCACCAGCATTATCAAGACAAATTGCTTTGATTGGATTTTCTAGAAACTGTGCTTTTAATAGAATAATTTGAGCAAGTAATCTCGCAAACGCCAGGTTGCGAGAAGACAATAAGCACATATGTGACCATCTTGAAGATGTGTCTATTAGAACCATAAAATATCTAAAGATCCACATGATGGATGAATAGGTCCACATATATCACCTTGAATCCTTTTTAAGAATTTAGGAGACTCAAATCCAATCTTTACTGGTGATGGCCTTAAAATTAACTTCCCTTGAAAACATGCAGCACAACAAAATTAACTAGATTTAAGAATCTTCTGGTTCTTTAGTGAATGTTCATGGGAGTTTTCAATAATTCTCCGCATCATAGTTGTTCCCGGATGACCCAATCAGTCATATCAAGTTATAAATTCATTTGGGCTAGTAAACTTCTGGTTTACAATGACATGTGATTCAATTGCACTAATTTTGGTATAATATAACCCAGATGAAAGTGAGGGTAACTTTTCTAATATAACATTTTTATTTAAATCATGAGTTGTGATACATAAATACTCATGATTTCCCTCATTCATTGTCTCAATATGATATCCATTTCAGCGAATATCTTTAAAATTCAACAAGTTTCTTAAAGACTTGGTAGACAATAGTGTATTATTATTTATTATGAATTTTGTTCCTCCAGGAAACAAAATTATAGCTCTTCCGGAGCCTTCTATCACATTACCTAAGCCAATAATTGTATTAACATATTCTTCTTTTGGCACAAGATGGGTAAAATATATATCACTTTTGAGAATAGTGTGCAAACTTGCACTATCCGCAAGGCATATATCTTCATTATATATCCTTACTATTTTCATCAAAGACAAATAATAATAATAAAATGAGTAGTAATACATGCACAGTTAAATTTAATTTTTTGTTGGAATTATTTTTCTAAGAAACATCGTATATAATGTCATATACTAAAATTTTATTATTATCACTATTATTATTATTTTTAACACTTGACAGATTTAATGATTTCTAAAATTCTTAAACATAAACATTAATATTTCATTATTTATATACATCATATTTGAAACTTAAATACATAGAAAATAAAACTTAACAATAAGTTTCTTACAATATTTATTTACATGAATACTTAACAATGCCACATATTAAACTATTCCATCATTGATTAAATGACCAATATTTCCTTCAGAATCCTCAAAGAAATCGAATACATCATAATGAGTGGTGAAATTTTCAGCATAATTTGAAACAAAATTTGTTTCTTTTCCTTTGTCATCCTTTTTCAAATATACTTGATAAAAATCGAATAGGTGCCTTGGTGTACGACAAATACGCGACCAATGGCCCTTTCCACCACAACGAAAATATTTATCCTCAATTGATTTATTTTGACCATTGTTTCTTTCTTTATCCCACTTCTGGTGAGATCCTTTCTTGTGAACATAATTCTTTTTTTTTCATAATTTTTCTTGTTACTAAAACCTTGTCATTTACCTATTCTGGGGTAATAATTTGCGGCATTTTCTTCAGAAAATGGGACAGCGCCAGTTGGGCACACTTCATATTTTTTTAAAGTAATTCATTGTGGCGTTCAGCAACAAGAAGGTAAGAAATTAACTCAGAATATTTTTTAAATCCCTTTTCTCAATACTGCTGCTGCAGGAGCACATTCGAGACATGGAAGGTCAAGAAAGTTTTCTCTAATATATCATTATCAGTTATCTTTTCCCCACATAATTTCATTCGTGAGATGATTCAAAACATTGCTGAATTATATTCAATTATGGACTTAAAATCCTGTAGACGCACGCATCCATTCATATCAGGCTTGAGGAAATATCACCGTCTTTTGATGATTACACCTTTTTTCAAGGTCTTTCCACAGATCTACAGGATCTTTTAATGTGAGATATTCATTTTTTAATCATTCGTCAAGATGACGACGAAGAAAAATCATGGCCTTGACTTTATCTTTCTGTGATACATTATTTTCAACCTTAATGGTATCTCCAAGATCCATTGAATCAAGACGGATTTCAGCATCTAATATCCTTGATAAATAGTTGTTTCCAGATATATCAAGAGTATTAAATTCAAGATGAGAGATAGCTTCTACATAATGAAAGTTTGTTACCTAAGTCTTCCTAAAATATGATCAGAGTCTCGTACTGATAACGTGTTGTAGAATAAATAAATAAAGAAGATATAATAAATATAAAATAAAGAAGAATAATTAGAAGACTCTAATATCAATATCCACCAATATTAATATTCTACCATAATAACGATAATTTATATATTAATATTATATTTGTAGTATATGAAGAGAGAAAGAGAAAGAAGAGCTTTATTGTACGTAGAGAGAGAGAAAATATTTTTTATTGATGTGTATTGCTTCATATCAGACTCTCTATTTATAGGCATATAGAGTCATTGTTTTCAAACTTCATTAAATATGATTCCTCTTGAAAACATGAGCTTTATGAAAAATGAGCATCCACCTGAGGCTATCTTATCACAATAATTATTTAGTAAAAGAAGAAGTATATGGGTTAACTCATAAATCAAAATAAATTTAGAATTAATTTTTAGTATAATTAAATAGAATTCGAATCCTCTAAATTTTGAATTTTCACTTTAGAGTATAAAGTGTGATCTCTCACTCTTAAATAATTTCTCTCTCATATTTTTTCTTGATTCTACCTATGAAATAAATAATAAAAAATCATACTTTACTCTCCTAAATAAAATTTAAAATTTAAAAAATTCAAATCCAAATATAAAAAAAAATTGCGTCAATTAAATTAAAAGAGTGATTTATACTCTTTTATAAACATAAATGTTATTGATCATATATCTTTATTTATTATCTATAATATTTTAACTACTTAACATTAATGCTTGATTTGTGAAAGGAGGTGGAAACAAAGGAGATAAGAGAGAAGATAAATGTGGTGAAATGTATGTTGGGATCAATTAGGGATGTCAATGGGGCAGGGCGGGGGCGGGGGATGCCTCCCTGCTCCCCGTCCCCGCCCTCAGATTTTGTCCCCGTCCCCGCCCCATTCCCCACCATGGGGGGATAATTGCCCCCATCCCCATTCCCCACGTTCCCCGTGTATAATTCATAAAACGAAATTTTAAAATACAACTTTCATTCTTAAAAAAGTCATAAAATAAAGTCTTCAACTTCCAACAAGCAACTCCATGTTCTCTGTTAAAATACAACACAAATATGAATATGTTAACATACATCATAAACAAAAATATCATATATTTAATATGAATTTCACATAATAAAAAATAATTACCTAAACTCTTAAATCCCCATATCCATCACAGAAAATAACTACAGGCAGAAAATCAGAAATTTACAAAACCCTAACCAAATCCAACAACTCAGAATCACAGAAATTATAATTAACAAAATTAAATCCTAACTATTTCATAATTATAAACCCTATATGTCTAATTGCTTCAGATACATAGAAGGAGAGAAAATCTAACCTAAAGTCAAGTTGATGGGAAGAAGGAAGAGGACTAGAAGAGGGACAACCGGTGGCTGTTTCAGCATCAGCAACTATGCTCTCCAGTAGATGCGAGTAGCGAAGAGATGGTGGAGCAGTCGGATGTAATGCGGCGAGCAGTGAAGAGGCGGAAGCAAACACGCAGATGCAAGAATGGAGAGAAAAAAGACACCGCGCCTGAAGAGAGAGAACGATGTGGTGGTGAGTGGCGCAGGAGTGGCGACCGATGACGGTGAATATAGTAGAGTAGAGTAGATGGCGCAGCAAGGTGAGAAGGGAAGAATGGCTGAATGGAATAGTAGTAGTGTAGTAGACGGCGCAAAGTGAGAAGGGAAGAATGAGAATATGAGAGACTGATAATAGGGTTACAGGACTTAGGGTTTTTAATGGGTAAAATTACTAAAATACCCCTGTATTAATAATAAAGTAAGGGTATTTAAGTAACTTTAAAAATTCGGAGAATTTCGGGGATGGGGGCGGGGATCCCCGCTCGGGTCCCCGCGCCTGTCTCGGGGGAATTTTGCTCCCCATCCCCATCCCCACGGGGAAAACTCCCCATCATCGGGGCCCCATTCAGAGCGTTCCCCGCGGGGATCCCCGTCTCCTGGGGATTTTTGACACCCCTAGGATCAATGGAAGATGGAGAAATAAGCGTGTCAGCATATGACACTGCATGGGTTGGTCTGGTGAAAGATGTTAATGGCGGAAATGCCCCTCAGTTCCCTTCGTGTCTTGAATGGATAGCCAACAATCAGCTTCCAGATGGTTCTTGGGGTGATGCTAATTACTTTTCACCGCGTGACCGTCTTCTTAATACCCTCGCCTGTGTTATTGCTTTCACTCAATGGAATTTGCACCCCCAAATGTGTCACAAGGGTAACTTTATTCTTACATATAATTTATGTGATTGAATAATGTTTTTTATATTCAATGAATTTCATTACTATAACATTATTATGTCATAATATTATCACGTACAGGGCTCACATTCTTTAAGGAAAATCTAAGCAAGATTCAAGATGAGAGTGCCGCAGAAGATCTAGTTGGTTTTGAATTTACTTTGCCTTCTCTTCTTGACTTGGCTCGAAGTATGAATATTGAAGTGCCAGATGATTCTCCTGTCTTGAAAGAATTATCAGCTATGAGAGATCTCAAGCTCAAAAGGTATCATATATTTAATAAAAAAAATATAGAAAACTAATATTTGGTTAGCTAACATTATTTATTATTTGGGTTTAAGTTTATAATTTAGAATTTAAGTTTAAGAGTTTATGATTTAAGATTTAAATTTAAAATAAATAAAATAATTTTAAAAAATTGGATAATGTTGATGACTGAAAAAAAAAATTGGTTACGTTATTCTTTTGTTAATTAATGTCTTGAGTAGTTTTTTTTTCAACCTTTTATTATTACTTGAGAGCAAAATTTTGAGAATTGGATCGAATTTGCCGATTTAACTGTATTAATCGAAAATCGATCGACTATTAGTTTAGAGTAAAGTATATTTTTTATTCTTGAAGTTTGATAAAAGTTTTAAAAATATCCCTAAGTTTTATTTTGTTTCAATTTTGTCCCAAAAGTTTTCGATTTGCATCAAATATACTCCTAACAGCTAATTTTTCAAAAAATTTAAGATCGATTCAACAACAATTTTATAGGAACAACCTTCAACACAAGCAAATCAAGCATAATTTTCAAGTATTATTGTTATATTGGTCTTAGATTTTTTGAAAATTTAGCCGTCAAATGTATATTTGATGCAAATCGAAAACTTTTAGGACAAAATTGAAATAAAATAAAACTTAGAGGTATTTTTATAACTTTTATCAAACTTTAAGGACAAAAAATATACTTTACCCATTAGTTTAATTCAAACAATGACTTGATTAACAACGAATTAGTAAAAAAATTGAAAAAATCAATAAAAAATCTATTAATTGATCCAATTTTTAACCGTTAATTAATTTAAAATAATAAAATAGGAGAGATCTCAAGCTCAAAGGGTATCATATATTTGGTTATGAAGAATTACAGGAACTAAGAGTTAGTTAGCATTATTCATTGTTAGGGTTTAAGTTTATAGTTTAGAACCTAAGTTTGAGTGATATTAATTAACAGAAAATATTGATTATCTAGCATTACTCGAATGTTAATTTTTTGAGTAGTTTTTTTTTCACTTTTTATTATTATTTTAATAATATTTTGAGAATTTATCGGTTCAATCAGATTAATTTGACTATTAAATTAATTCGGTTTAAACAAAAATTTATTGATAATGAATCAATCAAAAAATTGATAATAAAAAAATCGATTAATTGGTCCAATTTTTTTGTGGTTAATTAATTTAAAATAATAAAATAAAAATCATTTTTAAAAATTATTTATTTTATATATAAATATACTATTTTCAATCTCAATTGAACCTTTACATTTTTAAATCTCTAATTTTATTAGTTTAGTGACCGATTTCATTTTTAGAATTGAAAAAAGTTTGAGAACCAAATTTAGAAACTAAAACCAGCCAAAAAATTTTATTTCTAACTTTATTTAATGAGATGAGCAAAGTTTAATTATTATTCTTTCACGCGCCTCATTTTTTCTTTATTACAATAGTTATTGTATATAAAAACATTGATTGCATGTATTAAATAGTATATTATAAGCACATATGTTTATCAATTTACATTTTTATTAAATGAATACACATCATTTATATTTATGGTATTTAATTTATATTATAGAACCAAAAACACATTTTTATTTTATTATGTAACATCTATATATTCATACACATAATTTTTATAATTAATATATTTTTGTAATTAATATTATTTAATTTTAAACTATATTTTATTACATATTTTAAATTATTTCACATATGCACTAATAAATCATGATTTAAATTATTTTAATATCTTTTTAAAGATATTAAACATTTAAATCAACATATAAGTTTTTAAATCACCATCTTTGATAATTTGAAAATTTGTTTAATGTTTTTCAAAGTGAAATGATTTATTCTGATTCGCATATATGTTCAAATTTTATTATAATTGAATTTGAAAAAAAAATCAAATATTTAACTTGATTTATTTAATTGACTTTATTTCTTATTTTTTGTTTATATTTTATGTTCTATTTTTTATTTATAATAGTCTATCTGTAAAATATGAATTGTATAATAAAAATTATTAAATTTTTAATTTAACATTTATATTTTTATACTTCTACTATTTATAATTTTATACACATAATATCCATAATCAATGAATTGGTGTTAATTTATTATTATTTATTATTTTATTTTACAGGTCATAAATCAATAATTTTAGATGTTTTCAATTTGTAATAAATAGAGATCAATAAAATTTAAGATTTTTTTATTTTTTATAAAATGTGTTGAAGTAGTTTAAAATTTTTTTACAATTAAAAATATAAAAATTTAAAATTTTTATTGAAAAAAAATCATAGAATTATAAATTCATATATTAATAAGGGCAAGTTATTTAAATAAAACAATTGGAGTAACTATTTATGTAAATATAATAATTCATAATTGATTACATGTGTATTACAACTCTATATATTACAACTCTATATAAATTGTGAAATTTCTACCACGGTTTATGAACAAATAAGTATACACATAAATCATGAAATTTCTATCATAGATTATAAACAAGCGTATGTACACATAATTTGTGGAACTCCTTCCACAATTTATAAAGAGTTAATTGATACATAAACCGTGAGACCAAAAGATGGATTACATTCTTGAGTGTGTGAGTAGTTGGAGTTGAGAGAATTTGAAAAAAAATTTGGCGACAATGATACTCTAGCGAAGTAAGATCATGAAAAACCAAGATCATTTGTATCGATTAAATAGCATTGTCCACGAAGCATCCATGAAGAGGTTAGTTCTTTATTTGTTGTTCTCTTTTAAGTGTTAGTTATTTGTTGTTCTGTTCATATTTTATGTCACTTTGATGTGTGGTTAGGGTATTATTATAAATAATTTGAAGATGTTAGTGAGTTATATGTTAAAATTTAATTGGTACTAGTTTAATTTTTTTTTTGTTAATTTATATGTTAGTCTTTTTTTTAATTATTTAATTATAAAAAATTTAGGTGTTATTAGATTTATATGTTAAAATTTGATTAGTAACAAATTATTATTTTTTTGGTTAATTTATGTGTTAGATTTTTATCTGTAACTTATTTAATTTATAAATAATTTATAGTGTAGTGAATTTATATGTTAAAAGTTGATTAGTATCGAATTAATTTTTTGTTAACTAATGTGTTAGATTTTTATCTTTTAATTATTTAATTTAGAAATAATTAAGAGTTTAGTGATTTATCTGTTAAAATTTGATTAGAAACGAATTAATTTTTTTGTTAACTTATGTGTTAGACTTTTATCTGTGACCTTATTTAATTTATAAATAATTTATAGGGTAGTGATTTGTATGTTAAAATTTGATTAATATCAAATTAATTTTGTTAGTTAATGTGTTAGATTTTTATCTGTCAATTATTCAATTTATAAATAATCAAGAGTTTACTGATTTACATGTTAAAATTTGATTAGAACCAAATTATTTTTTTTATAGTACAGTCAAGTAGGTATATTTCTAGTGTTAGAAAGCAATATAATATGTCTTTACATGATCAGATCAGATCTTATTTAGAACCTGCAGATTTGTATCACTTGGTTAGACTATACAGTCATTAGTTTTGGGTGGATGAGCCTGTGGGAGCGCATTCATTGACATAACTACAGATCTTCATCACACCCTATCACAAATATATCGTACTTCACACCGGTTGACGTAACTGCGATAAGGATCTTATAAAACAACTTCTTCACCCACTTGATTCTAAATACCCTAAGTTTCTACAATATACTAATTTTTAGATGTGATAAGGTATTCGATGAACAGATAAATACACTTAAGAGTTTTTTGTTGGTGAATTTCACACCCTCTCTTTTATTTTTATGAATTTTTTTAGAACAATGTACTAGCATTAAGAAACTCTCTTCTCCACTAGTCATTGTGAAAATGACACTCTTCTAAATAATTGGTTTCATTTGGTATATATAGACTAGCTCTTCATAAATCAGGGTTGGGGTAGGACGATTTATATATAAATTAACTTCTCAGAAATAGTGAAAAGAGTTCCACGGATTTTGTGCATACTTGCTTGTTCATAAATTGTAGTAGAAGTTCTACTATTTATATATATTTGTAAAAAGTGATTGGATTTCTATGGTTTATATAGATTATAATAGGACATATATATAATCAGGTTTGAATTGTTGCATTTAAGTAAATGATTATTCTAATTATTTTATTTAAGTAATTTATCCTAGTAATAATGAGGGAAAATTTTTTAAAATTTGATTCACATTAAATTTAGAATTAACTTTAGTATAATTAAATAAAAAAAGATAATTATAAAAGAATAATTATGTCAATTAAATTAGGAGAATAATATATACCTCTTATAAACACAAATATTATTAATTATATATCTTTATTTATAGTCTATAATATTTTCATTATATATATAGTACTACTCTTTAATATTTTACCAGAAGGAATATCATTAATTTAAAAATTGGAAACTCAACTAATATAATATATGTATCTATACTTCTTAAATTGAATGTTTAGAATACCAATAGAGATGCTGCATAAGGTGCCCACATCACTACTCCATAGTTTGGAGGGAATAATGGTAAATTTGGAGTGGAAACAACTTTTGAAGTTGCAGTCAAAAGATGGTTCATTCTTATTCTCTCCGGCGTCCACAGCCTACGCTTACATGCAAACCAAAGATGAAAATGCTCTCAAGTATCTCCACAACACTGTTAATGTTTGTAATGGGGCAGGTAATTAACAACAGTATACCCATATAACACTCTCTCTTCTAATTAACTTCAAAGTGTATATTTGTAGAATTGATTTCACAAAAAAAAAAAATAGTTGAAAGAATTGATTTTGTTTGAAGCTATATATATATAGTGTATTTATAACAAACATTATTAAAATCGACGGTCAAATCGATGGCTAAGCCGTTAGTAATATTAAAAATCGACAGCAAAATGGACGGTGACGGTGGTCGCTATTAAATTTGTCGATTTTTTAAAATTTTAATAAAATCGATAATAATTTAATAAAATCGACAATATATATTTCTGTCTATAATGTGAGTTTGTGAATTTTACCTGCTTAATAAAATTGATAACGTTTTTGTCAATATTTGATTCAATAAAATCGACATAATGGCCGTCGATTTAATTGTCTAGATACCGACAAATTCTGTGTCTATATTTTGTTTTATTTGTCTATTTTAAATTTAAAAAGCGACAACGCTACCGTCGATTTTAATAGCTATATTTTTAATTATTTTTTTATTTAAAAAACAATAAACAATTAATGCAAATAAACTTTTAAATATAAAAATAAAATTTATATAGAATATTAGATAACAAGACAAATAAACTTTTAAATATAAAAATAAAATTTATACTAAATATTAAATAATGAGTTTACAAACTTATCAAAATAATAAATAATCCTCTAACATAAAGACTCAAGACAAGAAAAATAACTAAACTTAGACTTATATTCATTTAAATTGCAATCCACTAATAATACAAAATATTCAATATTATTCAATCCACTAAACTTAACAAGTGAAGATTACAACTCCCTTTCTGTCTTGAACCTACAAAATTCTTGAGCTTCTCATCAATGTTTGATCTAGACAATTTGAACAAATCCCTTACAAAATACTATTCTTACAGAAAAGTTACAGGACATGAGAAATCTTAGTAACAATAGTCATCTTCTCTTATATCAACGTCCTTATTATTGATATGTATTTTGTAACATCCTAAACTAAATTCTATTCTTGAAGGTCTTTAGATAGGGTATCACTCTTTTGGGAAGCAAATTGACTCAATCGTTATGCAAGAAAGAAGGAAAATACACATGAAGTTTTGGGAAAAATCAATAAGCGATCTAAAAAATGGAATTGAACACACACAAGCAAGTTTGAGCAAATAAAATAACAACTAGATTGCCATGAGTACCGTTTTCTAATCAAAAGGAAATGCCTAAAAATAAATGTGACAAAAGACCTGATGTGTCCTAACTAATTTCTTCGAAGAAACACTCATCCTTGTATCATATCCTATCTATTATCGAGACCCTTCAGTCTCCCACGAATTGGGGTACCAACAATCCTCTTCCAACACTTTTCTGCTGGGTGAAGATCCCATTCTGCTGTGTGGGGTGAACTAAGACGCTGAAGTGGGAGAATAAAACACGTATTCCACCTTTGAACTCCCGCGAAAAGTCAACCTCTCCTCTGGGTCCTCCTTCATTGGGTCCTTCTCCTGGCTAGGGCTGCTGGACTCCTCTTCCTCTGTCTCAGAATCCGATTCGAGGTAGATCACCTCGAATAACCGTTTCTTGGGTGCTGAAGCAGTCGCATCTAGCAAGGTTATGACAGGCAGTTGGGGTCTCCTCCTACAAAATCTCAACCTAAATAGATGGTTTGGAGCACGATAGTAGTAGTCGTAACTACCCACGCGTGTTTTGAGAGACCGTACTCAGAAGTCACATCGGAAGTGCTGCGTTGTCTCTACCTGTTGTGCCATGCTCCTCTGGAGATAGTATGGAAAAGAAAGAGGGGTAAGAACTTAAAAGATCTCAATAGGAGTGCTATGTAACACCTCCATATCTATCCCCAACCCACTTATAAAATTTTAAAAATGATATAACATGACATATATTATGAACTTTTCTTGAAAAACGTAAAACATAATATACATAAAAGAAAAGTATGTAACGTTGACATAGGCAAGTCAAATAGAAAGGATAATAACTTATGAAAAATCAACATAATCATAACTTAAAAACATAACCTTAAAAAAATATAATCACAATTAAACTTTCCTTTATACTTTTTTCTTTTTTAACTTGTAGCTTTTATGGAAGGTATTGAGCGGTATAAAAGGTGGGAGTTTCCTTCCTTTACCGAAGGTTCTTATCCCAAATATTTTAACAATCACCTTCCCTTATGGAAGAATCATCTCGATCAATCACCTTTCCTTACCAAAGGATCATATCTTGTCTTTGGGGGTCACCCTCCCTTACTGAAAGATCATTCACAATCAAGGTTATTTAAACATGTACAGGAAGAATTATATCAACAAAGATATATTATTATATAAAATTGATGGGAGTCTCCTTCCCTTACCGAAGGTTCCCAAAATTTTGCCGATCACCTTCCCTTACCAAAGGATCATCTCGATTCAATCACCTTTCCTTGCCGAAGGATCATCTCGATTATATTATCTTTGGGATCACCTTCCCTTACCCAGTTCAATTTACAAATAGGGTTATTTAGGCATACGCAAGAAAAAAATCATGCAAAAAGATAGACAAATATAATGAAAAAAGGGACATGTGAAATAATGATACCATAGTTATGTGCACAGGATAGGCATGTACTCTCTAATTAAAGAGATATTAATAATATAATAACATAAATTAAAAGATCATATTAATGCACATAAAATAAGACATATTAAATAATCGAGAAAGCTTATAAAAAGGTGTACACTCTTGACCTAAAAAAATATTAATAACATAATGGCATAAATTAAAGAATCATATTTAATGCACATAAAATAGGACATATTAAATAATTAAACAAAATTTATAAAAAGGTATGTACTCTTGACCTATTAATAACATAATAGCATAAATTAAAGGATTATATTAATGCACATAAAATAGGGCATATTAAATAATCGAACAAAGCTTATAAAAAGGTTTGTACTCTTGACCCAAAGAAATATCAATAACATAATGGCATAAATCAAAGGATCATATTAACACACAGAATGAAAATAGGGTGTATTAAATACTCGAACAAAGCTTATAAAAAGGCATGTAATCTTGACTTTAATGGGATATTAATTACATAATGGCATAAATTAAAGGATCATATTTTTAATGCACGTAATGAAAATATGGCACATTAAATAATTGAACAAGGTTTATAAAAAGACATGTACCCCTGATTTAAATGGCTTGTAAGATAGTAGTAACAATTATAGGAAAAACATTCATCACGAAACTACACAAATATGCATATACTTTTGATCAAAAGAGTTTTAAATAATGATGGATTTATGTATGGAAAAAACTTTAATGACAAACATGATGTATACGTGTAAAGGAACGGAAAAAGAAGAATAATGCCATAAGACACAACCATGATCACATGATAAGGACAACATAGTTGGTAAGAAAAATAATAAAAAGAGAGCATAATACATGCCAAATATAAAAGTAAAAAGCATAATTCCCTACATTTTTTCTAACGCCTCACTATGAGGTTGAATCTTGTGTTTGCACACAGAATATTTTTGTGGGAAGAGAAGAAGGAGAATTATTGTTTGAGAGGGGTGATCTTCTACCTATCGGTGTACCCCTATTTATAAACTTTTGGTGATAGGTGTGGTTAGGGTATTTTTAAATTCAAAAGAAGGGTGGTTGTTAGATTCCTATCCGTAATTTAAAATCTTAAGCCTATCTCCTAATTAATTTTTAAATTTCAAAAATTAAATTTTCTAGAAAGGGTGAAGGGTTGTTACATATTTCACTTCAGATTCAGAATACAAGAGAGAAGAGAGATATGGATCAATAGAAATAATAAATGTCATGTTAATACCAATAACAAAGGAAAGAAAAATCATCATACCAAACTTATAGAAGAAATATAAACTGCTCAGGATCTAGCATGAGCCATTTTAATAAAGGTAAATATCAATAGGACAAAGTAATATTATCATGTTTATCGAGAATCAAGTTATGAAGAGCCACCTCACTTGTTTCTCTATAATGCACAAGAACAATATGCTCGTATGTCCGGCCATGAAACAACAGAATATCAGTTATTTTGAACAACTGTTATAATAATATATGCACAAACACATCTCAAAGAGTAGTTATGCATATATTACATTTATTATTCCAAAATTAAGAAAGGTTAATTTCAAAAGTTCTTCTTCAACATTTGGTTATTCCTAGTATGAACTTTTTTTTCACCATAGTGCTGATTGGTGAAGTAATAGTTGAAATTTACTCACGAATCCAACATTTAATAGCTCCGCTTCTGGAAAGTAGGATTCTGCTCTCCATATGCATAGTAATAATTTAAGGCTTTGACAGTTCCAACCATTGAGTGCTAGAAGCAAGGGCTGTGTGCAGTCTTTTTCCCATCATATACAAGGGAATGACTTGCGATGAAATGGTATGAGGAGGCAAGGAATTAATTAGAACAAAACATGATAACCCGGTATTTTGTTTGTAGCAATCATGTCACTCTTTTTTTATTATACCTGATAGCATTATTAGAAAGTCTAATTTTTAAGACAAACTCAAACATGACTTGAAGCACCTTTTTATGGAACCAACCAAATACTAGCATTATCAATGTACTTAATTTATAGCAGTGTAAATCTTCATCAACAATGAAGATTCTAACATAAGAAGATGATTAGAGAGAGAATGTTACTAGATGGTGCTTAGAACCATGCTAAAGATATATAGTGGGTAAAACCAAAGCAGCTACAGGGAAGAATCAGAAAATATGAGATATGGAGCAAGCATATTACATGATATGAAGATTCTGCACAAGGTTATTAAAAACGGATTAAATTTTCTATAAGAAAACTAGAAAACAAAAATTTGAAAATGCACTCCAGAATTTTTTATGCCAAGCTAAATTCCACATTAACAAAAACAAAATAAATAACAAATTAGTAAATATAGAGCATAAATTCACCAAAACAAATGTCAAATCAGATAATCCTACCAAACTACAATGACTAGTAGAAAAAATGAAAATTCAATAAGTAAATCAAAATAAACAAAGCAATTAATATTATGAGCAATATTCATGGAGATTAATTAAATAATACACAGTACTTTTCTTAATTACTTACTTGAAATCTATAACTGAATGTGAAGTTAGTACTCTAACTTTTTCTAATACTAAGCAAGCAAGTGATTTTTCTTTCTTTCTTTTAAATTTTGTTTTATCTAATCACATTATAAAACTAATGTGTCAGACTAGTTGAACTGAAGTAATGTGATGAATTGATTATACTAATTAGGTTTAACAAATAGCAAATTCAGAATTTCATGATGAAAATAGTAGATATAAAAATTACAAAAATAAATATAATAATCAGAGAGAGACGGAGAGGAACTTACAAGAAGTTGTGACAGCGACGTGTTATAGCGATGGGATCACAACGACGGCGACCGGCAAAGACGTTGCAATGACAAATCTGTGGAAGAAGAAGAACTTACATGCAGATTCACAAATCACAATGAGAGAGAGAGAGAGAGAGAGAGAGAGAGAGAGAGAGAGTGCTCTCTGTCTCTTTCCGTGATCGTGACTCCGTTCCGCCCTCTACTCTCGGGCGTTGGAGGAGAAGAAGAAGCATCACTTTAGACTCTGATTCTCTGAAGATCTGGGGTTAAATTTTGGAGAAATGAGTGAAATGAGTAGGGATGCGGGAAGCAAACGTGGGAGTAGTTTTTTGTTGATAAAAATTGACGGCTATTTTGTCGATTTTAGTTAAAATAAAAATCAACACTCTATCTGTCTATTTTATATAATAAATATATACCGTTCATTCAATTTAGAAAAGAGATATCTATCGTCTAAATTTATCGACGACGAAAACTGTCAATATTTTAATTATGAAAATAGACAACCAGTCCGTCGATTTAAAAAAAAATCGACTCCTATTTCGTCGGTAATATGACGATAGTAGTAAGGTGCTAAAAAATTGTCAAAATAATAGATGACATTGTCATCGATTTTAATATTTTATTTTTAATCATCTCTTTTTCATTTTATCGACGACAAGCCAACGAAAAATATCGATAGAAAACTTAACCGTCGATTTTTGGTGTCGATAATTACACTGTTTTTTGTAGTGGTTGTCTCTAATAACTTTATTTTTTGTGACTTTTAGTGAATGTGTTTTGGAATATTACAAAATTGACACGTAAAACCAATTTTACTTTTTTTTTCATTTTTCTGTGAGAGTTTCATGATGATAAAACAATACTTAAAATACTAATGAGAAAAAAGTAACTGTAATAATTCTTTTCTTCTAACAAAATATGATTTTGATCAGATTCTAAAAAGATTATTTTGTGTTTTCACCACCAGAACACACTCTGCCAGTGAGATTCTTTGTTGGTGGCCGCTATCTACCTTTTTTGTTTCACTCGACTCAGATTTTTTTTTAAGATGACATCGTTCTCATTCGGGATAAGTACTGTTTTGCTCCCGAACGTTGAGGGTCAGAATCGAAACCGTCCCAACGTAATTTTTTATTTAGAATTATCCTTAACGGTTTTTTTGTATTAAAATCGTTCTTTTAATTTTTTCTGGACAAAAATACCCTCCACTACCATTAGCACCTTTACTTTTACCACCACCATCAACACCTTAACTTCCACCACCACCAACACCTTTACCTCCACCACCAAGAAAAACAACATCAATGAAATCAACACAAATTCAACAAATCAAAAAATAAAAACTTCAACAGTCAACACAAATTCTACAATCAAATCAACATACAACAATAATAAAATCAGAAAATAACAAATTAAAATCAGAGGCAGTCACAGAAGTTGAAGCAATGGCAGTCACAAAATCAGAAAACTTATCATGCTCCTTGTGCAATGGATGTCTCAAATGCTCCTTAATTTTATTTCTGATTAAAAGCAAGAAAGCAGAAACAGAAGCAGAATCAGGAATCGGGAAGCAAGAAGTAAGAAGTAGAAGCAGCAGAAGCAAAAACCAAGAAGCAGAAGCAAGAAAGCAAGAAGCAGAACCAAGAAACAAGAAGCAGAAGGAGAAATGGGAAGGTGCAGCAGCGAGGCGGCGAGGGGGCGAGGTGCAGATGAAACGACGAGATGGCGAGGCGGCGAGGTGCAGCAGCGAGGTCAGCGG
>NC_029772.3:3794062-3795404 GCF_000817695.3 Arachis duranensis
CCCCACACACGCTCTTTTGTTTTTTTTTTTAATTTATAATTTTTATTAAGGTAGGGGTAGCTTAGGAATAAAATCAAAAATTTTATTAAAAAAAATGATTTTAATACGAAAAAAACGTTAAGAATGATTTTAAATAAAAAATTACGTTGGGGACTGTTTCGATTCTGACCCTCAACGTTAGGGATCAAAACAATACTTATCCCTTCTCATTCTCACTTCGTTAATATCGTATATTCTTTTAAATAATTTGTGAAATTACAATATTTATCCATGTGATAAAAATTTTAACGTTTATTGTCATTAAATTGTTAAAATAAATTCAACTAACTCCTAATCACTTTCAAATTCTAATCCCATCTAATCTTTATTTTTCAATTCTCTTCACTATTCCAAAACTCCTAAGTAATCCCTACTTTATTTTCTCTCTTTCCTTTCTTTCCACTATTACTGTGGTCTCAATTTTCTATCAATTTCAGAATTTGTTACAGTGACAAGTGACAGGGACATTTGGGACAATGAGAAAGAGTCACTTGGTGTTCCTTATGAGGAGAAGTAAACAAATTCTTGATGGATTCGTTAGTAGGGTCAATGTCATCTAAATCATGAAGCCACAAAACAAAGTTTCGACATGATAGGCAAAGATAAAGGATTTTGGATTTGTGGAGACTGAAACACAAACAAAACTACGTTGCTTAGTGTGAGTTCCAACACAAGAATGAAATTTTTCCTTCTCTTAGATTTATGGTCTTCAATCTCATCAATAAAACACATGAAGACTAGCATGGTGAATCAAACTCTATTAACAGCCTTTTTGGCTTATCTTCCCCTATCCCAAACCTAAAGGTGAATCCAAACCCAGACCAGAGACAATGCTTTCTGGATCCGAATCCGATGATTTCAAGCCTAATGCTTTTCTCATATTGCTAGCGGCAGTGGAAGTGACAAAATGCTACTGCACCACCGACGTATTTGGCGAGTTGTAACTCAGTAGAAGACAATGAATAGTGGCTAGGTTGTTGTTGTTGTGGCTGTTGTTGGAGTTCGAGCCATTGTAGCGGAGTTCAGAGACTTTTTAAAGGAGGTACAGTAGATGACGAAGATTATATGAAGAGAACGGGATTTGTCGAAGATTGAAAGTATTGGTGAAGGGGATTGGAGAATGGAGATGAGGTGGAAATGGAAATGAGGTGGGATTAAAGATTAAAGTTGAGAGTGATTAAGTAAGATTAGATGGACAATTTAAGAATTTTTTCATAGATTTTTAAGATTTAGATAGTTTTGTCTATAAAACTCCATCTTTTACTTCTTCTATGGTTAAATTGGTTAGCATCATAATATTTCA
>NC_029772.3:3795444-3815441 GCF_000817695.3 Arachis duranensis
TCTCTTTCTCTCTCTCTCTCTCTCTCTCTCTCTCTCTCTCTCTCTCTCTCTCTCAATGTTCTCAGCAACCCTCAGAAGCGTCAGATCTATGATCTCTGGCAAAGAAGCTCTCAAGTTCGATTAGTTCCCTTCGCTTCCGACGCCGTTGTCATCGTCACCACCCCCCCTCTGCTGCCTTCCTCCCCCAAACTGAATCCTCCATCATCACAACATCCGTGGATAGGGCCTTTAAGGACAGCTCCTCCTCCAACTACGACCTCAAGTCCATCGCATGCAATGTAATATACACTGCCGCCATCACCATCGCCGATTTCCCATCAAACGCGTGAAACCCTCGCCTGCTGAAACGCCATCGCCGATTTCCCATCAAGAGGCAGTCCACTAAAATAACCTGCCTCTTGCGGGGGTGTTCATAAAGAAGATCGGATTTTTTACAATGTCTCAGGTTAGAGCCATGTACAAAGTAGCCACCTAGCTACTTCGTCAACTCTACGGTCTATGCCCGGATTTTGATGCCTCGGTGTTGGAGCTGAGGCCGATTAAGACCGAGGAGGTGGCGGTTCTCCATTTTGAGAATGAGGTAGAAGATGAGCTCGTTGGAGATGATTCAAGAAAGAAGAGATAATGTGATATGGTGGTGGTAAAGAGAAGGAGGCGGTGATGCGGTAGTGGTAGTTTAAAACAGTCTGTGAGTAGTGAGTAGTGGTTGGAATTGGCAGCGCCGACGAAGATGAGGGTGATAGGCTGGTGGTTGTTGAAAAAGGGGATAGATTGATGTTGAAGATTTAAAGACAGATAAGAGATGATGGTAGTAGTGGTGGAGAGAAGGCTAATTTAGAATTTTTAGGTGATTTTTTAGTATTTGGATAATTTTATTAGACAGAACCTATGTTTTATGAGTACAATTGTAATTTTTTTTTTATGAATAGATTTGTCAACGTTTAAAATTTTCGTGAATAAAAATTATAGTTTACTCTATATTTAATATCTAGATCTTTTTATTGTATTTTTAATTTTTCGAAAATTTATTCGTCGTCGTTATTATCTTTTGGAGTTATTCTTGTCAGCAATATAAACTTTCGGATACTCTTAATAGTTTACTCTTTAGCAGTATCTTTTAAAATATTGTAACCATCGGACAAATTAGAATGAGGCACATATATATTTTTTTATTGAATTTTTCCAAATGTATGATGCAGGTTAAAGTTAACACCATTTTTTTGTTAATTTCCAGTTCCAAACGTGTATCCTATAGATTTGTTTGAGCGGAGTTGGACTGTTGATCGTTTGGAACGTCTCGGCATTTCAAGATATTTTGAGCCGGAGATTGAAGATTTTATGAAATATATCTCAAGGTAAGTTCATGGGATTATTTGATTTAGATTTTCAGTGACTTCAAATATGGAAAACTTTATAATTTCAGATATTGGACCGACAAGGGTCTTGGTTGGACAAGAGACTGGGAGGTTCCAGAGATTGACGATACAGTAATGGCATTTAGGTTACTAAGGTTACATGGTCACCAAATTTCACCCGGTAAATTTTATTATTATTCATATATAGAAAATAAAACAAGAAAGTATTTTCTACATTTTATTAAATTATATTGTAATTAAATACAAATATGATTATATAATGGTTCCAGAAATGATTAAAGTTATTAAATTTGGTAGATGCACTGAAGCATTTTGAGAAAAATGGTGAGTTCTTTTGCTTTCCTGGAGAAACAAATCCGTCTCCATCAACAACATACAATCTTTATAGAGCATCTCAAGTGCTTTTTCCTGGGAAATAATTCTTCAGGATGCCAAACATTTTTCATCCAAATTTTTATCAGAGAAGTGTGCATCTAAAGAGATATTTGATAAATGGATCATCACAAAAGATTTAATTTGCGAGGTATGTTCCAATATCATTCCTACTAACCTTTTAGGAAAAGTCTAGGGACCAGCAATTTTATTGAATTTTGTCCAGCATGTAACTAACAAAAAAAGCGAGTCATTGGATGAAATCTTACACCAATCTCACACCATCAAATCATTATTGATAGCTAGTTGATGACTAACAATCACAAAAATTACTGTAGCATTCCTCAACCAATTATTTTAATTTTACGTTAATAGATAATCATTTGATCTCTAAATTATAGCCTCTAATGGTAAGGGTCCCGCTTAGAGTTTTACTTTTACCTATTACATTAATATATAACTATTTATGAATCAACATATCATAAAAGTAAATAAAAAATTTAAAGTAGGGTAACTTAGAACTCCTCCGGTCTATTTTCTTAAAAGATACGACTGTCCTTTTTTAAAAGATGACACACTCTAACCTTTGTTCCTATTTACTATGTGACGATGTAGCATCTTTGTGATCTCCAACATTAAATATTAATAAAAATTAACTGTGTAGCACGTTATTTTGATGATTTGGTTGTTAAATGTCATGCTGATAAATGAAAAATGAATACAGGCCCATATGTCCTTTTTCTACCCTCTCTATTCAGTATTGCAGTAATAATGTAAGAGTGTCTTTTATGGTAATTAATATTTCATCTAAAAAAATACTAAAAAGTCATTAAAATTTATTATTTTTAGTCAAATATTAATTATTAATGTTTAAATATTGAGATGGATGAGTAAAAATGACAATATCACCCGAACCCGTGGGTACCCATCCCGTCCACGGGTAATTACC
The DNA here is from genome assembly GCF_000817695.3 of Arachis duranensis. Lineage (NCBI taxonomy): Eukaryota > Viridiplantae > Streptophyta > Magnoliopsida > Fabales > Fabaceae > Arachis > Arachis duranensis. The sequence goes on from NC_029772.3 coordinate 3,798,142, forward strand.
CGTCTCGCACCGGGAGGAGTTTTTAGCAACGCAGATTCTTGGGAGGGGCGAAACGGGGTCGGGTTTAGGTAATACCCGCCCCTACCCGTCTTGCTATATATATAACATATATAATTTTAATATATAATATGTATAATATATATAAAATAATTAGTAAATAATTAATAATATTGTATCATATTTAAATTTTTATTTTAATTTATGTTACGTATGTAATGATAGCTATACAAATTTTAAAATTTAATTTAATTTATTGTATTTTAATAATTACAGAGACGGAGCGGGTTAGGGTTTAACTTTTTACTACTCGCAGGTAGAAACGGAGCGAGTTCAATATGGATTATTGTAGGACGGAATTGGGTAGGACAAAAACGCGCCCATACCCGCTCTATTGCCACCCCTAACTGATGACAATCCCAAAGATTCTGTTTAATGACGGGAGTAGATCTAAAAACAAAATCGCTCATCAAATCCTTTAATATAAAATTACTAAACATTGAATAATGCAATATAAATAATATTCATTTTACTATAATCTACTTTGATATAAATTTATTTAACATAAATTACGTTAGCACCAATTCAATTTTATCAAATGATTTTGTAAAATTAATTTGATACAAATTTTCATAAGCTTTAATTTAAATACATACTTTTTTTTTAATCAAAAATGCTATTTGTACACTAAAATCAATCACTAATATATTTGTGTATAAATACCTGTGTGGTTTAATTTATTTTCAATGTATATTTGTATTCAACATATATTTTATACAAGGAACGAAGATATAAGAGAGAGAGTTGAAGTAGTATCCATTGTAAAAAAAAATAATAGATTATTAGATCATGATTAGATTATTAGCCGACTCCACCTAGTGAGACAAGATTTTATTATTGTTTGTTGTTGTTTAAAAATATAGAATAAAATATATTATTAGACTAAAATAACTAAATTAAAAAAAATTGAATTAATAGTTAAATAATAAAAAAAATTAAAACTATTTTGTTTGAGTCACTTAACACTTGCACTTTTTAACGTACAAAAAGACTGCAAATTGGCCATAAATTATATTTTGTACTTTATAAATCAATGCCCTTTAGTTAAATCATTTTTAAAATTCTCTTTTTCTCATGGTAATAAATAATATTTATAGGTGAATTACGCGTTGGATGTGCCTTGGTATGCAAGTTTACCGAGATTGGAGACAAGATTTTACATAGAACAATATGGTGGTGAAAACGTTGTTTGGATTGGAAAGGCACTTTACAGGTAAAGATTTTTTAATCGGTGAACCAATAAAAAATATGCATTTAAGCTAATATTTATCTTTTAAAACACACATTAAAGTTATTGTTAGTAAAATATTTATTTTATTTTTTAGTTTATGTATATATATTAAATCGTTAATACTTTTCTCTCACATTTACCATTTTTATGCTAACACTAATTAAAAATTATTTTTCTTCGATAAAAACATTAGCCCTAATTTTTTCCAATTAAAGTTCGAAAGTGTAATTTCTAATATTGATTTTATGTACTAAAATCATGTTTATAAAATTTTAATTGTATAAAAAATATATATATAATTGTAGCATGAATCACTTACATCGTGACATGTTAATGTGGACGGTAGGACATCTTATCACAAAAATATTATCCACGTAGTTAAATCATAACGTGACACATGTAATTAATATACATGATCAAACTACATGAGCAAGTTGATATCAGAAAACAGGTTAAAAGCTAACCTAGTAACCTGAGTCATGTAACTCATGTAAGTCATTCTTAAAGACGCCTTTTTGTGAATAAATTTTTGTGCACAAGACCAATATCAAAATCCTCTTTAGAGCTTTAGTCATATTTCCTGTTCCACAATAACTTACAACTAATTATACACTTTATTTTTGTGTGCTGCACATGCCAGCCATCTGTTCATTTTATTCATTTGTTTATTGTGGGCAGGTTGCCTAGTGTGAACAACGAGATTTATCTTGAACTGGCCAAATTGGATTACAACAAGAGTCAAGCAGTGCACTCTGCAGAATGGGAGAATATCCAACGGTGAGGCACTCAATTATTATTTTATAAGATATGTGTATTGAAAATTGACGTGCTTCTAAATTTTGCAATGGAAATTGTTAGATGGCACTCGGAAACAGGATTGGAGGAATTTGGAGTGACCAAAGAGAGTCTTCTCCAAGCTTATTTTGTGGCAGCAGCTTGCATTTTTGAACCTCAAAGGTGGTTAGAGCGACTCGCATGGGCTAAAACTGTAACTTTGATTCAGGCATTCAAGTTCCATATCAATCATGATGAAGCAAGAAAGGTCATTCTAGAACTACTCAATAACAACTTCAACAGACAAGACTTGTCAAACAGGTAAATAAATATTAAGAGAACTGTTAGATAAATATTTTTTTTTTGTCAATATTAACCAATATTTTTAGTTAATATTTTATTTTTATAAAAATAGGAGTTAGAATTTAATGTTTAAAATTTAGAATAGAGTAATTTGAGCATAGAGTGTTTGGCTTGGTCAAAAATAATAAATTTTATTGGTCACATAACATTGCTCTTTATTCTATTATACATCTTTTAGAAACTTGAATGTGTGGTGAATATGCAACCCATGCTGCAGGAGGCTTGATAAGAACAACAAAAACGAGCAACTTCTTGGGATTTTGCTGGTAACTCTTGACTATCTTGGATTGGAGTTCTTTCAAAAACATGGACAGGAAATTTCCCATTATTTGAATCAAATTGTGAGTTTTTATTTATTTATTTATTTATTTATTTCTTGTGATTAGAACACAACAAAATTTAACAAAACATTTTTTTGTTTTTATATTGTGAAAAGTAAAAGAAGAAAATTTTTATTATTTTTTACAGAATCTTAAATAGAAAATGAAATAAAAACACAATGTAACAAATAAGAGAGGTTAGTCTCTTTTGAAAATTTGTTATTCCTGAATTGGTCAGTGGCAGAGTTGGTTGTTTAGTTGGCAAAATGAAGGAAGCAGCTCCAAAAGAGAAGCAGAGTTGATTGTGCAAACTATAAATTTAATGGCTGGTGATTGGTTACAAGAGCTACAGCTAAATCCTCAGTACCAAATATTACTCAAAGCCACTAACAAAGTCTGCCATAAGCTCAAAGATTACCAAAGTGAGAAGGGAAAAAATGAACTGAGTATTGCAACCAAAACCACCACTACACCAGAAATAGAATCAGAAATGCAAGAGTTTTTGCAAATAGTGCTCCAAAATTCCCATGATGGCATTAAGAGCTCATTCTTCTTGGTGGCCAAGAGTTTTTACTATGTTGCATATTTTGACTCTCAGACCATTATGTCTCACGCTGACAAAGTTCTATTTCAGAAAGTGATGTAATAAATTAACATATTTTACTTTTTCATTGGAATATAGACCTTGAACCTTTTAAGATGGGAACCCTAATATGCAATAAAATAAACCATCACAGGGATGGACATTTTATATTTTCTCCCACTCATTCACAATAATCTAACTTTTACTATACATTCTATAATATCCCACTCATTCACAAAAACTGTGAATTGCTTCTCTGCTTAGTGCTTAGTTGGATTTTGGGGGGTTAAAAGGTGCTCTATTTATTGCAAAAGAGTTACTTGTTCACTGGTTTATGCAGTTGCAATTTTTCTCCACCTATCTTCGAAACAGAATTCTTTATCTTTTGTAAGTTGGAATCTGAAAACAGACCTGTTGGAGCAGATTCTGCATTCTATTTCTTTCGAAATTCTGTATCCAAATTGAGTTGCCCGTTTCATTTGTCCTTTCATCAGACTTGGGTTTTTTTGCTTTGATCACCAATTCCTCCAACGAACGTACTGCTTCCTCTAGTATAAACCAAGCCACTATTTCCACTCCCTCTACTTCTGCATCCGTGCTATTACCTGCATCCTCAAACTCACATAACAACAACAATTTATTATTTGAATTTAAAAGTGTCTCCCACTGCAAACATAACATTTGTTTGTCTGGGATGTGAAGAAATCAAAATCAATTTTGATTTGTCTACACATTGAAAAGATGACGATGCAAGTTGATAAATATAAACTAGAAGGTGTATTAGTTACAAACTTGATACAATATGGCATCTCTAGGCTAATAGGGTACAAAATAAAGAGTCGGGGGTCAAGCATTCATTTCTACTGCACAGCAAGAATCTTCGGTCTCAAAAGATGAGACTTTCCTATGAGATGGAGCATTTCTTAACTGCTCAATTATGTTTGGTTTGGTCTTTACAAGTTTCATAACCGAATTTACAGAACCTTCTGCGCCTGGACTTTCGTGGTCTTCGGCTTGCAATGTGACCTGGCTTTCTACCAATTTGGTCTTCCACTTTATGCCAACCGCCTTTGCCTGCTCGGCAAACAAAGCTTCGGAAATGGGCGAACCACAGATTTCTTTGTAAGTATCATAATCAGCAGCGCATGTATTGCCCCCTTCCAAAATCTTTGCAAGAGGGTGCAAAACCAAGATTGTGCCATCACTTCTTTCTAAGGTGTCCTTCAACAAAAGGAAGTCGTAAACTAGTTCTGTCTTACTAAACTGCACAAATACTGCAGTCGCATCCAAGTGGTAGACAGAAACCACAGAAGCTGGACCAAAAACTTTAGATATGCACACTCTTAGATCATTTGCCTTCAGCTGAGAAGGAAAACCCCAAATAATAACAATATTTTCAAACAAAATCTTTGGATATTGCCTCTTGAGGTTATTGCTTGGTGTAGATTCTGCAACCTTATCACCGGTATTCAGATCAATAATGTCCCCATGTATCCAACTAAGATATAGATGGTTAACATACTTTTGTAGTTTCTCATTAAGGGCTAATTGTTGTGGAGAAGATTCATGGTGTTTATAATCAACTCCTAAATCACTGCATATTTGAGCAAAGATACAACCAGTCATAAAAGCATCATATCCGGCCTCATGCTTGGCTCCAGGGTTCCAGCTCGATGATCTGCATACAAATATATGTTATGTTGGTACAAAAAGATACATCTAAAGACGAAGACAGCTTGGACAACAAGTGATATAAAAAGCAACAATGTTTTTAAGTGTTCTTCCGTGTAAAATGAAATTCTGAAAATTGCCTCAGGCTATACACGGATATGTAGAGAACAGAAACGAGAACAGTACAATATTGTCCAACAACAAAAGAGAAGGGAATTTGTATATTCAGATATACATAAGCTGAGATTGCTGGAGACAAAAAAGGGCAACCCGGTGCACAAGCGTCCCGCGTTTAACGCAGGGTCCGGGAAAGGGCCGCAACCAAGGTTGTAATGTACGCAGCCTAACCTGATAATTATATCAGTGGCTGTTTCCACGGCTTGAACCCGTGACCTTGAGGTCGCGTGGAGACAACTCATCCGCTGCTCCGAGGCACAGATATCAGAAAAGGAAGAAATCAGAAGGAGGACAAAAAGGGAAAATATTTGAGTCATTCATGGAAATTGCCAACTAGAAATTATACATGAATATCATTGTCTTTACTTTCTTCTTTTTTAGGTGACAACACATAAGCTCCACTGCCAATCAAATGCAAACCAGGAGTTGGGCATAAAATCCATTTCATAGTGTGAGTCAGTGATCTGCTGCTCCATTGAATACATGAGAAGAATAACGTTATATTATGCAGATAACACCATCTTCTAAACCACTAGACTGGTAAACCACTGAGAGATTACCATTCATGATTTATAGAGATAATGCAGAAACTAACCTCAAATCATTAACTTCAACATTCACTTTCACATGTAAGGGTGAATCAAGATCACTGCTGTTGGAACCTACTGCAATTTGTGGACAAAACAAGGAAAATGCAGAGGCCAGTGATTTTCTTGACCTTTTCATCTTTTCTTGGAGCACATGATTATTGTTGAAGAGTATTTTAGTGTCAACAATGTGCGGAAAATACTTGTTAATAGAGGTGACAAACTCTTCAGGAGTCCCTGGAAGGGGACCTATAAATTTGTTGTAGACATGAGCAATATCTGTATTAAGGAATATCATCATCTTGGTATCTTATAAAATTAAAAAGCAATATAGGAGCTAAGAATGGAATTGATACCCAGAAAACAATTATGACCAACAATCAACTTCTTTTCTGCAGAAAGGAGATCAATAACATGGCGAAATCCCACAGCATTTTGAATCTTCTTCTCTTCTGCCTTGCGATTTCCATCTTTTACCTCCTTCTGCAAGAGATTAAGGAATATCTTTTATGAGGATTTAATGTGGTGGTGTGGTGTCAGTTAGCTTTATAGAGATGTGTTATCCTTCAAGCGTTTAATTGAGACTAGCTTTGTTTCAAGAACATGTTTAGCCATCCAAAGACGGCAAATTCTATGCTAATAGTTCATAGATGTGTTATCCTTCAAATGTTTAATTGAGGATTAAGCTTTGCTTCAAGAACATGTTTAGCTATCTGAAGATTCTAAACTAATACAAGGTCATTTCAAGTTTTCATTTAGTAGTAACCAAAATTCAGTCAGTTAACAAGACCATTGTCTTGAAGGTGTGGAAAATGTAATTCACTTCCAAAAATTCGTTGGCAATTTAGAACACACATTACAATTTTAAGAAGGTAAACAGAGGAAAACATAAAAAGATAATATCAAGATTTAAATAGCTTCTCAGTTAATTGTAAGGTCCTCAAATTCAATAATATATTTACCAGAAGTAAGTTTAGTTCATCCCTTGAGTCTGTATATACAACCATATGTTGTGAACCAGAATCTTCGCTATTCACACATACATATGACAAATCTTGAAAGTGTTTTCTGATGACCTGAAATTTCAATGTATAATCAGACAAATTCAGCTATTTTTTCTCACAAACTTCCAACATATATCCTTATCTACAGGAGTAGATGACACAATTAACAAATAGATAAATAGACAAAGAACAAAAAATAAATACAATTAAATACTAGGAGACAAAATGTGAACATATCAACTAAGGGTCCAAGATGTCATAACATTACCAACTGAATCAATTTTAGCTGCCGAGATGTAAATCCACTAAGTCTAATAGCAGGATGCATCTTAAAGAAAATCACTTCAAATAGCTGTTTTGAGTCTTTTGAAGTTCCTATAATTTGTTCTTCTCGACTTTGCTCCTGTAATAACCCATCACGCCATTTACTGAATTTGTTTTTCATTCGTTCAGAGAACAATATGTCTGCCATGCTGATCAATTGTATGCCTTTAACGTCTTTTAATTTACAAATGTTTGAATGCTCACTTTCGTATCTAGAATTCAATCTCCTTACTGCTTCCCTTTCTTGCGCTCTAGATAAATAAGATATTCCTACATTATCCAAGTGCGCAAAAATCTCAAACCACAGAAACTATTAAAGCAGTGAAAAATTAAGCACGTAGAAAAAATGCCTATTTCCAAAAAAATGACCCAGATTTTTGGAGGATCAACAAATCCAAAATTCCTCCAGGTTTGGTTAGTGGATAAAGATCATAATCCTTCAGAACGTTCAATGTCCCAGAATTTTTATATATAAACCTATATGCATGTAGCTAGAAAAGAGCATGCAACCAGTCTAATCTATCAAGAAGTGAAGCAGGTGCACGTGAGTCCATTTAAAGCAGAAAAGAGCATGCAACCAATCTAATCTACTGTTGCTGAATACATTTCTGGCAGCTTTTAGTGCACAGAACCCTTTATTCTATTAATTAGGTAACTGTTTATTTGCTTAATACCAAGCAATGAAAGGGGGAAAAAAAGGAAGAGAAAGAAACCTTCACGTATGCATGCATTGAAATCAAACTGGTATTTAGCCAAGAAATCCATTGAAGTAGTCTGGCAGAGAAATTCATAACATGGAGCCAGATCCTCAAGCTCCTGATGTGGAAAAACATAGAAATTGTACCTGTCAAAGAACATTTGTCTAAATCAAACAGTAATAGATAATTCATCACATGAACCAAGTAAATAAAAGAGAAAAGGAGGAGGGGGAGGGGAGGAGGGAATATTTGTTAATCTGTTACCAAACTTTAGCCTTTGTTTGTGCATTCAAAGTAGGAGGGAAAGGATAAGAAAGGCAAAGCATTAATTAAGAGGTTTCTTTGTGCTTGGGAGTTTGGATTTGAATGAGGGAAAGGATTTAAAGGGTTTCATTAGCCATCTACAACTACAACCCTCCTTTACCCCTACATTTTAGATCCCCAAACAAAGGGAAGGCAAACATCTTATTCTCTTAAACACTCTCCTTCCCCTAACTTTCTTTTCTCTTCAATGCCTTCCCTTTCTTTTCCCTATTAACTCCCAAACAAAGCTTTAGGGAAGTCACAAGCAGAAATAACAAAAACCAGTAAGAAATGAAAAACCAAAAAGAAAAGAAAAAAAGCGTGCCTCTTCTATTACGTAACTTGAAATATTATACAAATATTTTTAGAATATTTATTCAAACTACTCTTTGAAATAAATCAGGTTAAGTTTCAGTTGTTACAAAAATGTCATAGATACATAAGTACATATCAGGGTCTAGCATAAATACAGGGCCATGTTTTCATTTAACAGGTATAATATTGCAATGTTTTCAATTTTTACTTATCACTCCCACAAGTCCATGACCACAATCCTCAGATTGTCATCAAAACTCCCTTCAGGTTACTATCTACCATCAAAATTGACATAATTTTATTTTTTATGCTAATAATATTCACTCCAAATGAAAGTATATACTATTTGAAACTTAGGTACATGTATCTGACTATCAATTTCTCAAGCAATCTAAATTCACTTTCGACAAATTTCCTCCAAAGGAAAAACAATCAATTAGTAACAAAAAGTAATAATAGAATCAGAACTCTTTAAAGTTGACTGAATACATTGGATTAGCATACAAGAAATTGAAAAAGAAATTGAGTAGCAAACTAAACGAATTACACCCATTTACCACTAGTTCCTTTTTAACACACAAGATTACAAGAATCACTCATTATACAACAACTACAATAATTCGCATCAATCAACCAATTTTCCATCAATTACTGTAAACCAGCAAGGAATTATTCAGTACATGAAACTCACTCATAAAACTCAATTACCATAGTATTACTTTGTACGAGTTAAACTCTAAATTGAGCTAAGAATTTGGAGTACATCAAAGACATTGACTTCAAATTCATCCCAAAAGTAGCTCAAGTTCACTGACGCTAAGGGACTCACTTGCCAGAATTTTGCCAACTCCAAGGACCTCGGATGAACTTATCCATCAGGCTCAAACCTCAATGCAGTTTATGTACCAAAAAAACAATAAAAATACCAACTCACACAAAAATTGAACATAACGAGTAAACTATAAACACAAATAACTGCAATACGTCAATAACTAAATCACTAACTGCAGGAAAGAAAAACCAACGGGCGAAAAAAAATGCGAAGGAATAACTTACGGATAAGCGACGAAGTAGTGGTTGGAAGAGTCCCAACGGAAGGGGCAGACGCCGAACTGAATGACGGCAAACTTGTGGGCGGAGTCCCTGACCTTCAGGTACCGGACGTCGGAGCGGTCGAACTCGAAGGACTCCCGCCAGGGCGCACTGGTTACGCCGGTCATCTCAAGGTCGATGGCCACAAAATCGGAGGTTCGGACATGGTCCCGGAGCTCCGAAAGAGAAGCTTCGAAGTTTTTGGTGGTAACCGTCTTGAGAGGGAAAGCCGATCCAGATTGCGAGGCTGCGGCGGTGGCGGTAGTTAGGGCACGTGAGAGCGCACGTGAGAGTGAGAGTGCGAGTTTCCTTGGTGTTGGGTTCATTGTGTGAGATGACGCATTTCCGTCGACAGGGTTTAGAGGAGGGTTAACTATCTGCCTATGTGTGTGTATTAATGTGCTTCTTCTTGCCGTAGAAAGGGGGCAGGTTGAGCCGCTGAGGCGTCGCCGATATTGAAACAGCGTTTTGTAGGGGTGAGCGAGTCGGATTTGGTTCGGATTTATAGTGAAATTAGAATTGAATCGATTGAATTGTAATTGGTTTGGTTTTGTTTGAATTTATATTTTTTTTATGTATCTAAATCAAAATAAATCGATTAAAAATAGATTAATTTCGGTTTGAGTAATTAGGTACTCAATAAAACAAAAATTTATAAAAAATATAAAAAAACAAAATTTTTATTGTAAAAATTTTATAAATACAATGAAAGATTTAGCTTCTCCCCTCCTTCCCGTACGTGGTTTCTGCTTCTTCCCTCCTCTTCGTTTTTGCTTCTCTCCGGCGTCGTTTCTGCTTTTTTGCTTCGCACCGTGTCTTGCCGTCGTTGCTTCTCTTCTTCGCGTGGAGTCTTTAGTCTCTGCTACAACTTTCTCAGGTCTCAAATCTCTTCTTCTCTGCTTCAAGCCTTCAACCCTCTCAGGTCTCAAGTCTCAGTCTCAGTCTCTAACTCTCCCTATAACTGAAATTTAAAATTTATGTGAACATGCATATGATGTATTATTGATGATTCTGCTGAATTTTGAGATATTAATGTTTTGAATTTTTATTTGAATTCAGTCCGTTGATCTTGAACTAATTCTGCTGAGATTGAGTTATAAATTCAATTGTATAATTTATTAATTCTGCTGAGATTGATTTTTAAATCTAATATTTTATATTTGTTTTGGTGAATTGCTGTTTTACTGTTATTGATTCAAAATAAAAATATTGCCACAATTCTGCATTGAAATTATTATATGGCTTCATATGATTTGGTTGAGTATGATTCTTAGGTTGGGTACATGTTTGGGATGTTCTGGAAAGTGACTTGATTAACTCACAGAAGTTCACGTATGGGAAAGTTAATTTTTTTAAAAATTTATTATATATTTAATTAAAACGGTTGAATCCCGGTTGAACCCCGGTTGAACTATTAAACCATTGAACCAGTTACTTAACCGGTTCAATGACCGGTCCGGTTCTCGCAACCTTGCTATCAACTATAAAACCATCACAACAACACATAACAGTAACAATTGAAAAAAAAAATTATCAACAAGAACTAACAATTTATAATTTTGACAAAAAATTAAACAAACCAAAAAAATTGAACAAAAAAATTACCATTTCAACAAATAACATAAACAAAAATTGAACAGATAATATAAACAAAGTCAAAATTTGAATAGATACATAATAGAAGTATAGAACTATCAACTACAAAACCATCACAAGAATGCAAGACAGTAAAAATTAAAAACAAATTATCAACAAGAACTAACAATTTATAATTTCAAAAAAATAAATAGACCAAAAAAATTAAACAAAAAAATTATCACTTCAATAGATCACATAAACAAAAATTAGAGACTTACCTCACTGGAGAAGATGATGCTGGAGGAAGCTGGCTGCTGGAGAGGGAACCGCTGACGGAAGACGAAGCTGGCTACTGGAGAGGATGACGCTGACGGAAATGCCGATGAAGACGCCTACGACGGAGAGGAAGTTGGTTGTTGCGTCGCTGCCGCTACCAGAAAAGACAATGGAGAACACGATGCTGACGGTCCCGTGGACGATGATGCTGACGGAAATGCCGATGGAGAGGCTGACGACGGAGAGGAAGCTGGTTGCTCTGTCGCTGCCGCTACCAGAGACGACGATGGAGAAGACGATGCTGACGTTTCCGTGGACGACAATGCTGACAGTCTCGTGGAAGATGATGCTGATGGAGATGCCGACAGACACGCCGACAACGGAGAGAAAGCTACTTGCGGGAGTAACATTGAGGTGATGAGGTTTGAGGAAGCTCTGCTAGGATTTACTCCATGGGGTGAGGCAGCGCGCCGCTGCTAGTGCACACGCACACACACGCACGCGCACGCGTACGCACACAAGCACACGCACACACGCACAAGCACATGCGCACACGCGCGCACACGCACACACACACATATTATTTAATTAATATATGGTCGTGTCCATGGGTTGGTTCGGATTTCACACCCCATAACCGTTACTCAGACCAATTACTAGAAAGAGACATTGGTTTAATTCCGGACGGACCTGATTATTTGTTGGTTCCAGAACCAATTTAATTTGTTTGGTTCAATTTGGACAGATAATCAAATACCCGCTACCCGTACTCACACCTAGCATTTTGGCTAGAAAGATATCGAGGCCCTAATATTTTATTTGTATCAGATTGATTAGTGTTTTGTTAATATTTTTTCCATATTAATAGAATAAATCTACATGGTATCATAAAATAAATAAAGAAAAAAATAAATATAAAAATATATATATACAGAATTCTAATATTAATATTTATTAATATTTGTTATCTCAGTATAACTGAGATGATTCATATATATTCACTAACATGTAGTATTAATATTTTTTATTGATCTTGTGTGTGTATTGTGTGAGACTTTGCTTTCCTATTTATACACGTATCAAGTTCTTATTTTTAAACTTATTTAATTTAATTTATTTTGAGAACTTAAGCCTTCTTCTTATTGAAAAGCTGAGTCGTCCATATTATAAAAAAAGTCAAATTATTAATGGGCATCATATCACAACACTCTCCTTGAATGTTTATTTAGAATTATGCCTCATTAAAACTTTACTAACGAAAAGCCTAATGAAAAAAAAAAGATTTAGTGAAGGAAAAAGAGTACAATATCCTTTGTGATGAGATCTGCCTCATTAAAAACATTGTCAAGAAAAATTCAATAGGGATGAAAAACCTGACCAAGGAATAAAAAGTACAGTCTCTCCCTCTTGTCAACATTATTTAATATCTCGAAATCGGCACATCCCAATCTGATGTATCAATCTTTCAAAGGATGATTTTAAAAGTAACTTTGTAAATGAATATGCCAAATTATTGCTTGAGCGGATCTATTGGACATTATTTGTTCCTTGATTTTGAAGGTAATGAGTGAAGAAGAATTTGTGAAAAATATGCTTTGTTCGATCACTTTTAATGAATCAACCCTTAAATTGAGCAATGCATGCTGTATTATCTTTAAACAGGACAGTTAGAGCTATTTTTCTATCAATCAGTCCACATGATGATAGAATATATTGAATTAAACTCTTAAGCCAAAAACACTCGCGGTAACATCCCGAATTTTTAAAAATTAAATAATGAGTTTTTTATGATTTATTATATTTGTTGAAATTTTATTTTAAAAAAAGTATTTTATTGAAAGTAATGTTCATACCCAGGCCCAAAATGAAGCCAAACTCAAAAGAAATAAAGCCCGTCCGACGAAGGTGGCTTCATCTATTCCTACCAGACCTCATAGAGGTGGGGCGCGACGACGGGAATTTAGCCTTACTTATTTGAATAAGTAATTAACTCCTAAGATATCTCCTATTCACCTAGAAAGGAGATCTAAACAACTTTCCTAGAAAAGGGAAAAAAATCATCCACCATCTAAGGTAGAATTACTCTAAAAGATGGTTATCTTTTCTACTATAAATACACTAAGACCCTCAGGTATATTCAGGACCTAATCTACTATAAACCTACCTAAAATATTTGCCAACTTAAGCATCATAGTCTTTTGTAGGTACCACCCCCACCTCCTCACGAGGAACTCGGATGGCGGCACCTCGACACCAACACAAGTCGGATGCTACCTCAGAAGAAGTCTGGACCTCACGTTCAAACCCAAATCACTATTTCAGGTAACTCTCAGAACATTGGCGCTGCTGCCAAGGATCTGGAAGTCTACACCCCACCATAGCAGACGAACAATTTGAAGACGCACGCACTGCATCTGAATCCGAGTCAGAACCTCATGACGACGGTCGAGCCCTTGTGATACCCCCACGACATGAAGGAACAAGTAATCTCAATGGAGAAGGAACATCACAAAATTCTCGCACCCGACGACTACAGTCAGAGGTACATCTACCTAAGAACAAAGTGCCCCCACACCCAACTGAGATCATGGGACTCGTACACGGACATCAAGGCTGGTTGGAGCAACTCAAACAATAGCTTAAACGACAAAGGGAAGTTGAAAGAGATCTGCGAAGGGAGGTACGAAGTCAAAGAGAACATGGGGAAAAGCTTTTGAAATTAGAAGCTAACTTACGAAATTAGACCAATAACACAGAGCGAGAAGAAAGCCATTTCGGAGGAGAAGATCCATTCATAGAAGGGATCATGTGGGTTAGAGTTCCAAGAAATTTTTAAATCCCCGACATGGATCTCTATGATGGCACAACCAACCCAAGACATCATCTTAGCAATTTCAAAAGTAGGATGTATCTAGCTGACGCAACTGATGCGAATCATTGCAAGGCTTTTCCGATGACAATAACCAAAGCAGCAATGAAGTGGTTCGATAGCTTACCACCCAAGTCGGTGACTTGCTTTGATGACTTGGCAAGGAAGTTTCTTATCCGATTTTCAATTCAAAATGACAAAGTCAAACATGTTCCAAGTCTCTTAGGGATAAAACAAGAGACGGAGAGACTCTCCGAGTGTATATGGAAAGGTTCAACAAAGCCTGCTTATAAATACATAATTTGCCTCCCGAAACAGTAATAATGGGGTTAGTTAATGACTTTAGAGAATGGTCATTTTCTCAATCCATATCAAAGTAGCATCTGACCTCTTTATATGAAGTACAAGAGCGGGGAGAGAAGTATATCAACATGGAAGAGAACTCCCGACTTAGAGACCCAATCCCAAAACTAAATCTTACCTACGAAACTCGAGACACAGATAAGGAGACAAAGAAAAAAGAAGAATATAGCTCGAAAAAGTCTTGCAGATACCACAAGTACACCCCCACTCCAAGTTTCTCGTATTAATATATGCATGAAGATATGTCACACTAGTTCGCCTCCTCGCCCCATTAAACACAAAATGGTTAGAAATCAGACGGAATACTGCGGGTATCACAAACTATATGGATATTCTACCAATGATTGTTATGATCTGAAAAATTTTAAAGAAAAGTTGGTAAGAGAAGGTCGGCTAGAAAGATATCTCGCGAAAAGGTCGGACGACCTAGAAAAAGAAAGAGAGGTGATGAAGATGAAAGTCAGTGAGATCGGCCACGACAAACCCCTGATAGGCACATACATATGATAAATAGAGGATTTGCAGGAGGGAGAATTACTAAGTCCTCACACAAAAGACATCTTAAGGAGCTATATCAAGTCGAAAAAGACAGCGGAGTTTCCGATCTACCCACAATCTCATTTACCAAAGAAGATGCATAAGGGGTAACACCTGATCACGACAACCTCGTAGTAATTACAATGATCCTTGCTAATACAAAACTCATAGAACTTTGGTGGATCAAGGGAGTTCGGCCGACATACTATTCAAGTCCGCTTTCGACAAAATTGGGATAAGGATAAAGAGACAAAGAAAAAAGAAGAATACAGCTCGGAAAAAGTCTCGAAGATACCACAACTACAGTCCACTCCGAACTTTTCTTATTGATATCTACAAGAGAACCTGTCACACAGAAAAACTTCCACCTATTCGCCTAATTAAATACAAAAAGATTGGAAGTTGGACGGAATATTGTGGGTATCACAAACTATATAGACATTCTACAGATGATTGTTATGATCTGAAAAATATTATAGAAAAGTTGGTCAGAAAAGGTCGGCTAGAAAGATACCTCGCAAAAAGGTCAGACAACCCAGGAAAAAGGAAGAGAGGTGATGATAATGAAAGTCGGCAAGATCGACCACCACAAACCCCTGATAGACACATACATATGATAAATAGAGGATTTTCAGGAAGGAGAATTACTAAGTTCTCACACAAGAGACATCTTAAAGAGGTATATCAAGGCTGGAAAGACAGCGGAATTCCCGATCTACCCACAATATCATTCACCAAAGATGATGCATAAGGGGTCACACCTAATCACGACGACCCCGTGGTAATTACAATGATCCTTACTAATGCAAACCTCCATAGAACTTTAGTGGATCAAGGGAGTTCGGCCGACATACTATTCAAGTATGCTTTTGACAAACTTGGGTTAGAAGATACACCGATCTGATCTCTTGGTTTCATCTCGTTATATACTACTGTTGGTAAAGGCATGAAATCAAGGACCTTAAGCATCGACTACATGGTGGTCAATGTGGCATCAACCTACAACTCTTTGATAGGTCAGACAACTTTGAACAGACTAGTTGCAGTCATTTTTACACATCACTTATGCATGAAATTCTCAACTGCAGAGAGAGTTGTTACTATAAAAAGAGATCAAAAGCTAGTAAGAAAGTATTACAATGAAAGCCTTAACTTAAGAGGCAATAAAAAAGATAAGAAAGTCAACACTATTGAGTTCGGTGGAATCCGAGCACGAAAAGAGCTGCGTTCACAACTTGAAGGAAAGATAAAAAAATGTTCAAATAAGAGATCTTGTAAAAAAGACCTTATTATAATCATCAATTTTTATTTCAAAGTTATATGTTTGATTCTGTATTGTTTCAAACACTTTGAGATTAATGTTTAAGAATGTACCTAAATAAAAAAAAAAGTCATTTAGCTTCACTTTATTCTATATATACAGCAGATAAATTTTTTAATCGAACTCTTCAAGAAGAATTAAATTTATTCTCTGAATTGAGATTCTGATACAAGCTTGGTTGATATTTAATGTTATAATTGGTAGCGCGAAATTGTGATCACTACAACTTCGCACAACTAACCAGCAAGTGTACTGGGTCGTCCAAGTAATAAACCTTACGCGAGTAAGGGTCGATCCCACAGAGATTGTTGGTATGAAGCAAGCTATGGTCACCTTGTAAATCTTAGTCAGGCAGACTCAAATGGATATGAATGATGATATACGAAAACATAAAGATAAAGATAGAGATACTTATGTAATTCATTGGTAGGAATTTCAGATAAGCGTATGAAGATGCTTGTCCCTTCCGTCTCTCTGCTTTCCTACTGTCTTCATCCAATCCTTCCTACTCCTTTCCATGGCAAGCTTAAGCAAGGGTTTCACCGTTGTCAGTGGCTACCTCTCATCCTCTCAGTGGAAATGTTCAACGCACCCTGTCACGGCACGACTATCCATCTGTCGGTTCTCGATCAGGCCAGAATAGAATCCAGTGATTCTTTTGCGTAATACATAAGAACAAGGTCTAGGCATGGCCGAATGGCCAGCCTCCCAATGATCTAAGATAGCATCAGAACAAAGATAACTACCCAGATATCTCAATACAATAGTAAAAGGTTCTACTTATAGAGAACTAGTAGCCTAAGGTTTACAGAGATGAGTAAATGACATAAAAATCCACTTCCGGACCCACTTGGTGT
>NC_029772.3:3815701-3815900 GCF_000817695.3 Arachis duranensis
CAACGCCGTTGAGAGCGCGCCAATTGGGCTTCTGTAGCTCCAGAAAATCCACTTCGAGTGCAGGGAGGTCAGAATCCAACAGCATCTGCAGTCCTTTTTAGTCTCTAAATCAGATATTTGCTCAGGTCCCTCAATTTCAGCCAGAAAATACCTGAAATCACAGAAAAACACACAAACTCATAGTGAAGTCCAGAAAAGT
>NC_029772.3:3815970-3816878 GCF_000817695.3 Arachis duranensis
AATTTTAACTAAAAACTAATAAAAATATACTAAAAACTAACTAGATCATACTAAAAACATTCTAAAAACAATGCCAAAAAGCGTATAAATTATCCGCTCATCATAACACCAAACTTAAATTGTTGCTTGTCCTCATGCAACTGAAATAAAACAAGATAAAAAGAAGAGAATATGCAATGAATTCCAAAAACATCTATGAAGATCAGTATTAATTAGATGAGCGGGGCTTTTAGCTTTTTGCCTCTGAACAGTTTTGGCATCCCACTCTATCCTTTGAAATTCAGAATGATTGGCTTCTTTAGGAACTCAGAATCCAGATGGTGTCATTGATTCTCCTAGTTAAGTATGATGATTCTTGAACACAGCTACGTATTGAGTCTTGGCCGTGGCCCAAAGCACTCTGTCTTCCAGTATTACCACCGGATACATACATGCCACAGACACATAATTGGGTGAACCTTTTCAGATTGTGACTCAGCTTTGCTAGAGTCCCCAATTAGAGGTGTCCAGGGTTCTTAAGCACACTCCTTTTGCCTTGGATCACAACTTTATTTCTTTCTTTCTCTCTCTCTTTTTTTTTCGAATTTTTTTTTTGTATTCACTGCTTTTTTCTTGCCTCAAGAATCATTTTTATGATTTTTCAGATCCTCAGTAACATGTCTCCTTTTTCATCATTCTTTCAAGAGCCAATATTCATGAACATTCATGAACAACAAATTCAAAAGACATATGCACTATTCAAGCATACATTCAGAAAACAAAAATATCGCCACCACATCAAAATAATTAAACTATTATAAAATTCAAAATTCATGCAATTCTACTCTTTTTCAATTAAGCACGTTTTTTATTCAAGAAAGGTGATGGATTCAGAAGACATTCATAACTTTAAGGCATAGACACTAAGA
>NC_029772.3:3818498-3818834 GCF_000817695.3 Arachis duranensis
AAACGCCCAGAATGGTGCCAGACTGGGCGTTAAATGCCCATCTGCTAGCCTCACTGGCGTTTAAACGCCAGCAGGTTCTTCCTCCAGGGTGTGCTATTTTTCTTTCTGTTTTTCATTCTGTTTTTGCTTTTTTCATTGATTTTGTGACTTCTCATGATCATCAACCTACAGAAAACATAAAATAACAAAAGAGAATATAACATTGGGTTGCCTCCCAACAAGTGCTTCTTTAATGTCAGTAGCTTGACAGAGGAATCTCATGGAGCCTCACAGGTGCTCAGAGCAATGTTGGAACCTTCCAACACCAAACTTAGAGTTTGAATGTGGGGGTTCAAC
>NC_029772.3:3819891-3820405 GCF_000817695.3 Arachis duranensis
TCTCTTACAGCAAAAGGGAATAGCATAAGTCTGTAGACCTCAGGGTCAACCCCATTAGTCTTGACAGTGTCACAGATTTGCAAGAATTCAGCTAAAAACTGATGAGGATCTTCCAATGGAAGTCCATAGAACTTTCAATTCTGTTGCATTAGAGAAACTAATTGAGGCTTAAGCTCAAAGTTATTTGCTCCAATGGCAGGGATAGAGATGCTTCTCCCATAGAAGTCGGGAGTAGATGCCGTAAAGTCACCCAGCACCTTCCTTGCATCGTTGGCATTGTTGTTGTTTTCGGCTGCCATGTGTTCTTCTTCTTTGAAGAATTCGGTTAGGTCCTCTACAGAGAGTTGTGCCTTAGCTTCTCTTAGCTTTCGCTTCAAGGTCCTTTCAGGTTCAAGATCAGCCTCAACAAGAATGTTTTTGTCCTTGCTCCTGCTCATAAGAAAGAGAAGAGAACAAGAAAATATAGAATCCTCTATGTCACAGTATAGAGATTCCTTGAGGTGTCAGAGGAAAA
>NC_029772.3:3820711-3821391 GCF_000817695.3 Arachis duranensis
AAAAGATGTGGTTAAGAAGATATGATTGATTTTTTTTTTAAATGTGATTGAGAAGATATGATTTGAAAAACATTTTAAAAAGATTTGATTTTAAAAATTAATGACTTGGCTATCAAGAAAAGATATGATTCAAACATTAAACCTTTCTCAACAGAAAAGGTAACATACTTGAAATGTTGAATCAAATCATTAATTGATAGTAAGTATCTAAAAAAAATGGAAAGAAATTGATTTTGAAAACATTTGATTGAAAAGATATGATTTGAAAAAGATTTGATTTTGAAAAACTTTGAAAACTTGAAAAAAAAAATTGCATTAAAAACAAAATCTTCCCTCTTGTGCCCTCCTGGCGTTAAACGCCCAGAATGGTGCACATTCTGGCGTTTAACGCCCAAAATGCTACCCTTTTGGGCATTAAACGCCCAACCAGGTACCCTGGCTGGCGTTTAAACGCCAGTCTGTCCTTCTTCACTGGGCGTTTTGAATGCCCAGCTTTTTCTGTGCAATTCCTCTGCTGTATATTCTGAATCTTCAATTCTCTGTATTATTGACTTGAAAAGACACAAATTAAAAATATTTTTGAATTTTTAATAATGAGGATAATCAAAATGCAACTAAAATCAAATAATAATGCATGCAAGACACCAAACTTAGCAGTTTGTATACTACTGACACTAATG
>NC_029772.3:3822876-3842126 GCF_000817695.3 Arachis duranensis
TGGAGTTAAACGCCAGCTTTAGTGCCAGTTTGGGCGTTTAACTCCCATTTGGGTGCCAGTTCCAGCGTTTAACGCTGGGATTTCTGTGGGTGACTTTGAATGCTGGTTTGGGCCATCAAATCTTGGGCAAAGTATGGACTATCATATATTGCTGGAAAGCCCAGGATGTCTACTTTCCAACGCCATTGAGAGCGCGCCAATTAGGCTTTTGTAGCTCCAGAAAATCAACTTCGAGTGCAGGGAGGTCAGAATCCAACAACATCTGCAGTCCTTTTTAGTCTCTAAATCAGATTTTTGCTCAGGTCCCTCAATTTCAGCCAGAAAATACCTGAAATCACAGAAAAACACACAAACTCATAGTAAAGTCCAAAACTAAAAACTAATAAAAATATACTAAAAACTAACTAGATCATACTAAAAACATACTAAAAACAATGCCAAAAAGCGTACAAATTATCCGCTCATCAATAATCAAATAAAAAATAAAGTGAAATAGATTTCAAATATGAGTATTCAAATTTAGAATTAATTGATCTTTTAGTTTTCATTTGATACTTGGTTTAGAATTCGAGATCTGCTATTCAAGTATACATACAAGTCTTTTTGGCATATAAGTTTATATAAGTTAACCCTAACCTAACAAAATCCACTTTCATAATGCGCGCGTAAAATCACGACATTCCTCCTTCAACGTTTGTATCTCGCGTTCTTTCTCCTCCTCTTTCTTCTCCTTCTTCTTTGCGTTCTTCCTCCTTTTTCTTTGCGTTCATTCTTCTTCTTCGCGTATTTCATCCTCTTCGTCATTCTTTTTATTAATGCACTTTTTTCCTCCTCCTCTTTCTATTGATTTTGCAATATTATGTATTTTTTTAAAGGTAAAACAAGAAGGAAAAGATGAATAAGAAGCAGCAGAAAATGAGAAGGAGAAAGACGAAGAATTTTGAATTATGCAGAATTCATCAGTAGAAATCCACCGAAAATTCTTAAACAGTATACCTAAATGTCTTAGTTTTACCCCAAAATTTGCTGCAACTATACAAAAATATTTTATCTAATGCTGCATTTTTTTCTTCGTTTTTTTTTCTTATTTCTTTCTTTCTTTTAGTTGAATGAATGCAAGTTCATCCTCTTTCAAGTAATTTTGCAGTATTATGTGTTTCTTCTTCTTCTTTGTTTGATTTTTTTGTTTTTATTCTTGTTAAGAAAGAGTTTACAAGAAGAAACATGAGAAGGTAAAACAAACAAGGAAAGATGAATAAAAGAAGAAGAAGAAGAAGATAGTGATGATGATGATAAAAAAAAAAAGAAGAAGAAGAAGGAGAAAATGAGGAGGAGGAGAAAGAATAATAGTTTTGAATTATGCAGAATTTATCAGTACAAATTCACCGAAAATTATTAAACAATATACCTAAATGTCTTAGTTTTATCCCCAAAATTTGCTGCAACTACACAAAAATATTTTCTCTAATGCTGCATTTTTTTCTTCTTTTTTTCCTTCTTTCTTTCTTTTTTTAATTGAATAAATGTAGGTTTATCCTCTTCCAAGTAATTTTGCAATATTATGTGTTTCTTCTTCTTCTTTGTTTGATTTTTTTTGTTTTTATTCTTGTTTGAATAAACTTAGGAAGATAAAATAAGAAATGAAAGATGAAGAAGAAAAAAGAAGAAAAAGAAGATGGTGATGATGATAAAAAAAACGAAGAAGCAACAGCAGAAGATAAGGAGGAGGAGGAAGAAGAAGAGTTTTGAATTATACAGAATTTTTCAGTATAACTCCACCAAAAATTCTTACAATACACTTAAATGTTTTAGTTTTACCCCAAAATTTGCTGCAACTACACAAAAATATTTTCTCTAATGCTGCATTTTTTCTTTTTTTTTTTCCTTATTTCTTTCTTTCTTTATTTTAATTAAGTGAATGTAAGTTCATCATCTTTCAAGTAATTTTACAGCATTATGTGATTCTTCTTCTTCTTTGTTTGATTTTTTTATTTTTATTCATGTTATGAAAGAGTAAAACAAGAAAGAAAAGACGAATAAGAAAAAAAAGAAAGAATATGGTGATGATGATAAAAAAAAAAGAAGAAGAAGAAGAAGCAGAAGATGAGGAGGAGGAAGAGGAAGAGCTTCGAATTATACAGAATTTATCAATACAAATCCACCAAAAATTCTTAAACAATACACCTAAATATCTTAATTTTACCCCGAAATTTGCTGCAACTACACAAATTGAGAAAATTCTATGGTAAAAATTTTAGATCAGGCAACATCATCAATATGGCAAAATTTCTACAATAACGATAACAATAACAATAATGACGATACGTATAAGAAGAAGACGACGATGCTATAACGATGATGATCATAATGATGAAGATGATGGAGGAGAATGAGGAAAAGGAAAAAGGAGAAAAAAGTCCAACAACAAAAAAAGAGAGGAGGAGGTGGAGGAGGATGAGAAGGAGATGGTGGTGTTGGTGACGACGATAACAAAAGAGAAAAATAACGAAGAAGAACGTGCAGAGCGCATGAATGTAAATGACTTATATGGACTTGTATGCGTAAATGACTTATATGTAGAGAATAATTGTTAGAATTCTGAGTTTCATTTGATCAACACAATGCTTATGTTGCTATAATTATTATTATATCAATTTAATGCCTTATTGATATTGGTACATTACCTACGAAGCACAGATATTTTGTCAAGTTGTTGTATTTGTATGTCGGACACATGTTGAACACGATATTTATCGATATTTGTTTGATATGCGTGTCTGCTGTATCTAATCGTATCTTAATAAAAGATAAAAAATTCTTCTCTAAACATATCTAGATGCATCTAAATACCATTACGTGTCGGTGTGTTCAACTTTATTCTTAACATGTATTTTTAAAATGAGTTTAGAGATAATTAATATTATATTTATTAAAATATCATTATAATTTTTGTGAAAAATATTTTATATTTTATATATATGAGTGTTTATGTATTCCGTATCATATCGTATCTCATATTATTATGAAATCACTCATCCCAAAAATTTAAGCTGATATAGAGCTCTGATATTATGTTATGAAATCACTTATTTCAAAAGGTTAAACTGATAGGAGAAGACAACATTCATAGTTATATTTCTAATACATATCTATATCAGTGTTCATGGATTATAATATATATGTAAAAGTGATTTTTTCTTTTGGATTGTATTATAAATCTATAAAAGTGATTTTTTCTTTTGTTTATGTACCGTTTCTCAACTTTCTCCTTTTAAATTACCTATTCTCCGAGTTTGCCAATAGCCTAATAATATGTTCCAAAGAAAAAAAAGAACAAAAAAAATAAAAAAAACAAAAGTGACATACATACACTGAAACTCATGAAACTAAACTTGCAAAAAAGGGATTTAAATGGGAGTAATTTGTTCAACACTTGAATAAATAAATAGCACTAGAACCAAAGTCTTGTATATCTGATTTTTTTTTTCATATGACATTCAAATGACAAAGAAATCGTAATTCAATTTTTTCCTATTTCCATATCTCTCTAGTCAATGTCTCAAAAACAGAACAACAAAATATTTATTTAGTAAAAAACATAACAGTCTTCTAAATTGTAGTGAAGACATTCACATTTGATAGAACACAAGCACTTAGAGCAACTGCCATTGATTTAAACACAACAGAGGTTGGAAATCTTCCCTTGTCCTTCCTTAGAAAGAGGCCTTCATACAAAGGCAAATTGATGAGAACCAACACCACACTTAGTAGAACTTGCAATGGCAACACCATCAACATTCCAAGACCACCTTTGAATAAGGCACCAACAAGACAAAACAAATTGAACAATGCTAGTGTTGCAAGAAGAGTGAGCATTGGGGAAGAGTTTCCAAACTCCATTATCTCCTTCTTATATCTTTGAGAAACATTTTCTTCAGCTACCTTAGCTGAGATCACAAAGGCTAAACTTGAAAACCCTAGAGACTTGAAGATGGTATCAATCAAGGCAAATAAGTATGAGCTTGTTCTCTTGTAAAGCCACATCCTTAGGTCATTCCAATAACCTTTTATTGTGCCTTCTGACCACAAAAATTCCAACAAGCATTGAGTATTTTCACCAAGTGTGACATATGCATATGGTATGAACCATGGACTTGACATCTGATGATCCATGAAAACAAAACACATTTAGTTAGAAAGTACATCTTTGCTTGAAATTTGAACAAAAAAGAATATATTGTAATATCCTAGATCAATTTGCATAGAATTTTTAGTCCAACAAATTAATTCTTAACAAAATTTTATTAGACAGATCAATCTGTGTATAAATTCGGACAAAAAATTAGATAAATCAATCTCTTTTATTATTTACTAAGGACATATCAGACTTTAACTATTTTTAAAATTTTCGTATCATTTTTTTCATATAAGCAAACAATCTAATATGAAGACTAAATTTTCTAACAAAATGAAACTTTGAGAATTGATATAGTGGTTCAAATTTGTTAAAAACTAAGATGTTTGACTAAAAATTTCTTAGAGATTAATTTTGGATGTTATTTAAAAATAAATAAAGAAGATAGTCTCAAGGATGTGTTTGGTAAAGCATATAACATTAGGTAAAAGAGTGAATATGTTTGGTAAAGCATATAACATTAGGTAAAGCATATACCTGTGATCATATTTATATATTAAAACATGATGATGATGATGATGATTGGTACCTGTGGAAACAAGGAAATCCCTTTGAGGAGACAAAGTGAAGGGAAAATTGAGTAATAAAGAGTTGGCAAGCAATTAAGGACCCAAAGATTGTAAAAACAATATGTGATTTGAAGTCCTGGGCTGATTAATCCATAAGCACACCATGCAGCACTATACTTAGAGAGCAGAATTTGGAATCCTCCTTCAGACCATCTCTTATGTTGAACTAATGCTTCTGGCAATGTGGTTGGAGATACTCCTAAGAAAGCTTTCCTTTTTGGATTATAGTACACTGATTTCCACCCTCGACATTGTATAGCTAAACCAGTTATAACATCCTCCACTGCACAACCATATAGTAGTCCCATCTATCCAATCATATATCATCATAACATAAATTCTTTTTAGTACTATACAACTATATTAAGCAATATTATCCACAGTAAATAGTCAAATTCGTTCCTGAAAGATCATTTATTTTTCAAATTAGTTCTCAAAAATTTTTTTTAATCAAATTCATCTTTCAAAGATTTTAAACTAGTGGCGTTAGTCCTTTTGTCATTTCTTTCATTGACGGCGCCAAAATTTATTAATGTGGCACGTTAAGTGATACTCAATACACACCTAGAAGTCGTAATTGACTATTAGCACAATAAACTTATGAAATTAGATCAAATTAAAACTTAATTGAGAAGAGAATATGAGGTATTAAAATTCCTCAATTTGGAATTCGTTTTATCTAATTTCATAAATTTATCATATTAGCTGTCAATTATAACTACTAGGTATGTATATTGTGATGTCTTTTAACGTATCACATCAATAAAGTTTGACATCATTAACAAAGAAAGTGACAAAAAAATTAAAATAATTAATTTAAAATCTTTAAAAGATAAATTTATTTAAAAAAAATTCAGAGACTAATTTATAAAATAAATAATTTTTTAAAAGGCTAATTTAATCATTTACTCTATATGTGACCTCATACCCTTATATTTATAGAGAATACACTTATGTGTTTTGCCATTTTGATTATGTGAAACTTGGTATATCTATAGTTTATAAAAAAATATGGAATTATCTTCTTTCATAAATATAAGTTTGATTATTATAGATAAAGTAAATGTCTTTTCCAGTATCTTATTATTTTTTCGAAAGACAAAGTAATTTTGAAAATTAGAAAATTCTTAATCGGTTTACAGTTATTTAAATTATTGGTTTAAATGACTCTTATTATTGGTCTAAGCAGCCTAACACATCAGAAGGTCACCATTTATCGAAACTATTTAGACCATTATTATTTAAAAAGTTGAAAAATGATTAGAGATTTTTAAATTATGAAGAGCATTTTGATCTTTCAATAAATAGTCCGGAATAAAAAAAATATTTATTTTTATAGATATGAAAAATCAAATATAACATGTGTAATATCATTTAGTTACCGATGATGTTAATGTAATTTACTCTTATTTTTATTATTACTATTACTAGTATTACAATCATTTACTCACATGTGCTTTTTGAAAAAGGTCTGATTTTTATGAAGTACAGATATTTTGTTAAGTTATTATGTCTGTGTGTCGGATATATTTTG
The DNA here is from genome assembly GCF_000817695.3 of Arachis duranensis. Taxonomy (NCBI): domain Eukaryota; kingdom Viridiplantae; phylum Streptophyta; class Magnoliopsida; order Fabales; family Fabaceae; genus Arachis; species Arachis duranensis. The sequence goes on from NC_029772.3 coordinate 3,829,175, forward strand.
AACACGACATTCACTGATATTCGTCCGACATGCGTGTTTGTTGTGTCCAATCGTGTCTTGATAAAAAATAATTTTTTTTTCGGATACGCCTGAACACACCTAAATACCATCACGTGTCAACGTGTCCAGTCTTTTTCTTAACATATATTCTTAAAATAAATTTAGATATAGTATATATTATTATTTATTAAAATAAAAAAATATTTTAAATACTTGATATAATTAAAATAAGACATTAAAAATAATTAAAATATTTAATTTATATTTTAATATCAATAAAATATCAAAATATCATTATGATTTATCAAAAAATTACTTTATATTTTATATGTATGCGTGTCTTTGTGTCATGTAAAATTTTAAAATTTACGTGTCGGCATGTCTCGTATCGTGTCGTATCCCGTGTCCGTGTCAATGTCCATGCATCATATAAAAAACAATAAATTCTCATGGTCTTTTAGCATGAAATTAATTCCTTCACCAACTTTTTTAATTTTTTTAATTCAAAATTTTCAATATCTTTGGATGCACTAATTTTAATTCTATTTTTTCATATATCATTTAAATGTAAGTATTTTTATAAAATATTTTTAAAATTTTAGTTTTAGTTATATAATTTTTTTACAATAATTTAGCATTGATAAATTTTGTAATATATAAATATGTTATTTTTAAAAAACTATTTGATTGATTAAACACATTTTTTTGTCAAAAAAAGCACGTATACTTTTAACAAAAAATTAAGAATCAAAATACACATTTTTTATTTTTTATTTCTATAAAATATGAAATACACGTTTTTTGGAATTAAAAAATATATTTTTTAAACCAATCACATAATTCTTTTATTAAAAAATATAATCATTGTTATGAGACATAACTTAAACTGATTGCGAATAAATGGACTAAATAAAAAAAGTCAGAGATGACAGCAAGAGTGTAACTTACATTGGCGGTATCTATATGAAATTTTGATGACTAAGTCGGCAAGAGTTTAAATTGATTTATGTAAAAATTGGATTGAGAAATATTTAAATTTGTGGGAATATTTATGGGAAGAGGTGATAACTTAGTTATCTAAATTGATGATTTTATCTAAAGTAAGTGTGTAATTTTTTCTCCTACTGCATGAAAAGTTATCTCGCATTGCGTAATTATAAGTATTAAATTACTATGAAAGAAATTTGTATAATTAAAATGAGAGCATTCCACTACAATAATTTAGGCTATTTTTTAGGATTATTATGTGTCAAAAAAAATTAAAATTTGTCAAAAAAATAAATTTTGACACTATTTTAACTATGAAAATATGTTAATATAAGTTTTGTCAAAAATAGTATTTTTGACATATAAGTAATTGTAAAAAAGTTTAAATTTTATTTTGATAAATATTGGCCGTCAAAAATAATTTGTTAAAAAAATTTGAGAATATTTTTTTGTGATACTTATTAATCGTCAAAAATACTATTTATTTTGACACTTATTGACCATAAAAAATTCTCAACAAAAAATTTTAATAAAAAATGAGATTAGATCTTGAAACTGAAGAACAAACTGAGATTTTGAAGATGAAGAACGAGTAATATGATCCTAAATTGAGAGCAGTGTGATGTTAAAATTGACGAAACTCAACGAAGAAAAGGAATAATGGAGTAAGTTGAAAATAAATAAGTGTCAAAATTGAGGAGTAATTTTCTACAATCAAATTATTCATAAAAAAACATAGAAAATTTGACATTTGTGATATTTGTCAAAAATATATATTAATTCTTACACTTAACTATGACTGTTAAAAAAAATCATGTTAAAATAGCTCTCTTTTCTTATAGTGTTCAAAGATATTAAGAATTTTGTATTCATAACAAAGAGAAAAAAACTAGTGAAGAGACTAATTTGATATATGATATTCAATTTGAGGCACTAAAATCAGTTACTTAATTCAAAATCAAGAACCAATTTAATATATTTACAATGATGACATAGTGGATGATATGTGAACGAATAATATTAAGAAACGTGACACAAATTAATACATGACAAAATAGTACATGTGATATACTTGTTCATGTCAACATATTATGTGTCACGATCTGTCATTATATTATTATGCATGACCAAACTATAAAGTGGCAAGTATCATTAATGATTTACGTCATTAAGTTACATCAGTATGCAATATATGAAAAAATTAAATGACTCAAGAATTAGTGTAGTATATTTTTATCAATTTTAGAGATATAATTAGATTTTTAAAGATAATTTTAATGCATGATATTGATTTTAAAGATTATTTTAAAATTTAACTCACTTTTGATGTAAATTATAATTCTTATACGAATGTATTAATTGAATAATAAGTTATTAACAAATATTTATAATAAAATTATTTTATCTCATGTGACATAAATTGATTAAAAAGAATAAATATTTTTGTTTTATCCTCAAAGTATTTAATAATAACTTACATTATTTGGTTTTTATGATATTTAATTGCACAAATTTTATCTATTCCATGAATCGAGCAGAAGTACTAAAGTAGTATTAAATGTTATCGGGATAAATACGTATGTACGCATGTAAAATGAATGTGCTCCGTGTTCAATGGATGGCCATCAATAAATATCAACATATAGATTTGCGTACCTAAAAATATAACAAGGATTTTTAAAATATAATAATAAAAATTTTGAATCACGCTTTTAATATATTTAATGAATTTAGTGAATATGTGACCAATTGTTGGCTATATAAAGATGATTAGATATAATTAAATAATTTTTAAAAGATATTTGTTTTTATATTTAATTATTATAAGGTTGATGATAATATTTTTTTAAGATATAATAAAATTTAAAAAATTTGTAATTAATAATAATAATAAAAAAATATTTTAAATACTTGATATAATTAAAATAAGACATTAAAAATAATTAAAAATTTTAATTTATATTTCAATATTAATAAAATATCAAAATATCATTATAATTTATCTAAAAAATACTTTATATTTATATGTATACGTATCCTCGTATCATATAAGATTTTAAAATTTATGTGTCGGCATGTTCTATATCGTGTTGTGTCCTGTGTCCATGTCCGTTTTAAATAACCAAATTTAGGTTAAACTATTGTCTTCTATAGTAATGTTTAAGGGTGATTGCAATTTTTCCTATAATTTTCTTTTGCTTGTATTCTTATCCCTAACATTTTAAAACAATTTTATGATGTAATACTTTTATAGTTGAAATTATCTAAATGATTCATAAACAGATCAACATGTTTGTTTGCATCCTTAATATTTTAATTAAGTATTCAATATTCTCCCTAATTTTTAGAGTACTAGATAGAAAAAAAATTACTATCAAAATTGAAATTAAAAGATGAGAAAGAAGAAAACCTCTTTTCCCCATAGTGTGTTATTCTCATAAGTGCAACTTAAAAGAGCCTTTGACTTTTGTTCCAATAGATGCAAGCTTGTTTTTGTCATTGATTGGTCATTGTTTATATCTTCACCATTCCAATGCTTCAAGCTTTCTTGATCATTAAACTTTTTTCCACAGAGTGTATCCCTCTTATGAAAGCAACCAGATCCAATATACATAGGTCCACCAAATCCATCCATGCCAGGGAATTCCCACTACACGGTTTCAAACCCCACCACAAAGCACTCAAAAAATCTATAATGTGTTAATTATAGGTAAAGTGTGTTCTTTCCTCAAATATATATGTGATTTTTAAAAAAATATTTTTAATGTTTAATTTTATTTTTAATAAATTTTTATTTATATTAAAATTATTTCTAGATGTTAATTTCATCTAAAATATTAGAAATAAAATTAAAATTATCCAAAAATAATTCTAACATGAATTAAAAATATTAAAGATAAAATTAAACGAATAAAAAATATTTAAAAAATTAAAAAAATAAATATTAAAAATATTTATTTAAAAATTACAAATATTAAAAATAAAAAATATATTTTACCCTCCAATTATATTAATTTTGTAAGAAAATAAGAGTGAGTATAGTGCCATGTGAATATCACAAAATAAGCTATGCCATACATGTCTGATTATAAATGAAATCTAAATTTGATTACGATTCTGAATTTAGTTTAATTATAAAAAAGGGAAAAGAAATGTGGACAAGCACGTGAATAGAAAAAGATATTATAATAAACAAAATTAGGTTCACATTTATAATCAACATTTGAATGTAGCTACTGATGAATGATTTTTTGGTATGAATATTGAAAGCACTTTTTAACAAAATAAATAATATAAATTGGAATTTGAAAGAACAATTACTAACTTAAAACTCTCAAATATAAGATAATTAGTAGAAAAAAATTTGCCAAAAAGACAAGTGGAAGTAGGGAATATCTAACATAAAGTAATTTAAATTTATATTTTTTTTTAACTTTAATTAGATTTTATGAACATCAACTAATAATTAAATATTTACCTCATAAATAACTCTAAGAGCACCGCCATAGATATCATTTTTTGTAAGATTCTCAAAGCCCTGTGGCGTTTGTACAAAAGCGATTTCATGGCCTTTTTCTTCATCAATGAGAAAGCAAAGTGCTTCCTTTAGAGATTGTGCATTGTTTGCGTACATGTCGCAATCTACATTAAGAATAATTTTCCCATTGCTAATAATTGATGACACCCTTATCTACATTTAGCAATTAAGGTTAATAACCATCATTTTCTCCAACATTGCTAATGCATCAAGGTAATAGTAATAATTCAAATTTCACAAGTACTACTATATGATCATCACAAAATTATTCACTATCAGATTCAATACAAACGGAAAAAAATCCTCTAAATGAGAAAAATTGTAAAATGATGAATTACCATTAAATTTATAATTTTTATAATGTTCAAATATCACTATTTTAATTTAAAAGTAATTAAACTTTTATATTCTTAATTATTTTACTATGTTTTCACTTTTAAAATAGCTTAATCTCTCTCTAAAAACAAAAAAAAATACTAATAATTTTTAGATTTAATTATTCTGTCGGTCTTTATACTTTTATTAAATTTTTAATTAGGTTTCTATACTTTTTTTTTCAATTAAATCCTAATACTATATTAGATTTTGTAATTAAGTCTCTGCTATAACAAAAATATTAAAATTAATAGAATATTCTATTAAATTATACAGAATATTCAGTTAAATGTTAAGTATATTCGTTTTGTTTAACGAAATATTCTGTTAATTTTAGTATTTTTGTGATAACAGAGACTTAATTACAAAATTTATATAAGCACTTAATCGAAAAGAAAAAACTATAAAGATCTAATTAAAAATTCAGTAAAATTATAGGAACCGACAAAGTAATTAAATCTAATTAAACCTAATATTAGATTATTTAGATTTACTTAGTGCATATATATATTAGTTGATAGAATGAAGCTGAAATCTTGATAGTATGTACCAGTGAATTCATGGCTCCAGCTTTGAAGTTATGTGCAACATGGGGCCTCTTCTCGCGAGATAAATATACCAATGTTGGCAAAACGATTCCATCTATATCTTTTGCGCTCGAGTCTTTCCCATGAAGTAAAATCTACAGAGAGATTAATGTGTAAAGTTAAACACACACATAATAAATATAAGTTTATATATTGATTGATTTAATAAGTATTTATATATAAACTAAACCGTAGTTTCGTAGTAACAATACAACAACGAACAATCCTTATTCTATATATTAACAACACCATTAAATTTTATCATATATTATATTTACATTAAAACTGTTTACAAATTCATACGGGAGACTGCATGACTTCATATGAGTGATTATTAGATCACACTGGAAGACTGATTTAATGTAACAATCCATATTTCTAATTATGGCAAAAATAGTATTATAATAAAACGGTGAACTACCAAAATCACATTTCGATTTGTTGAAATGCTGATAAAATAATATTCACTTCTAGTAACCATAAAAATATCCTCAAAATATTATAAAATGTTATAAAAGTAATTAAAAATAATTTTTTTATAAGTAACAAATGAATTTTGTATTTAGCAAATCACTTACGCATTTGATCCAAAATTTTTTAAGAATATTTAGATAATTATTTAGAAAGTACATGAAAAAACTAAATAAAAATTCGATCTTTATAATTTCTTTTAAAAGTATTCTTGGTGATTGGTAAAAAATCGCAAAAAATTTATTTATCATAAAATCACTAAATGTTAAGAATAAAAATATTTTATTTTTTAATTATGTTCGTAAAAAATTAAATTAAAATTTAGTCTCTAAAAAACTTTTTAAAAATATGTATTTAATATTGAATATTTTTATCGTGTGTAAAAATATTTTGAAGATATTTTTATCGTTAATAAAAGTGGGTAATATTTTTATTAACATCTTAAAATTTCAAATCGAGTGATTTTAGTATATCAAAATTTAAAATTAAACTCATTTGACAGAAAAAAAAAAGAATATATATAAAATTATTACAAAATAGTTTGATATACCTTAGCTTAAACTTATATTCAGAAATCGAAACTGTCTTTCTATTATCTATAATATTCTGTTAGTCTAATATAAGGTTGTGAAATTAATTTTTAGGATATATCAAATTATTTTCAATTTTTAATGTATTTTTATTCTCTCTACATTTATTGAATGTGTATTTTGTTTATTTATTGAGAAAGATATATTACATAGATAGATGCTGCAAAAGCATAAAGAAAACGTTAGAAGAAGAAGAGGCATACTTGAATAATTGCATCATGATCCCTTCGAGAAGAGAATGAATTCCACTGAGAAAATCCCTTGTGTTTGGAGCGGATTTCCTCAGCTACTTCACCCACCTTGCTTGCATTTTCTATTATACTTTCCATATCTTCATACAATTTCTACACGTAAAAATAAATAATAATCATAATACGTAAAAATATTTATTCATTTGTTCTATTTATTAAATATTCAATAATGTTATATGCATGGACAACGACCTTTCTATAATCATTTTAAGACTTCAAAATGCAATCCAAGTAAGGTAAGAAATGCAGCACCCTTTAGAAAAAAAATTATACTATTAGAAATAATAAATAAAAGAGTAGTAGTAGTATAGAACTAATACTATAACAGTTAATTTCAGTCAATATTAGAGTAAGTTGTCAAATAATTTTAGTATGAATTTTAATTTTATTAAAAATAAATTTTTCTTGAGTTTGAATTACAGATGTTTTTTTTTTAATTATGTTTCGGATTTTTTTTTTTAATTTTAGATGTTCTTTTTCTTCTATTAAATGTTAGTTGCAATGTTGGAGGTGTTATGTTGGCTCCTAAAACTAATTTAAAATATAATAACAAAATATTATGTATACATTAAAATTAGTTATCATGTATTTATATATAAATATATAATTTTATTTATTTTTAATGTATAATTTATATTTTAATATATTTTATACTAATAACTGATTTTGGTATATATAAATATATGTATAATTTTATTTATTTATTTATGGCTGATAAAATAGCAGATTAAAAATTTTAATTCATTTTGATAAAAAAAAGTATATGTAATCTATTTGAATTTTGTTTAAAAAAAAGGTTAACTTGATTAGCAGGCTATTTTTTAAAATATCAACCATTATATAAAATATAATAAAATAGAAAGTAAAATTTGTTTATTTAATTAGAAGTGCAATAATCCTCGAATAATGATAGTATATTTTTCTTTTATTTATTTTACAATGGAAGTAGAGGTGAAAGTGGTGAAATTCAGCTTATTGCTTTTAATTGTGGACCTGTGAAATCAAGTTGTCAAGAGAAACAATTAGTCCCCACACCATTAATGTTACCACAAGTTAACTCAGGTTATTTTTCTTGCTCTATGATTCTATGAAGTACTAACAGACCACCAAAGTAAGATCTTGACATATTAATTAAGCATAACGTTTGAGGGGGCTAAATGTTAATATATTTGTTCGTTTAATTGTAATGCTATTCAAATATAGAAAAATTGCTGCATTACAAAACTGTTCTTGCGTTGCGTTGCTCTGCTTCTTCACAAATTGGTATAATAATTATTTTTAGTACGGACAAACACAACAAACAAAAGGGTATAAAAAAACTGTTGGGATCAGTAATTTTTAGTTTTTTTTAATTATTATTTAATTAGTATAAATATTAAATTATTTTTAACAAATAAAATTTATTAATTTATATATGTAAATTCTAAAAAATATGAGTATAAATTATATTGATTTATGTATATAAATTCGATAAATATAGGTATAGATTATATGTTTTTTTGTGACCAAATTTTTTATAAATATGTGTGCAAATTATTATTGATTAAATACTGAATAAAAATAATAATATTTAGTAATAATGTAGTATTGTTTATGGTATAAATAAGGGGTTAAGTACGATTTTGGTCATTAAAATATAGGCCGAAAATTTTTTTTCGTCATTAACCTTTTTTTACATACAAAATCATCCCTAAGGTCGAACTTGATTTTAAAATCGTCCTTTGAACAATTATACCCTCACCTTACCCTATCACCTGCTCTGTTTCTCAGCTTCTCCTCTCCCCCCTCCTTTCTTTCTTTCTCTCTTTTTCAAATAATCATAAAGAAAATAAAGACGAACAACAAATTCTAACCTTAACCTCAACATCTCTAACAATTAGTACAATGGCCACCTCCATTGGAATTACTCTTTAACAATGGATATTTCAAAACAGAAACCGCAAATAAAGAAACCGCGAACAACAATGAAAGTTTTAAATCAATAAGCAGAAATAAAGTAGAAATGAACAATAAAATTTGCATTTCAAAGAACAATAAAATTAACAAATTAACAAGCAAAAATAAAGAAAATTTGTAGTTCATAGCATCAACAAGAAGTAGAAATCAATACTAAAGAATCAATAAATTTACATTTTAAATTTATTAATAAATTTACAATGAAATCAAAAGCACAACAACAATGAAATTAAAGAAACAGAATCAGAATCAAAAGCACAAAAATAATAAAATCAGAATCAGGAGAAGTAGAATAAATTAGAAGTAAAACCAGAACAAATCAAAATCAGAAGCAGAACAAATCAAAAATAGAATCGGAACTTTAGGGAGGACCAACGGCGAGGACGCGAAGCGGCAACAACAAAGCGCGACGGCGACGAGGCACCCCTCTTCCTCTCCCTGGCCGTGCGTTTTCTCTCACTTTTCGCGAGCTCTTCGATGGCGACGGTAAGGCATGGGTCTCCTCTCTCTTTCGCGAGCTCTCTCTCCCTCTGGTTCTGATTTCCAACAATGACGATGCAGCTCTGAGCCTCGCCCGCGCCACTCCCCCTTTTCCTCTTCCTTTCTTTCCCCTCTTCTTCCCTTTTTGATAATAAAAATTAAATTTTAAGTAAAAATTATAATTTTAAAATTAAGTTAAATCTTAGAGATGATTTTGTAGAAAAAAATGATTAGAGATAAAAAAAAATTCGACCTATATCCTAAGAACCAAAATCGTACTTAACCCTATAAATAATAATGTTACCTTGATGGTGACCAACTCTTTGGCATTTATAGAATCATTTGAGTAAGTAGTTGAGGAAACACTCTTGAAATATGCTGCCGGTGACCTTGGTTCAACATTGAACTTCTTGCAAAATGGCAACCAATGCTTAGCAAAATTAGATGCCTCTAAGAGAGCATAGAAAGTAATATCTGAACCTCCATCATCAGAGAGATAGACACTAAGCTTATGAGTTGGATAGTCATAAGCCATAACAGAGAGAACTGTGTTAATCACCATCATTGGTGGTTCTATTTCTGGATCTGCCGTACACACATATATGTCCACTCCTGGCAACTTATCATCATCATATCTGGTCAGAGTTAATTCAAATTAAATCAATAATATTTTGTTGCAAATATAATTAAAAAAACAAATTTGATATGATAAAAATTTAAATACCACTAAAATCAGTTATCAATATAAAATATATATAAAAATATAAAAATATACCATAAAAATAAATTAAATTATACATGTGTTTATATATAAATATATGTCGATTAATTTTAATAACTAATTTTAATGTGCAAATAGTATTTTTGAATATTAACATTATCAAGAACTCAAAAGGTAAAATATTAGTAGCGGATATTATTCGTCACTAATTTCTTCAACAACATCAATATCTGTCACAAATTCATAAAAATCCGTCACTAATACAGAAGAGTTTAATAGTGTTTGGAGGCAGTTTTATCTAACATATATTGAATTTCAATGAATAAAAAGGTTAAACAGACGATTAATTTAAGAAAAACATGAATGAATATCTATCACGAACATGATCACAGGTTCATTAACCAAAGGGATTAATTAACTGATGAAGGACGCTCCCACTCACCATAGACCTAATTTCGCCGAACCTTTTTAACCAAGAAATGAAATATGGAAAGCTTGCTAAAACTACAAATCAAGTGCTTCTAAATATATTAGATACATACTTATCTATGTGTACATTTATTAAACTTTAAAAAATATTATTTATTTAATATATTAGTCTAAATATTTATTGAAGAGTTTAAAGCAATATATTTGTGGTAATTAATATGTGGCATTACCTTTGGGAGAGTGTGTGGGGGAAGGGTTGTCGGAAAACAGGGTTCCATCTGAGTGAAAGCCTCATGAGCCAATAAAGACCAAACCATAGCTCACATAAAAACATTCCAAACCAAACCCATTTCCCATCTTCACTACTTTTTCTTGGCATGTAACTCACTCTGTAAACCCAGATGAACAAAATTCCCAAAAACATGGAGAAGGAGAATATTCTATGAATGAATATTCCTTTGGCTCTCCTTGTTTCGAACAATGGATGAGACTCTTCATTCTTGCCCATCTTTCTTCTTTTTGGTGCTGAGGTCTAAACTGTGTTGTTTAGTCTACTATATAATAATGTAACGATTTGATATTTGGTAAGAGGATATTCTTATTATTTTAATCAATAATAATCTTATAGAAACATATTTTTTGTCCACATCATTGATTACGATATCAGCCGTCAAGGTAGGCTAAATTCGTTAGGGTAGTTTTTTTTTAAGGTAGGTGGGAAATTCGAATTCGTAATTTTTAAGTGAATACGAGAGATTATGTTTTTGAATTATAACTCGTTGATTATTAAACTAATTTATTTATAGATTTTTTATCTTTAAATTTAGATCTGTTTAAACTTTAGGTTAAATAGTTTGAATTAAATTAATCCAAAAAAATAACAACTTAAATAAGTTAGTCTACTGATTAAACGAGCGATATTTTTTTGTATTTTTTTCAAAAAATTCACATTTTTTAATATTTTCTACAATCTAATCCAAAGATTGGACCCAATACTGTATCTAAATATAATTAATAGTTATAAAAATATTTTTGTATAAAATATCTAACTACTAAATTATTTTTAGCTTTTTAAAAAAAATTGAAAAAGATAAATTATTCAATTTTTTATTTTTAATAATACTACATATAAGTCTTTTTAGTAAGTAAGTCAACTAAATTGGTCTATTACCAATAAAAGATACTCTAAAAAATACTCTAAAAAACACGCATGCACACGCACTCTACTAACGCATATTTACAGCGTGTAATTTTTCGCACTTTGTTAGAGAGCACACAAATTTCAAAAAAATAGCACAAAAATAATTTGTGCATAACACAAATTTATTGATATAGTACACAAATTTTTTCGTTCCTTTCTTAATTTTTTATTTTTATTTATTTTTATACTTTGATACAAAAATTTTTTGTTTATTATCCTCCTTCTCATAAAATCTTTCATTTTAATATGGTCATGCATTAATCAAACTGAAATTATACATTTATGAGTACACACACAAGAGTTTTAATCATTTATACTAAAAAAATTAGTTAAACTTATTTTTTTAATACTCTTAGATATAATATACAAATTTTTGTATATAGCACACAAATTTTTATACATAGCATACAAATTTTACTGTAAATATATTTTTTAGTTGGGTGAGTCAATGTTTTGAATATGTAGTTCTCTAAAAATTTATGTGTTGCACATCAAAATTGATGTATTATGCACCAAAATTTTTATGTTGTACACTAAAATTTATGTATTGTGCATATTTCATTGGTTCGGTATCAATATTTTGGACATATAATTCTTAAAAAAATTTTGTATTCTATATTAAAATGTGTGTGCTGTACACCAAAATTTATGTATTGTGTATCAAAATTTTTATGTTTTAGTCTTTTAAACATTTATAATAGAAGAAGATGATGAAGACGATGAGGATAATGATAATAAAAGAGGTGAGAAAGAGAAAAAAAGAATAAACTAAATAATAATAACAACATCAACAATAATATCATCATCAACAATAACAAGAAAAAGAAAAAGGAGAAGGCGGTGGCGACTGCGATGACAACGGCGACGGCAACAGCTGTAGTAATGACGACGACTGCAGTAATAACTAATAATGACAGTCGTAGCGGCAGTAACTATAACAATGACGATGTTAATGAAAAAAGAAAAAAAGGAGGAAAAGGAAAAAAAAATAGAATAGTATACAAGAGATTTTTAAATTTTAATAACTTGATTAAATTTAATTATCTACAAAATTTAAACATTTAATATTTAATATTTTTTTTATTTTTAATTTCATTCAAGCAAGTCTTATATCCGATTTTCATATATGCGTGTGATGATGACAGTATATGTTTTACTATATTTAAAGTTATATTTGGTTGAGGGATAAACAATGGGATAATTTATCGTTATAAAAAAGATAAAAGAAATTTTAAAAAATATTAAAAATTTGTTTGGGTGAATTTAAAAAAAAATTTAACTATTTTTTTATATATTATTTGAAAAAATAAAAATAATTTAATATTTAAATATTTTATGTAAAATATTTTTTATTTATTAATTATAT
>NC_029772.3:3843308-3860727 GCF_000817695.3 Arachis duranensis
AAGGAGATTATGAAAGCCAACAAATTAAAGGAATATATAAAAAATTAAAGCTACGCGAAAAGAATAATTAAAGTAATATATATATAGTATTTACTGATTTTGGTTTTTAAAAAATTTTGAACCAAACACTTTAGTCATTAACTAAAATTAATTAATTAATTAATTCTTAATAATCAACTCTGTCAATCATTTAGTTGTTTTGCTCCGTCAATTTTAGTGGGAGACAAAATGATCCCTGACAATTTTAACGGGAAATAAAATAATTTCTGCCTCTTTTATTTAGAAACGACACATTTCTCCTCTAATTTTTATCGTATCATGCATAACCCTAACCTTTACAGTCTTCTTCTTTATCTTTTTTTTCCTCCTCTTTAGTTTCAAGATCAAGCCATGGTGTAACTGTCACGCGTGTCGCACCTACCTCAACATGTTATGAACCACACACATCTCAAATTTCTATGACTAGTACACCCACTTCCTCCACATTTTACCCACCAAAAATATCCACCTCCACGTCCTCGATAACAGCATCACTTCTAATCCTGACAATATCCACCACATCCTCAAGACCAAGTTTCACAACTACCCTAAGGATACGTATTTCTCCACTTTCCGACAAGCAATATAGATTGTTGGACATAAAGACATCTTAGAAAAAAATCTCCTTCAACATTATATGCAAATTTTCATTTGGAATAGACCTTGAGTGCTTTATTCCTTCTCTCTCGAAGTCCAAGCTAGCAGATAGTTTCGTCCTCACATCCAAGCTATCAGTACAACGAGCAATGTCATTGTCGCTGCTCATATAAAAACTGAAGCGATTACGGAATATTGATTCAAAGAAAAAGGTGAAGCTAGAAAGCGATTGGAGTGGTACACAACATGATCATGGGATGATAGGGAAGATGAGGAGGGAGATGGCGACGACGATGACGAGTCTTAACAAATCGGACTTAATGTCTAGATTCATGGGATTCATCGAAGACGACAAATACTTGAGAGACATAGTCATTAGTTTCCTGAATATGAATTGGTTGAGAACAAATTGAAGATTTTTTTTCTTATAAACATAGAAGTTATAAAGTGTGTATTATGTAACTTGAAGTTGTAATGTTAAACTGTTAGTATTATGCAAGATATGATAGAAATTAGAGAAAAATAGTGCCGTTTTCAAATAGAGGGAATCGAATTATTTTGTCTTCTGTTAGAGTTATTAAAGATTATTTGTCTTCTGTTAAAATTGATGGAACAAAAAACTTAAGTGATTGACAAAATTAATTATTAAAATTAATTGAATAATTAATTTTAATTTAATTAAAAACTAAAATATTTGGTTTGAAATTTTTTTAAAATTAAAATGAATATTTATATTAGCTAGCCTCCTCAACAATACTAATGCAAAAGAAGATAAAAAAAAAGAAAGAAAGAAAGAAAGAAAAAGGTAATTAAAAGAGAGAAAAATATATATATATAAAATTTTGAACAGCTACACACAAAAAGTCTAAATTCAAAAGTCTCAAGGTGTCATATTTCAACACATTACGTAGTGAAATAGAAGTCTAATAAATTCTCGGAACTCGGAGGAATATGACTATATATTTTAGATCTTTTCTAATAAAAAAAATCTATCGTGTCTAGCACCGAAAATAAAAGAATTAAATATTGTGTTTGAGTAAAAATTATAAAATTTATAATAATTAATTTATTTTATTATTTTATCAACTTTTTTACTGTATAAGATTTAAATTCATAAAATTCGAATTGAGAGGTTTAACACGAATATAGTTAGAATGAAACTTGAACTTTATCTTATCATCGCTCCTATTTATTGTATCCCAATTATCTTTTCCATAAAGCAGGGGAAAACAGATATTAGGTCTGTTTATGCAGCATATTCTCCTGCTTATTTGAATGAATAATTGAGGGTGAAATATTCTCCCAGCGACTCAAAAATAGAGGTGAGCACGAGTCGGTTTGGTTTGAGTTTAAAGTGAAATTAGAATTGAATTGATTAAATTATAATTGGTTTGACTTGTTTTGAATTTGTGTTTTTCTGTATGTGTATGTACTCGAACCAAATCAAATTGATTAAGAATGAATTGGTTTAATTCGGATAATTGGACTTTAAAATTCATTAAAAAAAAAACCAAAATTTTATCTTAAAAATTCAACAAATATAATAAATATTTAATATCAATAGAAATAATTCAAACATGTTAAACACCAAATATATTAAAAACTAAACTCATTAAAATTCAAACATATTAATAGTGAATAATCTTTGTCTAATAGAAATACAAAAGTGCAATAGAAAATTCACTAAAAGTCATATTTTATTTAATTAATAAAATTCAAACATATATATTTTATTTTTTTATTTAATTAATATATGATCGGATTTACGGGTTGGTTCGGGTTTTGCACCCCTAAAACCAATACCCGAACCAATCACTAACAAAATTTATCGGTTTGGTTCGAATTAGACCCGATTATACATTGATTTCAAAACCAATTTAATTAGTTCGGTTCGAATTCAGACGGGTAATCGGATACTCGTTACCCGTGTTCACCCCTACTAAAAAACAATCTCATTATATATATTTTATTATCTTAATTTAACAATAAGTAATTTTTTATTTTATTATTTTATTAATTTTTTATTTTAGAAAATTTTGATCCTTTATTTATAGACTTTGCTATTTGTAACGAGAGGACCAGTTACTCTTAAATTTAATTCAGTAATTAATAATTAATAGTGGTAGAATAAGAATAATCCTAAATATTTGAGTCAAGGATACGACTTACGAGGGACCAAAACATTTTAAACATTTTACCAGGAACTATGCTCTCACATCTTTAATCTTGAACATTAATAATTTACCTTTAGATAAAGGTTCATATACAACTATTTTCATATAAAGTTTATAGTTAAGATTTATTAAATAATAATTTAATAAAAAAATAAAATCATCTCATAAATTTTAATTAATAAATGTACGTCAATTTTCTCCTTAGGCTTCATTGTTCTTCCAAGAGGGAAGTTTCATGAACTGAGAGTTTGACCCTCAAAATCAATCAATTTCAATCAAGATTTTTAGCATTTCATAAGCCAGCAGACAAGATATTAAATCTTTTAGCTAGACTAATAGACCAGTTTTGCCTACTCATTGTTCTTACCATACCTAGAGAACACACATGTCATCGATCGAATTGAAAGTCATCATTGACTTCAAAAATTCATAGAAAGATTAATCTTTTTCCTATCAAGTTAAGTGGATAGATCACATACACCAATTAGGGGGTCACATATTACACACTAGCTAACTCCAAATATAAATAAAAAAGAAAAACCTCTACCAAATATCTTCCTTTTTAATGGACGACAATTATAAATGGAGAGTCAGCAGCAGATCCAGCCTGTAATATATATAAACCACGAAAACGGAAAAGAAAGAAATTCCAATATAAATTCAATCAATAAACCTAAATAGAATTTGTGCATGTGTGTCATGCTGAATAACATTTTACTTCAATGTTTCTGTAAGGGTAATTAAGTTTAGAACAAAAATTTTAGGAAATTGATTTAATTTGATTTGAAAGGAATTATTGTGTTTAGAATAATGTAAAACATAAACGGATTGATTTAAAAATTGATATAATAAATTAATTTTATATTTTATTTTCAACCATTTATTTATCACACTTTTTTATTACCATCAATAATCACAGTTAGTCAATTAGCATGGTCTAAACGACCATTTAAACCGACATAAACAATTACATTTGTCTCAATTTCAGGTTAATCTCGTCAATTATGTCCGACTTACTGGGTCGAAATAGCTGACTGGTCCAATCAGCATGTCCAATCGACAACGATCCAACATGATATTCATGAAGCCGACTGGATATGGGTAGGGGTGGCAGGAGTACCCGAACCCGCGGTACCCGACCCGCCCAACCCGACCGGAGCGGGTTTAAACCCGACCCGAAGCGGGGCGGGTCCTGAACGGGGCGGGGTGTTGATTGGGGTGGGGCGGGATTGGGTTCATGGTAAACCCGCCCCTACCTGCTCCGGAGTGTACATATACTCTCTCATATATATATCTCTCTTAGCAATTAGGGTTGCCTCCCTCATACCCTCATACCCACCTACCCACATACCCAAATCTCAGAAACACACACAGCACTCACTTACCCAGATCCCAGAAACCCACACAGCAGCAACCTTGCTCACCGCCTCCGTGGCTCACCGCCGCTGTTGCTTGCTTTGCTCAGTCGCTCACCGCCGTCGTCACGCAGTCGCTCACCTCGCCGCTCTCCCTCACCGTACTCACTTCGCTCGCACTTCTCTCGTTGCCGTCACTCTCCTCGCCGTTCGTCTCTTCGATTTGCAGTCTCCGGTCCTTCCTTCCTCTGTCATCGTCTCACTGGTAAGCAGCAAGCACTCCTCCTTTATTCACTACTTACAGCTTACTGGCTTGCTCTTTGCTTCTTGCCTTCTCCAGATTTGTTTTTTGTGAGTAGATTTTATAGTTAATTTTTTTTATGTTAGAAAAGTTAAACTTGCCTTTTCATTAATATTATGTAAATTGTTGACGAAGGACTTATTTGAGTACAATAATTATTGATCTTGAAAAATCTCTAAATGACGATATAAAGAATGATGTCCTCAGTACTCAGGAACTTGTTGGCCCTGCCAAGGTCCTCTCCTTTTTAAAGAAATTAACATTTGCTAATCTGAGTTGATTTATGTACTTCTTTAAAACATGAGTTTTGAAATTTGTTTGAGTAATAACTGTAAGTTTTCTTACTTACTAGCTAATAAGAATCGGCCTAATTTATGTGTATTTTTTTAATTCAAAGTATGTTTGGAAACTGAAATTATCTATTACTTCTCATTTTTTATGTTAAATATATATCATATGGCTTTTCTGTTTAAGCATTGTTTATGGCTTTCCTGATTAATATTTTCTAGCAATCAAGATACTTGTGGTAGTTATAAAATTGAAGGCTGATTATCCATAATGCCATGTATTCTTTTGGAGCTGATTCAGAGTCAGTCAATCTTGTGATTTGTGCTTGATTAGTTATAATTGATTTCAATCTAACACCATCAAGTCATCATGCTTGCTATGTATACACATGAAACTTATTTAGGTAATGAGTGATTCACTTGCTGATGTTACAGCTTACATTTAGCATTGTTGTATCAAATTTGCTTATTAAATTATTAACCCGTTGACTGTAAATTTGTTACTCTT
Source organism: Arachis duranensis (assembly GCF_000817695.3). Lineage (NCBI taxonomy): Eukaryota > Viridiplantae > Streptophyta > Magnoliopsida > Fabales > Fabaceae > Arachis > Arachis duranensis. The sequence goes on from NC_029772.3 coordinate 3,848,570, forward strand.
ATTTTATACAATGAATTTTATTAGAATTAACATTGAATAAACTTAAATTTTTTTTAAAAGTTAGTTCTTGTCAAGCTGGTTTAAGTATTTAGAGAAGAGACTACAATGTGATATATGATGCATTGGTGCTAATTTGTTTTTGGCTTTACTTTTAAAAAGATTGACTAGAAACTTAGAACTTGGAACCAGGCTTGTAGAGTTTGCACTTGATCTTTTGATATAATTGAGAAATTTTTGCTGGGATAACACTTGATTAGTTGTGGTTAACAGGTAAAGAGTGGTGAGATTGGTTAATAGGACTCAATTTTTATATATTCTTATTTCTTAGCATGAGGCATTACTAAGATTGGTTTTTTTATTTATTATTTTACAAAGTAAGAGTTAGAGTAACTATTTCTGCATAGTTATATAGTAATTTTTAATTGCATCATCATTAGAGTTATTTTATTTGTTGACCATGGAAACTATACTTATGTAAATTGTTCAATTCTAAAATAAGTGTTAGCTGCTTCTATTTTTGTTTTTCTTTGTTTTGGAATTTTAATTTCGTGTTGCTTTCTTCTCAATGGTATTGCTGTTATTTCTGAAAAATTATTTCACTTTTTTTTAAAAATGGTGCCAAGTTATTTGATAAAACTTTGTGTTTACTGATCATAATGCTTAACTTAACTAGTTTTTATGCTGTGTTTTCAATATAGGTTTGTTAAATGGTGGAAGAATAAGAATAATGATTGAAGACTCTTTTGATGCAATTTTTTTATTTTGCTATAAATTTGTAGTGATTAAACATTAGTCTTTTTTTTAATCCTGCCCCTACTCGCCCCGCTGCCACCCCTACCTGTCCAATCGATCCGGGTCGGTGGTCATCAATTTTTTTATAATACTTCTTTTTTAAATTAAAAAATATTCTTAAATAATTAAAAAATATTATTTTAATTTTAATATATAATACTTTTTAAGATACCATAACTATAAGCCATTATAGCATTGACACTATAGTAACATGATATATAATACAAAATAGAAAATAACATAATTTTTAATTCGTACTACTATAGTTAGCTATTGTGAGATTTAGTTTCTCTGCGATTATATTTAGGATTTTATATCTAATACACACATTTGTATATTCAATTCTTTCGTCTTTCAATAAAATTTCAACTTTTTTTCATAGTTTGGTCTATACATTCTTTGCATGTTATGATTCTACTTCTAAACATTTAAATTGATAGGATTTGTGTGAATCTTTTGTATAGATTTTTTTTTAGGAGATAATAATGATAAAACTCTAAACTTTTTTATCATAGAAATTTTGATATTATATCATAATACAATTTTTCTCAAAAATTTAAATCGATAAAAGAATACACATAAATAATTATATTTTTATTATACTTAACTTTTTTCATGATTAAAATGATGACAGAATAATTAAATCTTATTTATGCAATACCCAAAAAAGAGGACATACAAAATTACATTATTCTTTCAAATATAAGATGAGAAAATCAAATTATATTCATGCAAGGCTTCTGAAGAAGATAATCAGACTTAGAGCTAATGCGGTTGATTTAATGGCAAGAGAGGTTGGTAATCTTCCATTATCCCTTCTTAAGAAAAGTCCTTGGTATATAGGCAAATTGATAAGAACCAAAAAGCCACACAACATAGTTTGCAAAAACATTTCCTCAAATGCTTCAAGAGTGCTACCTTCCCTCAACAACCCAAGAAAACAAAACAAATTGAGCAATGCAAGTGTTGATAGCATAGTGAACATTGGAGAGGAGGTTCCAAACTCCATGATTTCTTTCTCGTAGCGTTTCGACACATCTTCTCCGGCGACTTTCGCCGTGATTACAAAGGCCGAATCGGAGACTCCGAAGAGCTTTAAGATGGTGTCAATGAAGGCAAACAAGTATGAAGTTGTTCTCTTGTATAGCCATATCCTTAGGTCATTCCACCAACCTTGAATTGTGCCTCCAGAGAATAAAAATTCCAATAAACTATAACTTGTTTCCCCAATAATAACATATGCAAAGGGTATGAACCATGGGCTTGACATCTGACAGATCCAATAATAACCAATTAATAAAAGGAATTGTGCATTTTCTAAGCCAAATGAGATGCATAATAAGTACACATTTTAATTTGTGTGGGTGCATAAATGGAGAAATTGAACCAAATTAAGCACAATCCATACTACATACATAGATGATTTATTGGGAAAGAATGAATTGTTAATCAGTTGAAAAAAAAAAGGTTTAATTACTTGTTGGTCTTTATAGTTTCGCAAAATTTTCAATTAGATTCTTATACTTTTTTTTCTTTTAATTGAGTTCCTGTACCAATTTTTTTTCAATTGAGTCCCTATACTTTTTTTTTTCTTTTATTTGGGTCCCTGCACTAATTTTTTTTTTAGTTAGGTCCTTATACAATTAAGCCAATTACTACCAAAAGGGATCTAATTGAAAAAAAATTTGGTACAGAAACCCAATTAAAAAGAAAAAAAGTATAAGAACCTAATTAAAAATTTTTGCGAAACTATAGAAATCAAGAGTAATTAAACAAAAAAAAACCAAGTCTAGGATGAACATTAACTAAAATTAATTAAGAGCGGGTATAAAGATGTGTTGAGGGTTAATTATTTTAAGTGTGGGACAAGATGTAGCCAAAGTATATGCAGTGCTAGTTTATTACAAGATAAATTTGGTGCTTTTTATTTTATATTGAACTGATTAATTATATTAAGTACTAATATAAACACGTATATATGAAATTGAAAAAAAATCAATAAAATTTGTAAAAAAAAAACACCAAAACATGGTTTACAAAATATATATTTTTGTTTTTACGAAAGACATGTATGTGAGATTTTTTTCATGTATTATTTGAAATTCACTTTATCGCTATAAAATGGATTATGAATTTCATTTCAAGTGAGGATTACGCCTAATCTTATATTAATAATAATAAAAAATAATAAATTTTAAATAAAAACACAAAGTTACTTTATATATATAGTTTAAAAAATATTTCAAATGTTTTAGTATTCTAGATATTATTTTACTAATTTTTTAGATATTAATTTTAATTATATATATAACTAAGATTACTAAAACTATTAAAACATCTTAAACACTTGGAGTCTTTTAGTTTAGAAAATACTATCCAAACGAAAAATTTTTGGGACCAATAATTTTTAGTATTTTTTTTGTTATTATTTGACCAGCACAAATATTAAATTATCTTTAATAAATAAATTTTGATATGTTTTTTGTATGTAAAATTTTTATAAATATAAATATAAATTAGTGTTAGTTAAAAATAATAATATTTAATTGGCATGTAGTATTGCTAACATGCAAACAACTTCTTTTGACAACTATACAAGATAAAAAGAAAGAGTGCAATTGTTACCTTTGGGAACAAGGAAGTGCCTTTAAGGAGATACAATGAAGGGATAATTGAGTAGTATACTGTTGCCAAAGAGTTTGAGGCCCATAAGCAATAAGTAGAATACCCCATTTGAAGGCCCAAACTGATTCTACCATGTGCAAACCAAGCAGGACTATACTTAGAAAGCAAAATTTGGAAGTCACCTTCAGACCATCTCTTATGTTGTACAAGTGTCTGATGTAGTGTTGTTGGAGCTACTCCTAAGAAGGCCTTCCTTTTTGGGTTGTAGTACACTGATTTCCATCCATTGGATTGTATAGCCAATCCTGTTATTACATCTTCCACTGGACATCCATATCTTAAACCCATCTGCATTTTTCAAAAGTTAATTTTGGTTTTCTTTCAAACTTTGAAATCTCAGAAACTTAAGCTATTAAGTAAAGAAATATCAATGATTTTATATTTAACAAATTAGTGGTAATAATCACATCCTATAAGATAGATTACCATTAGAAAGGTAATAACTAATTTGGATTGACCAAATTAAACAAGATAATGTTATTATATTATGAATAAAACACATACATAAATCAAATACATATCAATATTATATGAATTTCCCAAACAAATAATGTTATCTTCATTCATATTTCTATATAAATCGAATTTATTAAATTCGAATTACACATTATAGTACTAAATCGAAACAAAGATATTCGAATTACATGATGCACCAGATTTAAGTATAAATTGAATACATTGAATTCAAATTAGTTGTTGCAGGACTAAATCGAATTAATACGATTCGAATTACATGGTGCACTACTATATCGAATTAAGTTAATTCGAAATCGAATGTAACAAATTCGATTTATACCTAATGGTGGCTAGTGGTAAATCAAATCTATTAGATTTGATTTAGTATGCATTGAGTTATATATATAAATTGAACTGAATTAATTTGATTTAGTATGATACTAATGTATATAAATACGAGTTGAACGTGAATTCCTCGTTATAGTAAGACTCATAATAGCTAGTGATGATAGTTTTTTAGTTCTGGTGCACTATAGAGGGTCGATTAAGAAAAAAACGTTATCTGGAATTAAATTTACTAATAAGGATCCGCTGAGTGTTTTTCTCAAACCTTCAACAAGTTTCAGAATACTATAATCCAAAAACCGGGGATCGGATGCAAGGTGTGAAACGGGTGGAGAAGTTATTCTATTGAATTTTGATTTCTGTGTTGCGTGATAGTGTGAAGTACGATTCATTCGGCATAGGCAGTGACGAAGATTTGCAAATCCTATTCCATTATCGTCGTCAGTTTTTCGATGTGAGGACCCCTGAGCTATTGGCCAAGTTTGTAGATGCAGTTTGTAATTCAGGAGGTTCGAACCGGAATCCTTAATCTTCAGCAATGTCAGCCTGCTCTAATTCAATGCCTCTTAGTGCCTCATCATCTGTGCCCGTGATTGCACCTGAGAAAATTTTGGTTGCATCTCCGTCCTTCGCAGCTGATCTAAAGCGCAATCATGATGGAAAAATAGGTGATATATCCTTCGGTGAGCTTGCAATTGCAATGGCCAGTACTCCTGTTATGGTCCCGATTTTTGGAAAGGGTGGAGCACCAAATGGTGTCGAGGATGTACTGCAGGATGATGATGATGATGTGGAGCTCGCCACGATTGCTGATGATAGTGATGATGACATAGCAAGGAGTATTCCAGCTAGGGTGGTGGAATATCTAGTTCAGGAACTCAACAGTATTCCTGCACTTTTCAACTTTTAACTTGGATGCCGTGACACAGCATGAAGTATCTGGAGTACCTGTTGAATTTGGGAGCAGAGATACACAGGATACAGGAGGACTAGCTGAGTTCCAAGTTGGTCAGCAGTTTCAGGATAAAAAGGAGACCGTCTTAAGCGTGAAGACTTATAGCATCTGCCGTGTGGTTGAGTACAAAGTGTTAAAATCCAATCATCGCAAGTACTATAGAAAGTATAAGAATTTTGGCAACGGGTGCACTGATTCGGATCAATCTCTGCTAACGCAGAAGTATTTGGGAAGTAAAATGGTACAATAGACCTCATACTTGTTTGACCACATCGATATCTAGTGATCACAGGGACTTGAAACCTAAATTAAATTAAATTAAACTCCAACAAAATTTTTTATCCTCGATAAACGTCTAACATTAAAAATTTACAAATTCTAATCAAACCGGTTATCACTACTCATCAACACACTTAGTTATCCCTCACCTAACATGCATTTGTGTTTTAATGTTTTAACAAACTACTACCGAAAATCAATACTTTAACTATTATTTAAAGTTTAAAGATTCTAATAATTCTAATAATCAAATTTTAAACAATTTAAGATCATTAACAATTTTTTATTTCTTAAAAAAATTAAATTAAATTTTATTCACTAACATTTTCATGGACGCTACTAGCAATATGGGCGACTCCATCCAACTGATAAATTCAATTCAGATCGTCTTTCATTTCCACCGTTTGAATCTTTTAGTATACATTTCCTTAGTTATTTTGGATTTTTTGTTTTGGGTGGGTTTAATATGAAAAAATGTATTTCAAAACAAGCGAATTTAAATTTTATATATAGAAATATCTATGCTAAATCGAATTTATATGTGTCAATTTACTATGAGCACGATACCACTCATAATTCAAATTGAGTTCATTTGAATTACTATGGAATGTAATTCAAATTTATATCATTCGATTTACTATGTGTCACAATACCATGGACTAAATCGAATTAACCTGTATCGAATTACTATGTGCCATAATACCATAGACATTTCGCATTTTATTTTCCTTGGTAAATCAAAGCTAATTACTTCGATTTACAATATTTTTTTCTTATTCGAACACATTTGTTTCGATTTAGTATTATAATGAATAAATTCGAATTACATAGAAGTATGAATGAAGACATCTATATATCATTATTTATTTTGAGAGATTCATATAATATTAGCATGTGTTTGGTTTATGCATGTGTTTTACTCTTATATTAACTAGATTAAGCTAAAACACATATGATAAAGGTCTAATTTGGGTAAACAACTTAATTAAGTTTTTTTTGAAAAAATAGCTTAAACAATTAATGGCTATATTAAAAGTAGCTTATAAATAAGTTATTTTATATTTGAATTTTTAGTTCTAAAAGTGTTTATTTTATAGAAATGTGGTAAAAAAATAGTAGTATTATGAGAGAGATCATTTTTTTAACTTCTCTATAAGCTCCTAAATAGCTTTTTAAAAAGCCAAAATTTGATTTTAAAAATTATACCAAATATTAATACTACTATTTTTCATAAGTCAAAAGCTCAAAAAAATTACTTTTGAAATTCCCAAACGAACAACCACTATATAGCTAGCTATTTTTTTTAGAAAAATAATTTTGATGTACTATCTATAATGTAATAAATTACTTAAACTCTTAAAACTAATCATGAAAGTTTAAAACAAAAACTTATATATGATACCTCTTTCCCCCATAATGTGTTTTCCTCATAGGTACAACTTGCGAGGACCTTTGATCTTTCTTCCAATTCCTGCAAGTTTTCTTCTAGACTTTGATCATTTTCATTATTAGTCCAATCATTAATCCTGTTTTGACCATTATTAAACTTCATTCCACAAAGTGTATCTCTCCTGTGAAAGCAACCAGTCCCTATATACAAAGGGCCACCAAAACCATCTGCACCATGGAACTCCACCTTCATAATCATAAAAGATAATACATTATTATATAATTAAATTTTAATATTATATAAAACTCATCAACATAATAATAAGTAACTATCAATATATAGATTTTTATACTACATTGTTAATTACTTGAATTTTAAGAAAACAGTTATATATACTTCTGTGTTGAATAGAATTTTGTTTTTTTTTTTAACAAAATTCTTTAATAAATTTTGCTCATATGTATTTTAAGAATACATTTTAAGGATATTATAAAAAATATTTTATTAATTTTGTTTACATTTCTAATACATTAAAAAATACATGAAAATTTTGAAAATTTTAATTATTATATTCTTAAAATATGTTTTTAAAACATAAATAACTAAATTCTTATTTAATTTGTTTAATTTCAAATTTCAAAAATATTAACATACCTGGCTAATTGTTATTAGACCACTCCCATATAAATCATTCTTGGTGACATTCTCAAAGTTCTGTGGAAATTGCACAAAAGCAATTTCATGGCCTTTTTCTTCATCCATGAAAAAACACAAAGCATCTCTCACCGATTTTGAATTGTTTGAGTACATATCACAGTCCACATTCAGAATTATTTTGCCGTTGCTAATAGAAGAAGACACCCTTAACTGCATTTAATTAGAACCAATCAAAGAATTAACTTAAAATGGGAATGTTAAACACATATCTAGAGTGCAAAATTGAGGAGGAATAATCGTATGAATAACCAAATTAATTAATTAAAGATGTATATCCAATCCATCCATTCATCTATTTTTTTTTAAAATAATATTTAGATTTAAATCCTCTTAATTTTGAATTTTATTTTAGAAAAAAAAATATGATTTCTCACCATTTATTTCATAAGTGGAACCAAGAAAAAATATGAGAGAGAAATCACTCAAGAGTGAGAGATCACATTTACTTCTAAAGTGAAAATTTAAAATTTAGAAGATCCAAAATCATAATATTTATTAAAAAAGAGTAAAATGACAAACAAACATTTGAGAATTTACACTTCGAACAGATTGATTTCTAAAAAAATATCAACAAATTAAGTCCTATAAGATAATAGATGTGAACACAGTATTTTTAAATTAGTCCTTATAATTAAAATAAAAAATCTAAATTTAAATTAACTTATCCACATTTATTATTCTAAAAAACTTTATTGGTATTTTTTTTTCTTTAAAAATTAATTTGTTCGAAATATAAATTTTCAATAATTTAATTATCACTTTCCCCTTAAAAAAAAAATATGAATACCAGTGAATTCATAGCTCCAGCTTTAAAGTTGTGGGAATGTTGGGGTCTCTTCTCCCTAGCTAAATACACCAAAGTTGGTAGAACAACCCCATCTACGTCCTTCGAATTATTTGGGTCCTTTTTATCAAGTATTATCTAAAGAAAAAAAAATATAAAATCATCATAAGATTAAATAAGCTCATATATATGATGCATTGATGCCTAAGAAAAACAAGCAATATTATTACTTGAAGAATTGTGTCATGATCAAGTTTAGAAGAATATGAATCCCATTGAGAAAATCCTTTGTGCTTTAAACGTGCTTCTTTGGGTACTTCACCCATCTTCGTGGAGTCCTGAATTCTCTTTTCCATTTCGTCGTATAATTTCTACAACATGGAACAATTTCAATGTCCCACAAAACTGTGATTATTGTACATAATATAATAAGAAGAATCGTATTTATGTCACTAGAAAAAAAAATAACAAATTTTTATAAATATCTTGACCAGAAAAATATGATATCATATTATGGATTAATATTTTTACTAATAATTTAAATTGTTAATTAAATAACAACACATACAGAAATTTAACATTTTTTTAACATTGATAATATATACATCATATCCACCATCTACTTCTAGAATGACTTTATATAAAAGATCACTGATTTTACAATTTAATTTTTTATATAGCTAAAAAAGATGATAAGAACGAACTATTCAAAATTTGGTCTTTTTCAAAAGAAACAAAAACTGAGCTATTCAAAATTTGTATTGTTTATAAAACTTATAAAAATATGTAAAAAAGTATATTTTCATAAAAGAAAAATTGCCAAAAATAAAAAATGAAACTGACCCACTCTAGTAAATGTTTCAACCCATTTTAGAAATAAGACTACCCTAATGACATATAATAATGAGTAATGTTGAATGAGTAATAAAATTTATTATTTTTAATTTGGCCAAATAAAATATATTTATATTAAATTTTAAATACTAAATTTTAATAATATAAAAATAAAGTATTAGTACCTAACATTTATTTATAATTATATTGAAACAAAAAAAGTAAACGGTTGCTTACCTACTAAAAGAATAACACTAACAATAATAATACATCAAACATTAAAACCAAACAATCAAAACCTAAACAAAAAACAAACAACAATCAACCTAATTTAGCCTAAATTTACCTTATTTAATATTTATTTATTACAAAAGATATTAAATAAAATTAAAAATAGTAAATTTTAACAGTATTTTGCTAATATTTTTTTGTTATCGAATATTTTGTTAAAGATATAACCATTCATATTATTTTCTACTATCGGCTTAAATTTTTAAAATGAATAATTTCATTATATAATATCAAAACTCTATGTCCGAACCATTAATATTACTTTTTTTTTATCAATTTAAACTTTTGTTATGACACATTTTTGTAAAACAAAAATTGATTGGTTAGTCTAATTTAACATAATAATACCTTTATAGCCGCCAACTCTATATTGTGAGTGTGATCATCATATTGATTATTTTGGTGTGCCATTGAGAAAATGTTATTAAAATAAGCCGCCGGAGACCTTGGTTCAATGTTGAACTTCTTGCAAAATGGCAACCAATGCTTAGCAAAATTAGATGCCTCTAAGAGAGCATAGAAAGTAATATCTGAACCTCCATCATCAGAGAGATAGACACTAAGCTTATGAGTTGGATAGTCATAAGCCATAACAGAGAGAACTGTGTTAATCACCATCATTGGTGGTTCTATTTCTGGATCTGCCGTACACACATATATGTCCACTCCTGGCAACTTGTCCTCATATCTGTTCATATAAAACCAATTCACGCATTTAATTAATATTTTTCTGTCTTTATGATAAAAAAAATAAAAATATTATTTGTAAATCAAAATTAGCCAATAAAATTAGCTACTAATGTATTTGTGTATAAATATATGTATAATTTAATTTATTTTCAATGTATATTTATATCCTAACATGTATTTATATTGATAGCTAATTTTAATAGCTGATTTTGATATACATGTAACATAATTCTAAAAAAAATGCAGGATAATTTTATTGAAATACATAAATAGATAACTATGTGCATTGCTCAGGTTTGAAAAAAAGGAAAATAAAAAACAATTCCTATATGAATTGAAAATTTTAAATTATAAATTCTAATATTTAAAATTATTTCTTTTATATTTTTAAATTAACAATATTAAATTTTAAACATTTTTAGCAAAGTTATATATAATAATCAGCAGAAAATAATTAGTATATATATGATAATAGAGTGATGACCTTTGAGAGAGGGTGTCCTTGAAAGTGTGCCTGAAGACAAGGTTCCAACGGAGTGCTTGAGTGAGAAGCCAATAAAGACCAAACCATAAATCTGCACCAAACATACCAAGCCATACCCAGATGTTGCCATCTTCAAGCTTTGAAGGTATGTAGGTGAGTCTATAAACCCAAATGAAGAATATGGCCAGAAATAATGAGATTGCAAAGGGCCTATAGATCACTCTCCCTCTTCCCTTATTTGTCTCGAACAATGGAGAGTACCCCATACCTACTGCTCCCATTTTTTCTTCTTTGGTATGCGCAACTTGATTGTTATTATTGTGCTTTCAATAATTTGCTACCCAATTAACAGGTTCCAAGTTCCAACGTCATTTATTACTTTTTAAGTTTGGTATTTTTTTTATTGAATTTGAATTCTCTAAATTTTAAATTTTTATTTTAAATGATAAAATAAAATCTCTCATTATTAAATATTTTTTTATATTTTTTTTAGTCTCACTTATAAAATAAATAGTAATAGATCATATTTTATCTTTTAAAGTAAAATTTAAAATTTAGAGAATGCAAATTCTTTTTTATTATATCCGAGACATAATTATCGAATTATTCTTTTGATTTTAGAATAAAATCATAATTAGATCTCTAACAATTTTGATTTTAAATTAATTAATTTATAGAAAAATATTAATTTAATCTTTTAAAATAATAAAAGATGAATATATATGTGATGTCTTTCTATTAATTTATCATGTAAAACTTAAAGTAGTATGTATATATATCGTTATTTATTGTGATGTATTTATTTATAAAAGATCGTCGTATAAATAACAACTTTTAGAATGAAATTTTATTTGTTTTAATAAGATTCAATAGTAAATAAAGAATAATTGATAAATATTATATAAAAACTCAAAAAATAATAAATATTTCATTATGTAAAATTACATTGTTTCTATGTTCACATAGTAACAACAGAATACGTACGCACCATTATAAATAATTCTATTTTATTTCGTACTATTTATTGATAAAATGACATACATGTCTACTATTTATTATCGTAAATAATCTAATTAATACTTTTTTTTAATAATTAATTAATTTAAAATCAAAATTCTCAAAATCTAATTGTCACTTTATTCTTAATTTTAAAATAAGAAATTTTGGTATTTTATTAACAAATGATTTAAACTATAATATTATTAAAAATATAAAATAAAAAGAATCCAAAAGTTTACATTATTCTATCTATCTTTATAATTAAGTATTTAAGTGTTTTATTTTAAAATTTTTTAATTAAATTTTTATACAAATTTTAAATTTGTAATTTTAGATCTTTTTTTAATAATAACCATTATCAAAATATTTTCATCCATCCCATACTACTAGTAAATATGCCACATTATTTTTTTAAGTTAAATTAAATATCTTTAAAATAGAAAAAATGTTATTATAA
>NC_029772.3:3860866-3882202 GCF_000817695.3 Arachis duranensis
ATATTTTTAAAAATTATATAATTATCCATTTTAAATAATAATTTAATTATCTATAATAGTTAAGATATTAATTCTCATTAAATTAAAATAATTTAAATTACAAAGAGTTAGTTATCCAATTTAAATAACATCTAATTAAAAATTAACATATCATAAAAAAATAAATTATATGTTATTTTAAAAAAAAATTATAGAATTCACTCATCTAAGATATTTAAGAAATGATCATATCGTCCACATATAGTAGCGCGGCGGAGAATTCCGATGGAGTTGCCATAATCTGAAAGAGACGTACAATATAAGGAGTTATAGTCAATCTTATACTAAGATATTTAAGACATGTATAATGTACCTGCAAGCTGATATTGACTGAATGGTTTTATTTATCCAATAAGACTGCCTTTTGACACTAACAATACGCCATAAAAAAAAATTAAATTACAATGGTGGGGTTCATAAAATTTTTTCCATGAAATCACTTTTAGCAAACAATACTTATATAGAGCGTAAATATTTTCAGATGCATAATCTAATAAAATTGAATTGAATAGACTTTAATATTATATTTTAAAAATATTTCTTTTAAATATTTAAATTGATAAAAAATTATACATCAATAATTATATGTGTAGGACTCTAACAAAATATATAATATCCGTATTCTGTGAAGAAAAAAGTTTAGGTCCATCGCTGAATTGCGAAGTAAGGGTCATCTACTCATCTTCACAGCATCACAACAAGATATAAGGGAAATAAAGGTTTATGAATGTACTATGAAGGAATAAAAGAACAAAATTTCATCTTATAAAAACAATGAGATATTTAAAATTGGAATGATATTAAGGAATTAACTTTTCTTAATTATTTTGTTTATATTAAATTTTAGACTACCCTAAATTATAAATTTTAGGCTTAAAAGAAATATTAGAAAATTCTCACTTGTGTGACAAAATTTTAGGTTGGAATAGAGGGAGCAGTTGGAGCAGCTTCAGTGGATGAAGTAGTAGATAGCGGTGTACTAGATTCAGATATGCGCTAGTGACAGCGGTCCTGGTGGTGGCAACAGTGTTGCTAGTGGGAGACATCACCACCTTTTTCGTCGACTGCCGCCTTAGCAGGATCACGGGAATGACGATAACGACGACTACCAAGATCTTTAGTGTTGGGAATAAGACACCATTCCCCTTGAGAAAACACCTTTGACAGATAAATAAAATAGACACAATCACATACACAAGAATTTAACGTGGAAACTCCAAGAAACAGGAAAAAAAACCACAGCCGTTGTCAAATGACAACCAGAGAATATCACTATGTGAAAATTGTTACAACACATAGATTTCTTTCTCTCTAACATCGGCACCCCAGTACACCCACACTTTCTCAAAGCAAATATCTAACTACACCTCACAACACTCTCTAATCAAAGAGTACAGAGGAAAATAAAAAATCAGATACAAACTTAAAGTGTTTCTGACTGGTGCAAAAACAAATGGAGAACTTAGCCTCATATTTATAGCCTAGGTCACCCACTCCATTTGCTATCCTAAGCAATGTGGGATTAATTCAACCAAATCTTAACAATCTCCACCTTGATTGAAATAGTCACACATCTTCAGCTTCCATTGTCAACACCGACAATTCTTTGCTGCCATTGTCTATACCGACAATCATAGTTCAGAGAACTATCATACTCCACCATGAAAGTATACTCACTTGGAATTAGACCACTCCAAGCATTTCGCCTTGGTACAGATCGAAACCTTGCTGAAAATTCATGGTACAACTTCCAAATTGGCTTTTTCTGGAAATTCTTCAGCCATCGATCTAACTCCGCCACACACCTTGCATCTCAACGCCAACCAATGTCCGTGTGCAATTGTGGACCCGATTGCCACAACTTATCCTTATCCATGGCACTGCGGTAATACCATGAGGATACTTCTTGTCTTCAACGCCTTGTGCAAACCTGATTGTATCAACACATCCTTGACTTGTATTTGCCACAAGCCAAAATTAATTCTTCCATCAAATTTCTCTATTTTAAGCTTCACAGCACTTTGATGGTTTCAGTGGCTAAGAGAAGGGGGGTTGAATCTTAGCCCTTTTTTTGCTTGCTAACACTTGCTGGAATTTAGATGAGACTTTTCTGTTTTAGCTCGTCCCTAGCCACGAGACATTTTCATTTTGTCTCGTCACTTGGCATGAGACATTTTTGGATTTTGCTCCTGAACTGTAGAAACAGAAGTGAAGTAGGAGAGAGAGAAGATTACACCCAGATATATCCTGGTTCAGCTGCTAAGTGCAGTGCAGCCTACATCCAGTCTCCATCACAACAATGATGGAATTTCACTATAATCAACTTGATTATAAATTGTAAAGTTCTAACCCAACTTACAAGGAGATTCCCATAGAATCATGAAACACAACATAGATGAACAAAAGAACTCTAAGACATCTATGGCTTTTTCTTTTAATTTTGCACTCTTTGCCTTTTTTCGCTCTATGGCTTTTTCATACAAACCTCACTGTTTGTCTTTTTCCATGAGACTCAAGACATGACAAAATTAAACAGAAAAATTACAAAACAGAAAACATTGAAGGACAAGAAAATCTGTAAGCTTAGGTAGCTATGAGACTTCTGTGCCTTGCACTCTTACTTTCTTTCCTTAAATCAAACCATGACTGTTCACCCCTTTTATAGAGAAGTGAAGCCTTCACAGTTTGAAACACAAAACCGAGCTTAGCTTCTTTTCCTCCAAAACAAAACCGGTTCGGCCACAGAGAGAGAAGAGGAAACTCATGCAAAAACCAATATGCAAATACCTCTAGTCCTTCCTTGGTCATAACTCTTCATCAATCCGAGCGCTCCATCATTGGCTTCCTCTCCAAGATGGATTTCTGACCCTTGATGCTTCATGATGATGATGGCTTCATCTGCTCCAATCTCTGCCTCTTCCATCACTTCGCCACTCTAGCTACTTCTTGTGGTGGTTGAGCAGAATCAGAGACAAGCCATGCCTCCAAGAATCTCTTCCTTGCTGGCCGAATCTTCTTCTTTCTTTTTGAGTATGAAGGATCCGAGATTACCTCACCAAATCTTACCACATTTGGTGATTATCTCAGCCACAGCATACTTTTGGTTTTCTTTTTCTTGCCATCATTAGCTTGATGGTCTTTGACGCATGCAGCTTCTTCTTTTCAGTGAGTGTTGCTTCCATGGCTTCCTGGTTAATGACCGAAGAGAAGAGAGAAAGAGATGAGAGAGAATGTGAAGTTAAAGTAAAAGCAATTAAATGAAATGAAGCATATTGATAGATTGCTTTTACTTCCCTTGCTTTGAATAGCGTATAGCATTAATCATAATGATTCCCATCAAATCAAAGTCAAGTTTCTCTCTCATGTTTCCAATGCTAGCATATTAAGTTTTGAAATCCATTCTTAGCAAGCAATGGAATCCGTTGAAGTCTATATGCTTTCTTGGTTTCGGACCAAGCTTGAAAACATTCAAAAATTAATGTTGGGCTTGTTAATAATAAAATTAAATCTGGCCCAATTAGTAACAATTGCTTTCCTGGTGAATTTTGATTTCGGATGAAGCATAGGAAGCTTTCAAATATGGGCTTAGTTGCAACAACATTGAGTTTGGCCCTTTAAT
Organism: Arachis duranensis; assembly: GCF_000817695.3. Taxonomy (NCBI): domain Eukaryota; kingdom Viridiplantae; phylum Streptophyta; class Magnoliopsida; order Fabales; family Fabaceae; genus Arachis; species Arachis duranensis. The sequence goes on from NC_029772.3 coordinate 3,864,525, forward strand.
TACAACAATTCAGCCACATAATAGGAAACATGTAACAAGGCTGATTGTTAGTTTTAATTTGGGCTAGCAACATTTTATTTTCCAGCCCAATTAAAAACCTGCATCACAAAATTATTAATTAACATATGAAAATTAAATTAGTAATTTTGTAATTAAATATTTTAATAATGTTTGCTCATCACAAATATTAATTTGGAGTTTTCCAAACTCATCAATCTCCCCCTTGATGACAAACATTATTAAAATTGAAATGGAAAGAAATTTAAAGATTGAGTAAAGAATACTCCCTTTGTATTTGAATTTCTCTCCTTTTCTAAATGTCGCATGGTTCCCCTTCAATGTATGCTATTTTACCAAGGGAGACATAACCTGTAACATTTTAATCAAGCCTCTAAGCATCAATGTTATTTAGCATATTTATTCATGATGCTAAATGCTTGATTTATGAGCAGATTTTGAATGACAAACAAAACTCATTTGTTATCAGTAATCTGATTTTCTGCTCAATGTTTACATACATCAACTGAGCACAAAACAATGAACAATGTTGTTCAAAAACATTTCAATTATTTTTCAGTCAAGATATCAGAGCCGTATTATTCAAGTAAGGAAAATATTTTTGAAACACTTATGATCAAAACATGGCAGCAGTTGGATATCACAATTTAAAGGAACTGCCAACAATAAGTTTTTCAAACTAACATGTTTATCAAGATAAATCAACAACCAGACATTCATATATTCAAACATCATCAATGCCAAATGCATTTTTCAGCAGCATTAACCATAGTGAAACAAATGCAATAACAATATCATGCATTCTTTAAACAAGGGTGATCATAAATTTTCAATTGAAAATTTCATCCCCTGTTTCATCCCCTGTTCCAGCAGATCCTTTCCTGTTTCATTAGTTTCAATTTCAATTTTAGAAACTAATTTTCCTCCCCCTTTTGTCATCAAGGGGTACCTGCACAAAATATGAAAAACACAACAAAATATCCATAATAAAGTAACAAGAGTGTATCAAAGTATCATAGAGTAGTGAGTATCAAGTCATGCTCATACCAAAAAAAGAGATTGAGCCTAATGGAGCCAATATCGAATAAAGGTAAAGAAACAGTCATTAATCATCAGAAAGATTGAACTCTGAACCGGAATCATCTTCGCAATCCCCTGTTCCCATTTCATCATCAAAGCTCTTAATCATGAAGCCAACTCTGTCGTGACATTTCTTCCAAGCCCTTTCCTGTTCATACTCCAATTTTTGGGCAGTCTTATGGGATTTGAACATCAACTTGGACATGTTGCGCATCTCATTGAGAACCTCCCGGATTAATGCAGTGACATTTGAGGATTTAGGACGGCTCTCCAGATCGCTGAGAGATGGTTCAGAGGGGACAGATCGCTTGCCTTTCTTGCCCCAAACTCCTCCTCCTTTAATTATTGAAACCTTGTTCTCAACAGATTCATTAGTCAAATCAACCTTAAAATACTCAAATATACATGTGAGGAACATGCCATATGGGAGATTAGCCTTTTTAGTACTTTTCACTGCTTCCCACATATGACGTATCATAATGTAAGCAAATGAAATTTGGGAAGAAGTAATGAGAGCAAATAAGATAATTGAATCAGAAACTGTTACTCTGTGGTGAGAACCGCCTTGTGGAGTGAGGATGTGAGTGATGATATAGTGTAACAGAGAGTTCTCAGGGCCGAGTGCTCGATGAGTTGGGATTAGTCCATCTAAACCAGAGAGATTTTCACAGATGTGTTGCAAGACTGTTTGCTGTGCAACGCCAACTTGATCATCCCACTTATCAACCATGTAAACTTTCGGCCCTTCATCTTCATACCCAAGGGCAGCGCCTATGGTTTGAGGATTGAGGGTCATGTAAACACGCTTGACGTAAGAGTGGATTGAGCCATCAATCAAGCGCATGTTTGCATAGAACTCCCGGACCAGCCCCGGGTAAACAAATTTTTGAATGTGAATCAGTGGAGTCCACTTCAGAGCATCAAACATGGAAGAAAAGTTGATTCCTTTGGTGGCCAATTTTTCAAGATTTACCAAGTAAGAGAGGCAGAGAGGACGTTTCAGCAGAACTTCCTTGTGAAATTCATAGAAAGCACATGAATAAAACCGAGAGGGATCAAAATGGGAGTGAGTTTTGTGAAATTTGTTCTTGAAATCTAGTGACTCCAAATTTGCAGGTTCTCTTGTATCATGCAGTATAAAACTTTTCTGCTTTTTCTGAGAGCCTTTTGAATGTGGAGTAGATCTTTTCGGCGGTGATGAAGGTGGTGAGGTATGTGATTCCTCTTTTTCTTCTTGAACACTGGATTGCTTGTTCTTTCCCGTCTTGCCTCTCCCTGAAGTTTTCTGAGCAATAACCTTGCGGCGCATGATTTCGGTTCTTTTGGAAGGAGGTGAAGGAGTAGAAGATGAAGTAGAATGAAGATGAATGTGTGTATGAGTTTGAGGTGATGAAAAAGGTGGACTTTTTGGAATGGGGGTTCGGCCACTTCTCTTTTGTGCCGTTTTCTTTTTCATGGTAGGATGAATGGAGAAGTTGAATATGAAAGGATGGGAGTGCCGAGAGAGAGAGTGAGGAGGGAAGGAGGTTAGTGGTGCAATAAATGTGGATTGGAGAGAGATGATGGGGAAGTTAATGACCATAATGGCGCGGTTATTAACCATAGGGTTTTTGAAAAGGTGGTTTCCTAGAATCAAAGGATTAGATGGAGAGAGGGATTTGATTTGACAATAACCACTTCTAATAAGATTTGAAATGACACACAAAAAGATTTTGATCATCATGAAATGAAGGATCAATAAAAAGTTAAGGTGGGGTCAAATAAGATTTTGTGGGGCCCATGAGAAGCAAAGTCTGCGCAGCCTCCCCCTTAATCATAGCTCCTCCAGCATGCCTTAATTTTATCTCGTCCATTCCTACGAGATAAAACTGGACAGAATTAGACATTCATAAATTTTCAACATGGCTTAAATCAAACATTCCCAAGTTTTTCCTCAACAAATAGAATCTATCTTCACACAGGGGTTTTGTAAAAATATCAACAAGTTGTTCTTCAGATTTTACAAATTGAATATCAATAGTACCCTTTTGCATATGTTCTCTAATAAAATGATATTTGATTTCAATGTGCTTTGTTCTTGAGTGCAGAACAGGATTTTTTGAAATATTTATTGCACTCATGTTATCACAAAATAAGGGTATGCTATTGATTTTTAATTTGTAATCTTCCAATTGAGTTTTTAACCAAATTAATTGTGAACAACAAGCAGATGCGGATATATATTCAGCTTCAGCTGTGGATAGAGCCACTGTGGCTTGTTTCTTGCTTGACCACATGTTGAGTGAGCTTCCAAGGAAGCAACATATGCCGGAGGTGCTCCTTCTATCCACTCTATCTCCCGCATAATCTGCATCACAAAATCCTACTGCACAAAAATCATCAGATTTTGGATACCATAAGCCATAATCACATGTTCCCTTAATATATCTAATGATGCATTTAACGGCCGATAGATTGGATTCTTTTGGGTGAGATTGAAATCTTGAACATACACCCACACTTTGAACAATATCCGGTCTAGAGGATGTAAGATACATTAGTGAACCAATCATTCTCCTATACCGTGTCTCATCCACATCTTGGCCATCATCATCCTTTTCAAGTTTAGTGTTAGGATGCATTGGTGTTCCCATTGGTTTGGAATTTTCTAAGTCAAATTTCTTTATCAATTCTTTTGCATACTTGCCTTGGTGAATAAAGGTACCACTAGGAGTTTGTTTAATTTGGAGGCCAAGAAAGAAAGTTAGCTCTCCCATTAAACTCATTTCAAACTCACTAGTCATGAGTTTTCCAAACTCTTCACACAAGGACTCATTGGCTGATCCAAACACAATATCATCCACATAAACTTGAACAACAAGGATGTCATCATTAGAAACTTTAATGAACAAAGTAGTGTCGGTGGTTCCCCTTTGAAAATAATTTTCTAATAGGAAGGCACTAAGCCTTTCATACCAAGCTCTTGGAGCTTGTCTAAGGCCATAAAGAGCATTTGAAAGTTTAAAAACATGATTAGAAAAATCTTTATGTTCAAAACCGGGGGGTTGAGCCACATACACTTCTCTATCAATAAAGCCATTAAGGAAAGCACATTTAACATCCATTTGAAACATTTTGAAACCCTTATGTGCAGCGTAGGCAAGAAGCAACCTAATTACTTCTATTCTAGCTACCGGAGCAAAAGACTCATCAAAATCTATTTCCTCTTCTTGATCATAACCTTGGGCCACTAATCTAGCCTTGTTACGAACAACTTGTCCATCCTCACCAAGTTTATTTTTAAACACCCACTTAGTACCCGTAACTTTCTTACCATCCGGATGAGGTACTAATATTCAAACCTCATTCTTGTCAAAGTTACACCTTGAGAGGGATCACCAATGATGAAGTCATGAGGATAACCCCTCATAGACTTCCATTCTCTAGGCTTTCAGACAGGTGTAGAGCTTTGATAAACTTCTGGTGGTCTCACTGTTTCAGTTGCTCGTGCCTTCTCAGGAGACAAAATGGAAATGTCTCCTCCAATCTGACGAGACAAAACTGGGCTGTCAGATTCTTCATTTTGCACAGATTTGGGAATTTCTTTACTTGTTCCATCTTCTTCACAATCTGAATCATTATCCTTTACAGTACTGGGAATTAAGTTAGAATCACAAAAAGTAACATGTATGGATTCCTCTATGGTTCTATATTCTTTGAGATAAACTCTATAGGCCTTGCTTGTGGTGGAATATCCAACAAACATTTCTTCATAGGATTTTGGATCAAATTTTCCAAGGTTTTCCTTATTGTTAAGAACAAAGCATTTGCATCCAAACACATGAAAGTACTTAAGATTTGGAGGGGTTCCTTTCCATAGCTCATAAGGGGTTTTCTTTAACCCTTTTCTAATGATTGTTCTATTCAAAACATAACATGCTGTGTTCACAGCTTCAGCCCATAAAAATTTAGGAATCTCATTCTCACATAGCGTAGCCCTAGTCATTTCTTGAAGGCTTTGATTCCTTCTTTCAACCACCCCATTTTGTTGGGGGGTTCTAGGGCATGAAAAATTATGAGAAATCCGTAAGTCATCACAGAATTTTTCAAAGTCTTGATTTTCAAATTCTCTTCCGTGATCACTTCTCAAATGGGCAATTTTCAAATCCTTTTCGTTTTGAATTTTCTTGCAAAGAGTGGAAAAGGCATAAAATGCATCATTCTTATGAGCAAGGAAAAGCACCCAACCAAATCTAGAGTAATCATCTACCACCACAAGACCATAGTATTTACCTCCTAAACTTTAAGTTCTAGTAGGATCAAAAAGATCAATATGTAACATCTCCAATGGCCTTTTGGTTGAGATTCCATCTTTTGATTTAAAAGAGGATTTTACTTGTTTGCCCAATTGGCAAGTATCACAAGTAAGATCCTTATCAAACTTGATGTTTGGAATTCCTCTAACCAAATTCTTTTTGACTAGCTTAGAAATTTGGTACATGCTAGCATGACCCAACTTTCTATGCCAAAGCCATTTTTCAGATTCAAGAGATGTAAAGCATGTTACATTTTGTTCCTTTAAATCCTCAAAAGTTAGTCCATATACATTGTTCATCTTTTAGCTTCAAATAGAACATCCCCAGTTTTCTCACAAACCACTAAGCAAATAAGTTTCTTAAAAATAACTTCAAAACCCAAATCACATAATTGACTAACACTAAGTAAATTATGTTTCAAGCCATGTACAAGAAGGACATCATTTATACAAGATGAGAGATTTTTACCCACTTTCCCAATAGTCACTATTTTTCGTTTTGCATCATCACCGAAAGTGACAAATCCTCCATCATATTCATCAAGCTTTATGAAGAAGGTTGTCTTTCCGGTCATATGCCTAGAGCATCCGCTATCCATGTACCACATATTTTCTTTCTTCTTGGATGCTAGGCATACCTACAAAATAAGCTCAAGTGACCTTAGGTATCCAAATTTTCTTGGATCCTTTCACGTTAAACCATCTCCTATGTCCCAAATCATTGTAATAAAAAACAACTTTGTAAACTTTATCACCAATCATTCTTTCACCAAAGAAACATTGAACTGGAAAATGACCACTTCGGTTACACAATCTACAAAATCTTGGAGTTGCTGTTTTGTTAAAGTAGGTGGGATCTTGAAACCTTGTGTCATTGGATGAAGAAGGTTTATCTTTAAAAGAGGGTTTCTCATCAGATTTATAAAATCCCAATCCAGCTTTATCAAAAAGTGATTTTTGACTAGCCAATATTTGATTTAGATTTTCAGAACTGAGAGTAAATTTGGCTAAGTCATTTTCAAGATTTTTAACCTTTTCTCGCAACTCTTCATTTTCTTTAAAACAGTTTGCATACGCCACTACCGAGTGATCACTTTCACAGCTTCTAAGTTGGGCTTTCAACTGCTTATTTTCTTCCACAAGATCACAAGCAGTTTCGGCCTCCCTTAGTTTTTCTTTGAGAAAATCATTTTTAGCTTTAAGAATGAAAATTTGTTGTTCAAGATCTTGATTATTAGTAAAAAAACATCTTATTTTTTCAGAAAGGTGATCTATCATGAGATGAAGGTCTTCGGTGTCAGGGTTTTGAAAAAATATCTGATCTACATGATCTGCCATGAGACAAGGCTATGACTTAGTCTCAGATTCTTCATCACTGTCCGAGTCATTCTCTAAGTCTTCCCATGATGCCATCAGGCCTTTCTTCTTTCCTCCTTTTCTCTTCTCCTCCCTTTTTAACTTGGGACAATCAGATTTGTAATGCCCCATTTTCTTGCAGTTGAAACAAGTCACTTTGCTAAGGTCTTTCTTCATTTTCCTTGAACTGCTGCCTTTGCCTTTGAACTTCATCATTTTCCTGAATTTTTTGGCAAACAACACAAATTCATTTTCAGATGAGTTATCACTGGATTCATCATCCAGAGGGTTAGTAACAGAAGAAAATGCAATTCCTTTCTTTTTTGACTCTTTTTTCAAATAAGTGTTTTCAAAAGCAAGAAGATTTCCTCTCAAACCATCAAGTGTCATGGAATCAAGATTACTGCTCTCAGAGATAATTAAAGCTTTTGTTTCCCACTCTTTAGTGAGACATCTCAGCACTCTTCTCACAAGCACAGAATCAGAATGTGTTACTCCTATAGCATCCAAGCCAACAGTGATGGTATTGAACCGTTCGAACAGTTCATCGATAGATTCTCCTTCCTTCATTGTAAAGATTTCATATTCCCAGTTTAACATGTCTATCCGAGTCTTCTTAACAGTGGTGGTTCCTTCATGAGTGATTTGTAATTTATCCTAGATTTCTTTTGCTGTTGTGCATCGTGATACCCATCGGTACTCCTCGAAGCTGATAGCACAGTTGAGTAGATTTATGGCCTTGGCATTTAGCTCCACTTTCTTCCTATCTTCTTCGGTCCAGCTTGCTTCTGGTTTAAAAGTGACTACTCCTTCAGCACTTGTGTTAGTAGGAAACTGTGGTCCTTCTAGGATGATCTTCCAAAGCCTGTAGTCTACTGCTTGCACAAAGATCTTCATTCTCTCCTTCCAATAGGTATAGTTTTTCCCATTGAAAAGAGGCGGCTTGTTGCTTGATTGCCTTTCTGTGAGATTGTATGATACTAGATTCGAGCCACTGCTTTCTGCCATGAGGATCTTTTCTCCAAGCTGCAAAGCTTGATCTCTTTGAGACCAAGCTCTGATACCAATTGATGGTTTTAGTGGCTAAGAGAAGGGGGGTTGAATCTTAGCCCCTTTTTTTGCTTGCTAACACTTGCTGGAATTTAGATGAGACTTTTCTGTTTTAGCTCGTCCCTATCCACGAGACATTTTCATTTTGTCTCGTCACTTGGCATGAGACATTTTTGGATTTTTCTCCTGAACTGTAGAAACAGAAGTGAAGTAGGAGAGAGAGAAGATTACACCCAGATATATCCTGGTTCAGCTGCTAAGTGCAGTGCAGCCTACATCCAGTCTCCATCACCTAACCCAACTTACAAGGAGATTCCCACAGAATCATGAAACACAACATAGACGTACAAAGGAACTCTAAGACATCTATGGCTTTTTCTTTTAATTTTGCACTCTCTACCTTTTTCCGCTCTATGGCTTTTTCATACAAACCTCATTGTTTGCCTTTTTCCATGAGACTCAAGACATGACAAATTAAACAGAAAAATTACAAAATAGAAAACATTAAAAGAGAAAAAAATCTGTAAGCTTAGGTAGCTATGAGACTTCTGTGCCTTACACTCTCACTTTCTTTCCTTAAATCAAACCATGACTGTTCACCCCTTTTATAGATAAGTGAAGCCTTCACAGTTTGAAACACAAAATCGAGCTTAGCTTCTTTTCCTCCAAAACAAAACCGGTTCGGCCACAGAGAGAGAAGAGGAAACTCATGCAAAAACCAACATGCAAATACCTCTAGTCCTTCCTTGGTCATCACTCTTCATCAATCCGAACACGCTCCATCCTTGGCTTCCTCTCCAAGATAGATTTCTGGCACTTGATGCTTCATGATGATGATGGCTTCATCTGCTCCAATCTTTGCCTCTTCCATCACTTCGCCACTCTAGCTACTTCCTGTGGTGGTTGAGCAGAATCAGAGACAAGCCATGCCTCCAAGAATCTCTTCCTTGCTGGTCGAATCTTCTTCTTTCTTTTTGAGTATGAAGGATCCGAGATTACCTCACCAAATCTTACCACATTTGGTGATTATCTCAGCCACAACATACTTTTGGTTTTCTTTTTCTTGCCATCATTAGCTTGATGGTCTTTGATGCATGCAGCTTCTTCTTTTCGGTGAATGTTGCTTCCATGGCTTCCTGGTTAATGACCGAAGAGAAGAGAGAAAGAGATGAGAGAGAATGTAAAGTTAAAGTAAAAGCAATTAAATGAAATGAAGCATATTGATAGATTGCTTTTACTTCCCTTGCTTTGAATAGCGTATAGCATTAATCATAATGATTCCCATCAAATCAAAGTCAAGTTTCTCTCTCATGTTTCCAATGCTAGCATATTAAGTTTTGAAATCCATTCTTAGCAAGCAATGGAATCCGTTGAAGCCTATATGCTTTATTGGTTTCAGACCAAGCTTGGAAACATTCAAAAATTAATGTTGGGCTTGTTAATAATAAAATTAAATCTGGCCCAATTAGTAACAATTGCTTTCTTGGTGAATTTTGATTTCGGATGAAGCATAGGAAGCTTTCAAATATGGGCTTAGTTGCAACAACATTGAGCTTGGCCCTTTAATTACAACAATTCAGCCACATAATAGGAAACATGTAACAAGGCTGATTGTTGGTTTTAATTTGGGCTAGCAACATTTTATTTTCCGGCCCAATTAAAAACCTGCATCACAAAATTATTAATTAACATATGAAAATTAAATTAGTAATTTTGCAATTAAATATTTTAATAATATTTGCTCATCACAAATATTAATTTGGAGTTTTCCAAACTCATCACACTTGAATATCCTGACATTGTTACAACCGTATACTGGAATAGTATAACTCAACTGTAGACCGTGCACTAGGAAGGGTCCCCAGGAAAGAGAGGTGGGTCACAATGGACACACTTAAATACCAGGTCTTTTCTTAGCCAGAACCTTTCCAAACTGCACTCTCACAGTGTCACACTGCCTTCCAGCAACAACAACAGCAACCAAAGATCAACCTCAAGCTACAGGACAAAATTCTTTTCTGATGTGGAAGGTCAGACTAGGCTGCAACCATAGAGCATACTAAGAATAAATCCCACCAAACCGAAGCTCTGATACCACTTGTTGGGAATAAGACACCATCCCCCTTGAGAAAACACCTTTAACAGAAAAATAAAATAGACACAATCACAACACAAGAATTTAACGTGAAAACTCCAAGAAATAGGAGAAAAAACCACGGCCGTTGTCAAATGACAACCGTAGAATATCACTGTGTGAAAATTGTTACAACACATAGACTTCTTTCTCTCTAACGCCGGCACCCCAGTACACCCACACTCTCTCAAAGCAAATATCTAACTACACCTCACAACGCTCTCTAATCAAAGAGTACAGAGGAAAAGAAAAAATCAGATACAAGCTTAAAGTGTTTCTGACTGGTGCAAAAATAAATGGAGAACTTAGCCTCATATTTATAGCCTAGGCCACCCACTCCATTTGCTATCCTAAGCTATGTCTATTCCTCAAGTGTGGACGACAACAGAAGATAAATCTAAGGCTCAGATATATAGCCCCGAAAATTGGAGGGTCAGTTTTTTTAAATCGAACCCTCAGATTTGATCAACAATCGGGCGTTCAAGGGCGAACAGATAGAGATCGAACGGTGATTGCTTGATGATCGAAATTTGAGCCTCAAATTTAACCTCTTGTCAATTCGACACACAAGGATATATCAACGTAGATCGACGGTGAATGGATGCTCCACAATTCTGAGCCTCTGATTTGGTGAGGGAGTGCTCCACAATTCTGAGCCTCCGATTTGTGGTCAAGAACCAAGTGTAACGCATGCACATGGAAGGGTGGGGTTGATGGTAATTAATTACGAAGTTCATCTCTTTTTTCTCTTTTCATTCATCCCTTTGAACCTCATTTGGTCACTCTTAGCAACCATCCTTCATCTTTCATACCAACACGAAAATTTTGATGCATGCATAGCTCCCAAATCCAACACGCACATAAAAGATGGCTCTTCGAACATATGCTTATTTGCCAATGCATTTACCACTTCTGCTACATCTGTCTCCATGGTATCATCAGCTTCATCATCATCTTTATTTGGACTAACAACCTCATAGTTGCTTTCGAACTCATTCTCGCTGTCACTATTGTAATTTCTCCATTCGATATTTCGATCGGCTTTAGATTGTTGGAACTCAATGTACAACTCGATAAACGATACTTATGCTCGAATTTGATAATAGATTGAAAACATCTCTTGCGTACTCACTTCATCAGTTACATACTTTGTTTGAAAATGAACAAACCCACTAAGTACTGATACAGAATGTCGATACAAAATACTCGATACCGTCTTTGATATATGAGGATCTACTCTTTCACAAATAACACTTTTTAGTTCTTCAAATGGTAATGAAAAAAGAACAATAAACTCACATGGATTCTCCCATATAAATCTTATGCTCTCAGATGTTTGTACCAAAATTTGACTATAATAGTATAATTTTAATATAACCCTATCCTCCATTTTTTTAAAAACGCGTTGGTTCATATTGCTAAAAGTTAAAAGGGAACAAAATGAAATCTGTAAAGAACGAACAAGAAGATGAGTTGAAAACGATAATGTTGTCGCAAGTGGTCAATGGGGTATATATATATTAACAAATCTGACCCTCGACTTTGAATTTTTATAAAATTATTTTTTTAATTTACAAAATTGACTCACTGATTTGAATTTTTAGATTTTATATCTTTTTATTTCTCAAAACTGACCCACCAATTTGATCCAAGTGAGAAAAATTATTACTACACAATTCAGAGACTCTGATTTGTGAACCCTCGAAAATTTAATTCAGCGACCCTCAAATCGAACCATTAGTTTTCCTCCTCCAAATCAGTGTCTCTGATTTATGGTTTGGAATTTAACAAAAAATCGGTTCCATATTGATTATAAACACACCAGCTCTCTATAACCATGAACAACACATTTTGAGGATTATATCCAAAAAATTAATCCATTTATTTTACTGCTTCATCGTAATTATTTTACTTTTTTAATTGATTTTTATTGTTTATAATTTGACCACAAATTAAAATTAAAAAGAAAAAACAAAAAAATTGTGTCAATAATTTTTTTTTAAAAAATTAACATTATCGTCAGATTTACTGAGGATATAATCCGACAGTAATAATTCAGGAAATAAGATATTGTGGCGCCAACTTTATTATGGAAAAAATCCGCCGGTAACCAAATAATTTTTTGGGTAGGTAATCTGTCACAGAATCTGACGGTAATTACCATCGGATGCAAAATTTGATGGTAACTGATTACTGACGAGGTTTATGCCATTGAATTTTTTCGACGATAAATCTGTCAGTAATTAACGTACCTTCAGATTTTATTATATTCTTCGTTTTTTCGACGGTACTTAACATTTTTCTTATAGTATAAATTATAAACTTAAACTCTAAAATGGACTAATGTTGATTAACTAAAACCTATAAAATAATAAAATATGGATACTTTGCTGAAAATTATTGTATCTGCGTATCAAATATATTTTGGACACGACACTTGTTAACACTTGTCTAATACATATGTTTTCTGTATCCAACATGTCTCCTATCGTATAATTTTTTATATCCATATTATTATCGTGTATCATAGACTAATGTTTAATTTCCTATATTTTCTCTTAATTACATGACTGGGGTTATATGTTGATTAATTCTTTTGTTACATTACATTTGCGTGGAGTTGGGGTGTCTTTGTCATTCTCAGATCCATGACATAATAATATAATAAAAATGCAAATTTTTTAATAATAATGATAAATTAAACTATACTAAGAAATATGTTTAGCATATGCTTAACACTTTGATAAAGTTTGTTGAGCATTTTAATTAATTTATTAAATAGAGAGTCTATAATAGAGGATTTGGTATTAATTTCTTATCAACTTGTTAAGCCTAAGCGTATTATTAAAATTAAATATATTTCTTAACATAATATTATATATCATTAGTTCATTACTCATTCTAAAAGACCCCATGCTTATTCATTTATTGCGTTTGCGTGGCGTTGGTTTGTCTTGTCCAAAGCTTTAATAAATGATACTTTGGTCATATATGGTGGTTGCATTGGTTTGTAATTTTGTATTCAAGAATGTCCAAATAAAGTCGATGAGAAATGGCCACTACGATTGCAATGACTATCCAAAAAGATTGAAGAGTTTAAGGGTGAACATTTCTTGTATTTTATATTTATTCCGATTATAAACTCAATTCGTGGTCAACTCAATCCCAATTCCCACCACCATCGTACTAGAATTCTTATTAAAATATTAAAAAATAGATTCTTAATCTTTTGACCTATAAATATTTAAATTTTTTAAAATTTAAAAATATATTTAAATTTTTTATTTTTTTAAAATTTATACACATTAATTTATCTATTCATTTAGATTTATTAGATTCAACAGAAAAATCAAATATAACATCTGTTATCGTAATTTAGCCAATATATAAATATACACGTTTAAGAGCTTTTAAAATGAGACAAATTAGATTCAAGAATCGATATGTCCAAGTTTTGAGAAGGTCGAGAACTTAAATATATTTTCAAATTTTTAGGGACTTAAATATCTTCAGATCAAAAAGTCAAAAACCTATTTATCATTTTCTCAAATATTTATTCACAGAACTAAAAGTTTGATGTCAATATTGTGAACTACTGCATTTGATTCTTTGTTAAAAATTGTGGATTTGAAAAAAAAAAGGTTGACAATATTTAAAAAAAATTATGCCATAAATTTAAATATATTGTCATTGCTTATAATAAATTTAAGATAAAAAAAAGAATAAAACTCTACATCCAAACAAAATACTTAATTAAGTCTAACCAAATTATTATAATAACTTTTCAAATCATACACCTCTTTCTCCATTTCCTTCTCCTTCTTCTTCCTTCTCCTTCTCTTTCTCCTCATCCTCCAATATTGCGTCTTCTTCTTTTTATTCTTTAAGTAATTTTTTAACTGCTTGTTCAAATCTGAATCAAATTCGGTTCATTTGTGAATTGAGTTAGGTTCACTTGATGCTACTTTTAAATATTTACCGTTATTCCTTAAGAAATTTGGTTCATCTCTTAGTTTAATTGAGTTCATTTGTATGCAGAAATTAATTAAAATGTGATTTTTTGCTGATTGATGTTTATCACTTTTTGTTCAAATCTGAACCGAATTCAATTCATTTGTAAATTGAGTTAGGTTCATTTGATACTACTTTTAAGTATTCACCAAATCTATTATTCCTTAAGAAATTTGGTTCATCTTTTAGTTTAATTGAGTTCATTTGCATGCAGAAATGAATTGAAAATGTTATTTTCTTACTGATTGAATATTTATCACTTTTTGTTCAAATTTGAACTGAATTCGGTTCCTTTGTGAATTGAGTTAGGTTCACCTGATACTACTTTATTTTAAGTATTCACCAAATCTGTTATTCCTTAAGAAATTCGGTTCATCTCTTAGTTTAATTGAGTTCATTTGCATGTAGAAATGAATTGAAATGTACTTTTCTTGATGATTGAATGTTTATCACTTTTTGTTCAAATTTGAACCGAATTCGGTTCATTTGTGAATTAAGTTAGGTTCACTTGATATTACTGTTAAGTATTCACCAAATCTGAATCAAATTCGGTTCATTTCTAGATCCAAATAAACCTCAATTAAAAGGAGAAAAAGAAAAATGGAGTAACAAGTAACAACAATAATAAAAGAATGACGATTGAGAGAAAATACGCAAAGACGAAAAAAGAACGCAAAAAAAAACGAACGAGGAAGACGAAGAAAAAAGATGGAAGAATGCGAAGACGAAGAAGAAGGAAAGCAAAGAAGAAGAAGGAAGGAGCGAAGACAAAGGCGAAGAAGCGTTATTGCTTGATTGGACTTGAATACAAAAATGTTTGAATGCGTAGTTAGACTAAAAAAAATTGCATATGACGACATTATCATGCATGTCAAAACTTGAATTAATATGACGACGTATTAAATTTTGCTAGATTAAAACATCTCTTTTAATTAGGCCTAATTAATACAAAAGGTAGAATAACATGGTGTTGTTCACCGATTTAAACAAAATAAGTTTATTTTAAACCATTCCCCCACTTTTATATTTTAAATATATAGAGCTTGACTTGATACTGATCACCTATGAAAAATCTCAGTCTTTCAAGAACAGATTTAAATTCCAAGATAGATGAGATGGAGGTGAGAGTAGATCAATAAAGGTAAGGATGTTAAAAATCAAATGAAAGCGAAAAAAATTGATAAATTGAACTAAAAAAAAGAAGAAAAATCATACAAATCGAGAACAAAGGAAACAAAAAATTTAGATTTTGTTACTTCTTTTTACTTGTTCAGTGTGATTTTCGATTCTAAAATTAAAACATCAACTAAACTAAATCGATAATATAAGTAAAACCCAAAAATATCCCTATACCTAAACTAACTCTACCCCTGTTAACATGAGTTGAGCCCCACTTTGATATTTGAAATTGGCGAGTTATACTAATTTAGTCTCTGACCTTTTAATTGCTAAAATTTGGTCACAGAGATTAAAAAAAGTGCACCAATATAGTTCTCTGTATATTTTAAGTCGTCGGAGTTCAACGTCGTTAGTGAAGTAGCTCAAGTATTGACACGCTTGATATATTAAAACGACGTTGTACGCGTTTTGGTGCTAAAAAGGGTACTAAATGACATCATTTGAGGATTTGAACAATTAATACTGTTCAAAAAGGAGGATGTAACGTTTTAGTACTGTTCAAATCCTCAAACGACATTGTTTAGTATCTTCTTTAGCGCCAAAACACTTACAACGTCGTTTTAATATATTTAGTGTGACAAGACTTGAGCTACGTATATATATATATATATATATCTAATTTTACAACCAAAATGTGTTACATGTTAATTTTCATTGCAATTAGAATCAAATATTTCCCTTCAAAATTAAGGAATTATTTTTACTAATTTTACAACCAAAATGTGCCACATGTCACTTTCTCATTGTAATTGAAATTAAATCTTTCCCTTCAAAATTAAAAAATTCTTTCCCCATCCATACTAATCTTACAACCAAAATGTGCCACATGTCACTCTCTCATTGCAATTGAAATCAAATATTTTCCTCCAAAATTAAAGAGTTCTCTCATCCTCCCTCTTCCTTTTTCTATTTCTCTCTTTCCTTCAATCACTCTATCTATTTTATATATAATTATCAATATCAATATCAGTGACTAATTACTAATTTCCAATCAAAATGTACAACATGACATTCTTTAATTGCATTAAAATTAAAATTAAAATATTAAAATTAAAATTGAAATATACCTATATTATGTATCATTTTTTACTATATAATTTAATAATCAAATGTGTCACATGACACTCTCTTATTAAAATTGAGAGAAAATATTTTTTTCAAAATTCATAAACTCCCTTCCTAAATTCTCTCATCTACTTCTCTCCATTTTTCTATTTCTCTCTACCATTTTTAATCTATATATAATTTATATTTTATATTAATAATTTGACAAATCAAAATATGTCATCCGATATTTTTTTTACAATTAAAATAAATTTTTTTCTTTTAAAATTAACAAACTCTCAGTCTCAGTTTCAGTTTCATTCTTCATCTTTATTTTTTTCTCTCTTTTCTCTTATTTTCTATTTTTTTATTTTTTTGTTCTCCAAAAAATGAAATTAACAAAATAATATAATTCATAATTTATTATTTTTATTTGTACAACAGATTTAATACCTAATTAAATGTAAAAATATACACGTTAAATTATTTTAAATTTTAGATAACAAATGTCAAAATTAATTATTAATAAAAATTAGACTTTTCATATAAAAATAATAACTAAAAATCTTATTATTTGATTTTTTATCTACAGATGCCTTAGTCTTTTTAGGCAAAAAATTGTCAACTTATGACCTTTTTTTTTATAAAAATAGCTTAATTTTATAAATCTTTCGTGTCATGTATATCTATATTATCAGAATAAAATGAACTATAATTTAAAAAAATTTATATTCTCATAATATTATTACAAACAAAAATATTAATTAAAAATTAAATCAATACAATTAGTCAATTTCAATCATTAAGATAGGAGTTAACTCCCGCTAATAGTAACACATCTACCCCGCCCTCACATTCTCACTCCGCCGCAAAGTACACACTACATAGCCTTGTGCAATGATCATGGATTGCGATGAATTGGTATACGTTTGTCTTTTAAAAAAAAAATAATTATAACATGCTAAATTACATTTGTTATTTAGAATAATTTTAAGTTATTTACCAAAAAAAAAGAATAATTTTAAGTTATAAAATATTAAATTTTACAAAAATGTTATTTTTTATTTAGAATATTTTTTATTACTAAAGTTCAATATGCGGAACATTGAATTTTAGAGTTGTAGGCATTTTCATCTTATTTTTATTATTTATTTTTTTTTTTTAGACTCAGGTTAAGCAGAAAATTTTGATTTTAAGTTAAAAAAAAAAACTTTGTTCTAGTCGAATTTCAGTTTATAAAATTTCAATGTGAGTTAGGTGAGGTTTATTTTTGGTACCACACTTTTAGCCTTTAGGCGAGATGGGCGTGCCCGTTTGCCGCCACCAGATGATTGTAATGTCTTTAAGAACGTATAGGGTTTTTACGTTTTACCAATCGTTTTTTTGGGTTTACCAAATTTATTATGGGCTAATGTTTGTTGAAGCCCATTTAGAAAGGAGGTTCTCCTGTTTTTTTTTTTCCCGCTTTTTGCTTTGTGGAGCTTTTCTTTGTCTGGGAAAAGAGATATAAAT
>NC_029772.3:3882271-3891186 GCF_000817695.3 Arachis duranensis
ATCCGGAAAAAAAAAAAGAACCCAATATATTTATATGAAATTATAAACAAAGAATAAAAATTATAACGGATACTCTTTTTGTACTCTTTCTGCTAGGGTTTAGGTATGAGTGACGGAGTGAGTGGGGGGTTCACGAAGAGGGTGACACACAGTGAGGTAACCGGTAATGCCGGCGATAGAACTAAGGGGGAGAGCGTCGGGGGTTTGTATCTGGTGAGAAGGAGGAGGTTACTAGGGTTTCTAAGGAAAAACATGGCTTTCAAAAGGTTTCCTTCCGCGACATGGTGACTAGACAGAAGTCTCCGTCTCCTATGCTTTGGAATGAGGCTTTAGATGGAGAGAGGCTAGCCAAGGTGATCAAAGGGAACCACGGGGATTCGCATCCTCCTCGGGTCATCTTCTCAGAAGAAGGGTTGGCGGCGTTATCTGTACCATATAAGGAAGCGATCGTCGTCAAAGTCTTGGGCAAGCATATGAGTTACACGGCGATGGTGCATAAGCTGGGTATGGTGTGGAGATTGAAGGGTGGGTTTCAAGTTCTGGATGTTGGAAATGGCTATTTTTTGGTGAAGTTTGATGCTTTCGAAGATTGGGAGAGGGTATTACTTGGTGGTCCTTGGATGATATCTGGGTTTTATCTTGCTGTAAAGCCATGGTCACCTGAGTTCTATTCAGAAGAGGAGGTTTTTGGATCCACCATGGTTTGGGTACGCTTTTATGGCTTAGGGATTCGGTACTACCATGAGAAGGCTATGTTGAGGATTGCCGCTGCGGTGGAAAAGCCAGTGAAAGTCGATGTAGCAACTAAGATGGCAGCAAGAGGGAAGTATGCGAGGGCTTGTGTGGAGATTGATTTAGGCGTTCCCATTACTCGTAGTGTTGAGGTGGATGGGAGGGTTTTGGATGTTGAATATGAAAGCCTTGAGTTGGTCTGCAATACGTGTGGTTGTTATGGGCATGTTGGTGTAGACTGTAAATTGATTAGTTCAATTTCGACGAACATTGATGAAACAGGGGTGAATGAAGACAAGGAACAAGATCACGAGAAGATGGATCAGGTGCCATTTTCTTCTAATATTGAGAAGCCTTTTGTTTTTGGTAGTGCTACAATTGGGAAGAGAAGAATAAGGATAAGGAAGTGCATGTAATGGAAGGGGCGCATGCAGGGGATACAACGTGGACCAAGGTGGAAAGAAAGACAAAGGACAAGAAGGTCTTTTTGGGTAAGCATGACCAGGATAAGTCCAAAAAAGTTTATGTGGATAAATCTTCTAATTATGTTGCTAAAGGAGAACCTGCTATGAAAGGCATCAATAGGGTTGAATCATCTTTACACATAAGTAAGGGCAATCAAGTGTTAAAACAAGCGAGGAACTTTAAATTAGCTTCGTCAGGTTTTACCTCTGCTCAAGGTGTGACGGGTGGCAAGCAAGGACCTGGTTCAGAACGAGCAGGGGCTTATTCGCAAGGCGCGAAACTTCTAAAACGCCATTTAGAAGCAATTTAAAGAGATTGAGGCCTAATTCTCTTCAGAATTCCCCAGTTGAGAATGTGCACAGTGTGGTTACAGTGGAGACCCCACTCACTACCCTCAAATAATCTGAGGTGTGGGTCTCACTCCAAGTAATATTAATATGGATTGTGCAAATATTATAGCTTGGAATGTGAGAGGAGCTAGAAATAAGCTGGCTCGGGTGCATCTGAAACAATTGGTAAAGAATTTTCATCCATACGTTTTTATCATTTTAGAGACTCATTGTGCTTTCCAAAAGGTGGCTGTCTTTTGGAACAGATTAGGTTATACTCCTATTCATATTGAAGAAGCTCAGGGGCATAGTGGAGGTATTTGGGTGCTCTCTGCATGGCCCGGAGTATCTTGCAATGTCGTGGCAGCGAGTTCGCAAGTGGTGTGTGTTGAGTTTTCGAATGGCGGTTTCTCTTGGGTCTGTGCAGCAATTTATGCAAGTCCCGTTCCTAGCATAAGGGAAGAAGCTTGGAGGGTTTTGACAGATTTTTCCATAAATTATTCAGGTCCTTTATTAGCTATTGGGGATTTTAATGAGATCCTTCTTTCATCTGAGGTTAAAGGTGGGAACTTTGTCTCTCGAAGGGCAGAGCGGTTTGGAGCTCTCCTAGATGAGTGTGGTTTGATTGATTTGGGAGCTCATGGATCCTTGTACACTTGGTTCAAACATATGCAGGGTAATCGGTTCATCTCGAAGAGGCTGGATAGGGCTGTGGCTACTGATGCTTGGTGTTTTCATTTTCCGGAAAGCTATGTGGAGAATTTGGCGAGGATGCATTCTGACCACTGTCCCATTATGGTGCGATGTCAAGGTAATGATAGAAGAGTCGGGGTAAAACCTTTTCGTTTTCAAGTAGCTTGGTCTTATCACCCAAGTTTTTCGTCGGTGGTCAGGGGTGCTTGGGACAAGGGTAGACCCAATCCTATTCGTTGCCTTTCTCAGGTCAGAGATGATGCTTTGGCCTTTAACCGAGATGTCTTTTTGGGAATATTTTTAAAAGAAAGAGGGAATTGGAGAGGCGTGTGACCAGTATCCAACAGAGAATGGAGAGAGTTGATGCTTTATCCCTTATACAGGAAGAAAGGGAGTTACAGGCTGAATATAGTAATCTGCTTATGCAAGAGGAGTTGTTTTGGTATCAAAAATCGCGAGAGCACTGGGTCAAATTTGGAGATAGGAATACTAAGTTCTTTCATATGCAAACCATTATGCGGAGAAAGCGTAACAAGGTTCAGGGGTTATTTTTGGAGGATGGAAGATGGAGTACTGATCCGCAGAACTCGAAGAATGTGCAATTGGATTTTATAGAGATCTTTTTTGTAATGTGGAACAGGTAGAACTTGATGTGATGGGGGACCAGGAATTACCTTCTTTATCTCATGAAGCTATTGAAAGTCTCACAAGAAATGTTTCTAAAGAAGAGGTTAGGAAGGTGATTATGGGCATGAACTCTTTTAAGGCCCCAGGTGCCGATGGTTTTCAGGCTTTTTTCTTCAAGGAATATTGGGAAGTGGTTGGTACAGAAGTATGGGAACTTGTTAAGAAGGCTTTCACTGGGTTTGATCTGGATAGTGCTCTGTTTGACACTTTGGTGGTGCTGATTCCTAAAGTTGATAACCCGTCTCGCATGAAAGAGTTTCGTCCTATCAGCCTCTGTAATGTCATCTACAAGATTATAACTAAGGTGGTTGTGGAGAGGTTACGACCTTTTCTACAAGATATCATTGGCCCTCTACAGGGAGGGTTTATTCCTGAAAGGGGTGCCCCAGACAATATCATTGTAGCCCAGGAAGTTCTCTATTTTATGAAGAAAACCAAATCAAAGAAAGGTGTTCTTGCTTTTAAAATTGACCTAGAAAAGGCTTATGACAGGGTGAGCTGGGAGTTTTTGGAGCAATCTCTCCTAATGTTTGGCTTTCCAGGTACTATTGTTTCTCTTATTATGAAATGTGTAAAGTCTTCCTCCCTTTCTCTAATGTGGAATGGTAACCGGTTGGATGGTTTTCAGCCAAAGAGGGGTTTGAGGCTAGGAGACCCGATGTCTCCTTATTTATTTGTTATTTGTATGGAGAGGTTGAGTTGCCTCATTGCTAGAAAAGTGGAGGTTGGTAGATGAAAACCAGTAACCGTGTCTAGGGGAGGTCCTGTGATCTCCCATCTCCTTTTTGCAGACGACCTTATCCTTTTTTGCAAAGCGAAGAAATCTCAAGTACTTCATGTTTTGGACACTATTGCCACCTTTTGTGGCCACCTTATGCAGAGCATCTGGTATGAAGGTAAATTTTGACAAATCTCGTACTATCTGTTCTATGAATATTTCTAGACAACGCAAGAATCTCTTCACTGGTATTTATTCTATCTGCTTTGCTAATTCTCTGGAAAAATACCTTGATGTTCCCATCAAGTATGGCAGAGTTACTAAAGCTGATTTTAATGATGTGGTTGATAAGCTTACTAATAGGCTAGCATCTTGGAAAGGTCGCTTCCTTAATAAAGCTGGTTGGATTTGCCTTGCTAAATCAGTTTTATCTTCTATACCTATTTATAGGATGCAAGTAAGCCTTTTTTCATCAGGTGTGTGCTCTAACATTGATAAGCTTACTAGAAGTTTCATTTGGTGTGGTAGTCATACTCATCGTGGTCTTCATTTAGCATCTTGGAGAGTTTTGACGACTCCAAAAAAGTTTGGAGGTCTTGCTTTGAGGGAGTCGCGGTTGGTCAATTTTTCTTTATTAGGAAAGCTAGTTTGGTAGAGCAGCTTTTTAGGGCCTCATATTATTCCCCTCATCCAGTAAAAAACTATTATATTGGCTTAAGGCCTAATTTGGATAAACAACTTAATTAAGTTACTTTTAAAAAAATAATTAAACAATAAATAGTTATATGAAAGGAAGTCTATTGTGCACTCAGCTTCCGTATTAAAGGAAGGGTTTGTTTGGGAAGTGGGAGCTCTTTCTAAGAATTTCTGGTTTGACTCTTGGTTGCACTCTAGGCCAGTAGGAGCGAGGGTTGAATTTCTTGATATCTGTGAGGCTGCTTTGACCATTAAAGATGTTTACCGTGATGGAGTTTGGCATTTGGAGAGGATTTACTCTTTTATTCCTAGGGACTTAAGGGAAGACATTCTTAGTTTAGTACATATTTCGGCTTTTGGTCGTGATTTGGGTTGGAGTTGGGAGCACACTATTTACTCTGCTAAACAAGGATATTTATGGTTAATTCAGAAGAAGTTGAATTGGGATAGAATATCAACTGACTTTGGCTTTGGAAGGCGCGGATCCCTGAAAAGTTGAGGCTCCTAGTGTGGCTTTGCCTTCATGATGCTGTACCAACTCAATATCTGCGTTTTCGGCGACATCTCTCCTCCTCATCCTTATGTACACGTTGCAATCAACTTCCGGAGACAATTCTTCATTGTTTTCGGGATTGTGAAGTGGTGCGATCAGTTTGGGTTTCTCTAGGTTTTTCTGATGTGTATTTCTTTGACTCTTACGAGGTGCATGATTGGTTCAAGCATGGCCTCCTCAATGAAGGTTGTTCCAAATTTGCAGCTATAATATGGTCAATTTGGCAAGATAGAAATATGGGTAATTTTCAGGGAGTTTTTGGATCTACTGGGTCAATTGCATACAAGGCTCGCAGGTGCATGGTGGATTTTGAATATACAACTCAGAATCGAGTGTGTTGCATCCAGGGATTAAAACCTCTGTCTTGGTCTCCACCAGAACCTGGTGCTTGGAAATTAAATTGTGATGGGAGTGTGAACTTGAGGGATGATTGTGCTGGTTTTGGGTGGGTAATTCGCGATAGCTCCAGTCAATGGGTAATGGGATGCTCAGGAAATTCCTTTGGATCTAGTGTCATCAAGATGGAGTTGTGGAGTATATGGAAAGGTTTGGCTTGGGCTTGGGAGGCGGGTCTTAAGCTTGTTGTCTGTGAGACAGATTGCGCAGCAGCTTTTGAGCTAGTGACTGGTTGGCAAGTTCTACTCTGCCATCTTGAAAAAGAAGTAATACAACTGATCTTTGACTTGAAGTTAAGAAGGGATTGGGATATTCGTTTTGAGCTTATCCCGAGAGAAGCTAATGTCGTGGCAGATCGGTTGGCAAAGATGGGATCTGGAGGTAGCGGAACTGATGAGGTTCACCTTTGGCACCAGCCACCAGAGGTGGTTTGTCCTCTCTTATTGTTAAGAACCTAATTTTTTTTCTTTTTCTTTTCTGCTCTTTTGTTTTTTCTCTTAGTTGTTCACAAAAAAAAATTATAAACAAAAACCTATTTTTTAATAAGAAAAATAAATATATAACCATATGTTTAATTTTTCTTCTTATTCTGTTTGTATCTATTAGGGTATATTGTTACCGCGATAGTTACATTAATATCCTCACTTATATATCGCTATATAGTCTCAATTATTTAATGGATCTGAATTTGTCAAGTAATTAACTCGCTTATACAATTAAATAAGTAGTGAAGATTTAATTTTTTTTTTTTTACATGCAACAATCTATCAATCAGTAACGAACTCTTACTACAATATCTAAACTACTGTAATCACTATTTTTGGATATTGTCTAAAGTACCCTTTATCATATTGATTTATTTTTATCCTTCTTTTTGTCACTATTCAATTTTAAATATCTTGATCCTCATGAACTCATCTGTGAATCCATAACTTAAACCAATTAGTTCAACAGAAAAGTGATTGTACTCATCCCTTTGGATCACTACTTTTACCTATCATAATGACCCGAAAGAACGCCACCACTAACACTACTATATTATCATGACCTCATCACCATAATTGCTTGAATGCTTGCTACCAATTTGACTATTCATGGTGCAACCATTTCCACTGATTTTAGGTTTCTTTACGTACGGTTTTTGAAATTCACATGTCGGTCTTAAATTAAATCCTTGTGGTGATAGTTATACCAACTCATTTAAAATTTTATGTACCGTACAAATAAGAATATTTGTTAAGAATATGGTAAATTGTATTTACTCGAGGGCATTTCAGAAATTATATTGTTCTCACTAGCTAATTTGTAACTTTTAAGTCTTGTTAGATATAGGTTTGCTAATAGTCCTTCAACAAGCTAGGAAAAATTAAATCTTTAAACTTTTGAAATATATAATGCTTAAATTTTTTCTCATTTTTTTTATATAAAGTTGTATGTTATAATTTTCAATGAATACCTTAAGGGTATCAATTAAATGAAACTATTTATATTATATTTAGGAAAAATATAGGGTACCAACATATTATCTGTCAACTTCTGCCAACTCTTATTTATATTTGGGTTTCATGAAAGTGTGTACGTAGATGTGTCTAATAATTAATATATTTTAAATACATATATAAAGAGACACATTCAGAAAATATATCTATAAAGACACTTCTATTAAACACAATTATAAAAAAGACATTTTTATTAGACACATCCATGAACATACTTCCATGAAACACAATTATAAATAAGAGTTGCCAGAAGTTGGCAGATATGCTGTTGATAACGTAGCAGAACCGTTATATTTATAGTCCTATTAAACAATTTACGGCATAGCAAATTAGCGATGCCAATTCTACTCTTACCGCGTTGCGACTTCATGAAAAAAAAAATTATACCGTCTAATGTCATAATATTAATTGATTATTGGCTAAAAATATATTAATTATTAATTTTTTTTCATTAAATTTTGAATTAGGTCGTGGTCTTGAAATTGTACTTGAGTTTTAAAGTGGTTTTTGAGATTAATAGTTATTTAATTTTATCATTGAACCTGCATTTCAAGACTCATACTAGTCTAAAGCGCTTTTCATTTATCGGAATACTGAAAATGACATCGTTTTATATTTATTAAAAAAATAAAAGAAAAATACGCTCTCATTCTCCTTTCCCAACCCGAAGTCTTTTTTTTTCTCCCTTTTCTTCGCCTTTCTCCAACTTAAGGCCTTTTCACTTCCCCTTTTCTTCTCCCTTCCCTTCCTCTTCCTTATCCTGAGCCCTCCTCCTTTCCTTTCCCCTCATTCCTTCCCAATCGAGACTTCTGCTACCACCTCTCGTCGACTTCCATCACAGCTTCATGCTGCTCGCCCCTTTCCCAACTTAGTCTTTCTTCTTTGTCTTTTTTTTATG
Source organism: Arachis duranensis (assembly GCF_000817695.3). Lineage (NCBI taxonomy): Eukaryota > Viridiplantae > Streptophyta > Magnoliopsida > Fabales > Fabaceae > Arachis > Arachis duranensis. Next base: position 3,889,938 of record NC_029772.3, read on the forward strand.
GGTTCTTTTTTTTAAAATTTTCTTACTATAGCGAAGTTTGTTCTAGATATTTGGATGCATTGATTCTGACATTTGTGTTTAATCCTATTTTTGCCGTCTCTTTTTTGTTTGATTAAAATCTTTATTTTAATAATTTATTGTATAAAATTCACATACTTTGAAAGCATATATACAGTCTCTATGTATTTGTTGTTCTGCACTAAGTGTATCAAGAAAAATAAAATAAGGTAATAGAGGAATTAATTTTGAGACTAGGGAGGTAGAGGAAGACAAAGAAGAGACAAGAGAAGAAGGAGAAATAGAGAAATAGAGAAGAGACAAAAATGTAACAGACTAGATTGGAGAAGGAGGCGTGCAGTACAACGATGCCATGACGGAAGCCGGCAAGAAGTGGCAACAGAGATAAATAGAAAGGAAAGAAAAGGAGAAGGAGCTCAGGTTAGAAAAGGGAATGGGAGACTTAGGGTTTTTTTTAGTAAGTATAAAACGATTTCGTTTTAGTGTTCTAATGAACGAAAAGCGTATTAAGTACTAGTATGAGTTTTGGAGTGTAAATTCGATGATAAAATTAAGTAACTATTAATATTACTTTGAGACTCGAGTATAATTTTAAAAATTACTTTAATGACATATATTTTATAAGAAAATAATATTTAAATTATTAAATAATTTAATGAAATATATTTAATTAAATATATTAAATTATTTAACCGTTTATAATATTATTTTTCCGTAAAGATATTATTTCAAAAGTATTTACTTTATTATTATCATGCACCACTCTACAGGTTTGCGAGATGAGAAAGTCCAATAATAATAAATGGAATTTGAAATATATGTAGGGACAATTCATACAATATCCGGTAATGAATAAATATACAATCCAATTGCAGGTCAAGCTGACTATATCTATCTCTGTATCTATCTCTATATCTACATGTTAGATCAGAAAGCGATGTACAACTAAATAATATTTCTATGTACGCGCTTTCCTATTGTGCTTTCCGCCCCCTGAAGAACTCTCAATTTAAACGATAAAATAAATAATAACAATTAGAAAGAATAGAAAGCAATTTAAAGACTCAAACCATAAAGAAAGTCACCAAAAAAAAAAAACCATAAAGAAACACTTGGGAATTGTTCACCTACTAGACAATGCTTACTTTGTCTATTTTTGCAAAAGAATTGAAATATCAATATATTACATGACTAAATTTATTATTTTTAATTAATATTTGATTATTATTAT
>NC_029772.3:3891390-3919076 GCF_000817695.3 Arachis duranensis
ATTTTTTTAAATATATTAAAAAAATATTAATAAAAATATTTTTTTAAAAATTTAATAATATCCAAACAAACTCTTAGTCCATTAAATTATGATAATATAAAAAGGAATGTCAATAATATTGTTCTTGTCGCACATATTTGCTTGTGGAATGCAATAGTATAAAAGATCAAAATTTTAAGCATGCAATTTTATACGGGGATGTTTAAGCCTCCACCTTTCATTGCAGTGATTGAACCTTTTATGAGCAGTTGTAAATTGGTAATATATAATTGCCATTTAAAAGAAAAGAAAAATAATAACTTCATATCAACAAGGGAAAAAGACGTTAGATTTGTTTTTGAAGAAAAAATATAATTAAATTAAGGGTTTAATTATTATATGTATTAAAAATATATGATAAAATTACTGTTAATTAAAAATTTTAAATGTGTTTATTTAATAAATAAAAAAATGAATTAAAAACCTAAATTTTTGTATTTTTAATATTTTTTATTTATAATCTTAACCTATGAAAAAATAAATCTAAATTAAAATAAATTATCAGAAGACTTATTTATTTATGAAAAATGTTATAATTTTCCTATAGACTCTTAAGTTCAATCTTTTCTGAATTATTGGAAGACAAAGTTAGAAAAACAAGGCTGAAATGCCTTTTTGCTGTCCTAACAATTTAACATACTTTTCTTTCTCCGTCACTCTCTTTCTCTTTCATTTCCTTTGTTTTCTTTTGCTCAGTCATTTCTAACCTTCCGGGACTTGTTTATTTGGACAGTGTGAAACCCGTGACGCGGTGCTTAATGCGTGGTACTCCAAGGACAGAACAGTCATTTCACTCAAACTCAATGCCCTCGAAGCAAGGAACTTGTACTTTCAAATAGAAACGCCCACACCTGATTCCACACACTCACACCTCGCTGAACCCGACTTGAGCTGATACAGAAATTTTTGTCTTCAACAGCTTTCGGATTTTCATTTTCAAACCCACTCCATCACTTTTCTCTCTCTTCTCTATCTTTCTCTCTCTATATAGAAGATACTCAATAATACTAGCGATTGATTCTGATTCTTTGAGTGTTTCTTTTTTTTTTTTTTTGAATGAATTTTGTTTGGGAGGGTTTAAGGTGAAAGTTGAAACTTTTGTTTGGTTTTGGGATTCTGGGTTTTGGAAGTATTTTAAGGGTTTTATTTTGTGTGTTTTTGTTTGAACTTGTCGGAACAAGCTACTACTACTACTACTTAATTACTTTGTCATTGTTCTCTGCGTTCTTCTTTGTCGGTTGTCGTTTCAATTTAAAGCTCTGTTTTCCGTGTTTTGATGATTTTTATGTCGTTTTCAGGTCGTTTTGACCGCCGTGGAGGACTTCGAATTTGAAGTGTTCTTTACGCTCCCGTGTGTGTTGGTGAGTATCGAGAAAATCCGTTCAAGATTTAAAATTTTAATTGTTTGGTTTTACTATTATTTTGGAAGATTGTGCTTAGAAGTTTGAACCGGAATGTCCTTAGAATCAAATTAGAGAGTAAATTTGAGCTGTTGGTGTTTGTGATAGTGAAGGCACTATAGTTAACTCTGCAACTTTTGGATATGCGTTTGGGCTCTAAATTTTTTGAAGAATGGGTTTTTGTATAGATATAAATAACTTGCATTATTAGAGTGCAATATAATTTGTTATTTGTTGTTGGGGTTTATTATCTGATGGTGTTATTTTTCGTGGGGGAATGGTTCATTGGTTCTGTGTCTTTCATAATGTCAATGTGAATGGTTATTTGGTATCTTGGGCAATGATCTTTGTGTAGGTTTGTAAATAAATTTCTGTCACATGGCATTGTTTTGAGTTTCATATTTTATATATGCTACCCGTTCATGATGATCTATATTTCATTTTGTCTTCTTTCTTGTAACATGTGTTTTGTTCAACAGGTTTTACAGTCATAATATTTAGATATAACGGACAATGGTAGCTAAAATCCGGCAAAGTGCTACCGACTCACCCAACGCAACAAAGCCAGAGGTTGGAGAGATTGACACCAGTCCTCCTTTTCAATCTGTTAAAGATGCTGTCTCTTTATTTGGTGAAGGTGCTTTCTCTGGTGAAAAACCTTTCATTAAGAAGGCAAAACCCTATTCTGCTGAGGTAATTGTCAATTTTTGTAACTTTTTGCCTTGTAAGGGTACAAACTTCAAACCCCTTGTGGTAGGTAGAACTAAATCTGAAAGTTGCATATCTCCTAAGTGTATCCTGTAAAGTTAATGAAGTAGTAACTGCAGTATAAACCTGTTATGGTTTTTAACATAGGTACTCGCTTTAATTCTTAAGCCAAAAAGGGAAATAAATAGTATTAGTAATTCTTTGCTAATACATATTTAGAACAGATTTGCCCAAAAAAATAGCCATATTTAGAACAGAAAAATACATTTTATCCCCAGAACTCTGGTTTATATGAACTTTAGTCCCAAAACTAGAAAATAATTGTTAACCTCGTGGGTCTGGCCTGGTGGCTCATCACTTGGTCCCTTAATCAAGATATTGGGAGTTCAAATCCCACCTTGGGTATGGAAAGCATCCTGTGGTCAGCCTTTGCCGTTGGGAAGGGTTGAAGGGATTAGTCACTACGTTCAGTGTTAGATACCCTTGGGAAACCAAAAAAGAAAGAAGAAAATATTTCCATATTTGGAACGGAAAAATGCATTTTATCACATGTTGTTCACATGTCTAGCTTTTAGGAGATTCCTCCTTCCTCCCCAAATCCACCCGCTTTGAAATCTCAAATTTGAATATCAAACTGCCACCATTTTCAAAGAAGTTAAGAGGCTAGGACAAGAGGTAAGATGACTGGTTGCGTGACCAAATTCACATACCAAATCCACCTAGAAGTTTGAGTGTTGAATAGATCTAAATGTGGGTAGAGGAGGTGCCAAGAAAGGAGAGAGACATGAAGACACTAGAGGAGAACAGCATGTTCTTGCAACTAACTGAGGATACAACTACTTGGCCAAGACAATCTCCTCCACTGATCAACCCTTGGAGAACAAGGAAGTTGGATAACCGGTGATGATGGTATATTCTCACACTTCAAGCACTTTTCAACTATGATAGTGGCCTATGTGGGTTCATCTCATGCCTAATCCTTAAAAACATTGCAAATGTTGTTGGAAGTGGTGGTGGTACCTGTGTTGCAGTGTGTTCAGTGCAGTGCAATGTTGGCTGTGCATCTGTGAAGAGGCTGATGAAGGAGTCAGAACAGCTTGGAGGAATCGAGTCCAATTGCAATCTCTTATGCATTTCTTGATTGTGGAGCCTAGAGGAGGAAGGCGTGGAATCAGAAGTCCCAAAATCATTCACATTTAAGAAAGTTCAGGAATTAGGTTACATTTTCTTTTAGTTCAGGAAACAGTGCACGAGCTTCTTTGACTCCACGGCAGTGCCATCTTTTTTGTGCTTATGTTGAAATCATGAACATAATCAATCATATCAAACTCACCTTTCTAAGAATGGTTTATATGCACACGACCTTGGACTTCTTTTAAAATGTTGAATTCTTTCCTCCTTTTGTTTGTACATGAGCCTTTTTCTGGTTTTATATATCTCTGGATATTAGTTAATCAAATTCAATTCCGGAAGGAATCTTTGTTTAACTGGGCACCACAAATCTCAAGTTTTCTAATTACTTAGGCTGTTCTAACCACAAACTAGGTTATCTGGTTATGATTTATTTCCCTTCCTTTCAAGTTTAGTTGAATTTATTCTGTCCTCTATTTTTTGCTATTTACAAACCTTGTTCTTTCATCAGCGTGTTTTGGCAAAGGAGACACAACTTCATATAGCCCAGAAAGAGTTGAACAAACTAAAGGAACAAGTAAATAATGCTGAAACTACTAAGGCTCAAGCTCTTGTTGAGCTTGAAAGGGCTAAAAGGACAGTTGAGGAACTGACACAAAAGCTAAAAGTTGTCGATGAATCCAGGGAACTAGCGATCATGGCAACAGACACTGCAAAGGATCATGCGAAACAGCTTAAAGAAGTAAAGTATGGTAACTCTGATGGAACAAATGGTGCTTGGAAAGAAGAGCTTGAAGCTGCAGTTAAGAGGCATGCATCCATCATTACAGAACTCAATGCTGCAAAGCTAGAACTCAGCAAGATTCGTCAAGAATATGATTCTTCCTCGGATGCAAGAGAGTCTGCTTTCAAGCAAGTAGCAGAAGCAGAAAATGCGATGAAGGAAAACTCAGAAAGAGCATCTGAGCTGTCTAAAGAAATTACTGCTGTAAAGGAATCAATTGAACAAACCAAGCATGCATCTATTGAAGCACATCAGCAGCAAGCAATGGTGCTAGCTGAGAAAGATGTTCTAAGACGATCATATAAAGCCACCCTTGAACAATCCGAAAAGAAAGTGCTTGATTTAAAGAAAGAGTTCAATCCTGAGCTTGCCAAAAATCTTGAAGCACAGCTGGTGGAGACATTGAGTGAAATTGGTGCTCTGCAAAAGGAAATGGAAAATAAAAGGATGCAGGATTTGGACTCCGTGAAAAGTGTCACTCTGGAACTTGATGACGCCAAGGAGTCACTGCATAAGGTAGCAGATGAGGAAAGCTCTCTTAGGAGCTTGGTGGAAGCTCTTAAGGTGGAACTTGAGAATGTAAAGAAGGAACATTTGGAATTGAAGGAGAAAGAGTCTGAAACTGAATCTGTTGTCGGGAATCTGCATGTCAAGCTTCGTAAAAGTAAGTCTGAGCTTGAAGCCTGCTTGGCAGAAGAATCTAAAGTTAGAGGTGCATCTGAGGAAATGATCTCAACACTGAACCAGCTGCAATCTGAAGCTGAAAATGCACGGCGGGAAGCAGAAGACATGAAGAACAAAGCCACAGAATTGATGAAGGAGGCTGAAGTTACCAAGCTTGCATTAGAAGATGCAGAGGAAAAGCTCAAAGTTGCACTGGAAGATGCAGAAGCAGCAAAAGCAGCAGAGGCGAGTGCCCTTGACCAGATTACGGTGTTAACTGAAAGGACAAGTGCTGCGCGCGCCTTAACATCCGATTCTGGTGCTAAAATTACAATCTCAAGAGAGGAATTCGAGTCGCTAAGTCGTAAAGTTGAGGAATCTGATAAATTAGCAGACATGAAAGTAGCTGCTGCCCAGGCACAGGTTGAGGCTGTGAAGGCAAGTGAAAATGAAGCTATCAAAAGATTAGAGACAGCTCAAAAGGAGATCGAGGATATGAAGACGGCAACACAGGAGGCTTTGAAAAAGGCCGAGATGGCTGAAGCAGCAAAGAAGGCAGTGGAGAGCGAGCTTCGGAGGTGGCGTGAGCGGGAGCAGAAGAAGGCAGCAGAAGCCGCTTCTCGAATATTGGCCGAAACTCAGGTGTCATCGGAATCATCTCCTCAGCACTACAGGATTCAAAAGCAGAACCCTCCTCCTCACAAAATGGAGGCGAAGAAGCTCGAGAAAGAGAAGGTCTCAGTTTCAAAGAAAGTCCTTGTGCCTACCATTAGCGGTATCTTCCACAGGAAGAAAAACCAGGTTGAAGGTGGATCTCCTTTTTTGCCTGGTGAGAATCTTGCATGAAATTTGAGATTTGTTGTGTAGTTTGTGCAGCTCTTGAATGTGAGGGAAACAAAAAATGATCTGTGTGTAGTAGTTGAAAAATGAATGGATTATGGGAAGTGTTAATAGTGTAAATTGAACCAAGTAGATTATGTAATCTATTGTATTACTATGTTGCTTATGTTGAGGTTTCATGTTTGGTGGTAGCAACCCTTCCACGGGAAGCAATATCATTTAAATATGCATGCATACTTTGGAAACTTGTAAAGCACAGTGTGACTTAACACCACATTTGGCTTAGTATATAATCTTTGTTAGATAAATCCATAAATGCTTGGAAAATATCTGTTACAGCCACATTTTCCTTGACAGAGATGGTATAACCATAATGTATGTTTGTAGTTTGTAGATATCAAATGGTGAGTGTATCTTTATATCGTGAATCTTTTCATTCTTCTTTTATTTTTATTTATTAGAGTATTAATTTAACACATTGTGCAAAGTCATTTCATAGAGTCATTTGCTTATGCATTGATTAAACCTGGCGCAGCATGTTAGAATACTATTCTTAATCGTGTAGAAAAGAATCTGAGTGTTTAAAATAACTAATAAAAAAGTTATAATAAGAAAATGCTTATAAAAGTCTTTCTAAGATTATTAAGCAATGCTGTTTTTTAAAGTGGAAGCACAATATTATAGATTCTGATAGATTAATGAAATAATTTAGAAATAAAAATCCTATCTAAATTAAAATATTAACTTAAATATCTTCGATATGTATTAACATAAATATATTAAATATGTCGCGCTTCATTTCCAAATATTAACCTCAAATTAGAGGCAATTTCTTTAAGTGCATTAAAAAGTACATTTTCCAAGATTTGAGACACAATTCCTCAATTCCAATAAAAATAATTAAAAACATGAGAAAACAATTATCTAAATTCCTAATCCTTGTTGAAGAAAATCTAACAATGAATCTCATTAGTTGTGCAGTGTCTATATGCATGTGAGAGATATTCTTAATCATTCTACCTGATACCTGATATATTTTTGTTTTCCATTAGTAGCAATGAATATAAATAAATAAATACAAACATTAATATCGTATTTATCAAGTAATTTTACCTGTAGCATACTGTTACGATAAAAGATAATGTTTATTACACATTATAAACAAAAACAAGAAGACAATTACACAAGTAGCAAAAATTTCCTGGCTTCTTTAACACAAGACCTCTTCGACACAAGACCAACTTAGTTACTGTTTGAACAATGGACTTTAACAAAGACGGTTGGTATTAGATGCATAGTTGTCAGAATCGAATCGGTAAGATTATTGGTTTATTGATTTATTAGTTCAATCAATAAATTACTAATTAAACTGATAGAACCAGTCTTACGTAAATAAAAAATTTAAAATGGTCAAAAGTCTATAAATTAAAATTTAAAATATATATCTTTACTAATATTTTAAAAACAATGAAGTCTCAACAAATTGTAATCAACAAATTATAATTCAGTTATTATTAAATAAGTATATAAAATTTTAGTATTTTTTCATAATAAATATCTTTTAATTTTATTTTTATACTAAAGCAACTAATTTTTATTTCAGTAACTAACTAATTAGTTTATATTTATTATATTATTATATTGTTATATACTATATGTATTTATTGAAAAATAATATTTAATAAATATCATATAATCATAAAAAGAATAATGATATTGTAATTAATAAAAATATTTGATATTTTTATTTATACATATTTAATAATATTTATATTAATAATTATGAACAATAAAAAATATAATTAATTTAAATATAAGTGAGTATAAAATTAATCAATAAATTATAACTCAAATGACATAGTCTCCCTATACTCACTTAAGAGATCGCGAGTTCGAATATAAATCTTTTGCTCAATAAGTAGAGTAGTTCAGCGTCTCTTGGCGAATTCCGGTCTAAGTTTGTTTTTTGTAGGTTCCCTTTCATTTTCTCTTTACTTTCTTTATGTTTATGTAATATTTCTTCTGTAAATTAGTTTATGTAATCTTTCTTTTTGCAAGTTTAATTTCATTTTTTTTTGTCAAGTTCTGTATGTTATTCAAACCTAAGTTCTTTGAAATTCTTTGAAAGCTTTGCATTTGTATTAAATACTTTGGTGTTTTGAGAAGTGTTAGATTTATATATTCATATTATTTACGAGTTACATTTGCAGATTATTTGTTTGATGTTTATAATTATGCCAAATATTATGCTCTTTCATTATTTTCGTCTTTGTTGTCAAATAAGATATTTTAATACACTTTAAAATTGGTACCAAAGAGGATTGATTCTGCTTCTAGATAATAGATTTTGAACTAAAAATTTATGTTGATATTGTCAAACTACCATAGTTTTTCCTTTGATCATATCAAATAATTGTTTTTGACGTCAAAATAAAAAATCCTGCATAAGGCATACTACATTACCACTACAATATTAGTAGCAAAACATTTGTTAAATACTTATAAAAAATTACTATTAGCCACTTTAAAAAAAAAACACATATGAATATGTAAGATGTTGTTATTTATTATTATTTATTAACAGTATCACAAACTATTTTCTACACTTCTTTCTTATGAAAGAAATAAATGTTTTGTTTCCTATCCGAAACCACATTACACAATACAACTACTTCTCTTCTTGTATATATTATTAAAATTATTCAACTACTTCTTTTAATATAAGCTGAAAATGCACCGTATTTTGGAGGCATTAACTTTCAACAAATTCGTAAAAAAATACAAACAATTCTAAATAAATTTTTGACGTACACCCGATGGAGCTACAACAATTCGCTCCATCAAGTTAGATGGACGAGAATACAGATGATACCGGGACAGTATAAGGCAGAATAAGAACAGAAGATGCTTCTTTGCTTCTCACAAAATATTATTAATTTATTACAAATATTATTACAATATATAAAGAGTATTATCTAAAATTACTGAGTCCAAAAATATAAAATAACATACTATATAATTATGGAGAGAAAGAATTGGGAAGTAGGATGACGCATTGTTAGTGTTATGAAAAGAAAGAAAGACGCTTTTAAAATTAGGATTAGATTTTTCAATGTAGGTGTGAAATAACTAAAAAATCTATATAAGAAATAAATTATTAAGGATATTTAAATAAATTTAATAATTCAAAAATTAGTAAGGACAGAGTGAAGATTTCTGCTCAAGTTTCTGTGTCTGTTTCAAGAAAATTTTGTCCCCTATTTTAATCTCGTGTCACAATTATAAACTATTTTTATAGATATCAAAATCTAACTTTATAATTCATTATTTAAAAGTAAAAAAAATTACATGAAAACAATTATAAAATCTTCATTACAGTATCTACGCTTCCAAATATTATGTTCTTTCATTATTTTTGTTTTTGTTATCAAATAAGATATTTTAATACATTTTAAAATTGGTATTCGCAAAGAGGATTAATTTTGCTCCTAGATAATAGATTTTAAACTAAAGATTATGTTGATATTGTCAAACTATCATAATTTTTTTTTCCATCATATCAAATAATTGTTTTTGACGTCAAAATATAAAATTCTTTATAACACATACTACACTACAATATTAGCAACAAAATATTTATTAATTACTTATAAAAAGTTACTAGCAGCTACTTAAAAAAAACTCACATATGAATATGTAAGATATTCTACATTGTATTCTTTATTACTAATAGTATCATAACTATTTTTTACGCTTCTTTTTTATGAAAGAAATAAATATTTTGTTTCCTATAAGAAACCACACTGCACAATACAACTACTTCTCTTCTTTTCGTATATATTATTAAAATTATTCAACTACTTCTTTTAATACAAGTTAGAAATGCATCGTACTTTGGAGGCCTCCAACAAATTCGTAAAAATATTACAAACAATTCTAAATAAATTCTTGACGTAGTAGGCTACATCACTTATACCCGAGGGAGCTACACAACAATTTGCCTCATCAAATTATTGATGGGTAAAAATAGAGAGAGCAACAGGGCAAGACAGGAACGGAGATGTCTCTATTTTTTGTTTTTGTTTTTAGATATATTCTCCATCTTTATCTTCGACATCTGTCATAGAAAAATATTGTTTCCCATTAATATTTTTTGCAGGTCTTATTTCCTGTGGAAAAATGATTCTCCGTCAGATCCTATTTTTCATCTCCGTATATTAATAATTTATATGAAAATTTTAATAAAAAATAAAAAAATCACAAAATATTATTACAAACATTATTATAATATACAAATAAAATATTATTCAAGATTACAAATCTAAAATAATTAAACAACATATTATAGTTATAGAGAGAAAGAATTAAAAGAGTAAGATGACACAATATTAGTGTTATGGAAAAAAAAAAAGACATTTTTTAAATTGAGAGAGATTCCTAATTTTTTGTTTTGTGGACATTGTCGTTCCTAACTATTTGAAAAGCTGTAATTCTCCCAAGCTGTAATTCACAGCAATTTTCTTCGACTGCTTGAAAAGCTCGGGTAGGATTGCTCCGGTCAGCTTTAGTGTTGAGATTCAACCAAATTAAGCTGAGGCAGTCGCCCAACTTTGGCGAAATGCTGTGGAAGAATAAGTTGTTACTAAGCTTCAAGATCGGCAAATTCAAAAGCTTTCCAATCCAGAGGAATCTCTTCAGTGAGCTTGCTGTTCGAAAGGAAAATCCAATTCAATTGCGTGCAGTTGCTTAAACAGGGATGCTTCCTGTTAGCTCATTGAAGTTCAGGATCAAATTTTACAGCGTTTTTATATTACCTAGCTCCCGTGTAATCTCACCGATGAGTTGGGTCAGCCATATGATCAAGTTTCGAAGGTTGGAGAGTGACCCCAAAGTGAAAGGGATACTTCCATTCAGGTGGTTGAAACTCAAATTCAATCCCACTAGATTGGAATAGTTGCTGAGAGTAGACAGAATAAAACCTGTGAAGTAATTATTCTATAGGAACAATGTAGGAACAATTCCTTCAAAGGATTCCTAGAATCTCTTCGAAATTGTACCATAGAAGTTGTTCGAACTCAGATCCAAAAATTTCGAACTCAGCATCTCCGTTAATGACTCTGGGAGCAACCCTTCGAATTGGCTGAACCTAACAGAAAGCTCCCTCAACCCCTCCATTTTCACGAAAATCTCAATTGATAACTCATCGAAGAATCTGATATATCGAAGGAGATGAGAGACTAGCATGACGTGAACTCGGAAACCCGTAAAGTTGTTGGACGAGAGATCGAGTTAGACAAGTGTAGAGCAGAGACCGTCCGTCATGGCGATCGGTGGCAGGTGAAGTGATTGCTAGAGAGATAAAGAAACTAGAGAGTGGGGAGTGAGAGAATGGGACCGGAAAACTGGTTGCCAGAGGGAGGAGGATTTTTTTGTCCAATTTTCAAAACTACAATTCTACTTATATGCCATGTGTGTCCACCCGTAACACCAACCCATCAGAACGGGAATGACGTCAGATATTTATATGTAGGGACTAATCCGTATCACTTTGAGGTGACAAATTTAAAAATATTTTTAAATAATTAAAGATAAAAATATTTGCGGGACAAAAAGTGAGGGACTTATTTATCTTTTCCTCTGCAAAAATTGTTGTGCTTAGAAAAAATTTGTCATGCTTAAATGAGAAAATATAAAATTAAAAAAAATGTATATTTATATAATTTCATGTTTACACCACATATGCGTAAAATACATTATCCATAATCATATAAAAATAAAAAGACCAGGACTGGTTACTTTACTATTATAGCATATTGTTGTAGACTTGTGGAACTAATTGAGACATGACACGTCATTTTCACATTCCTTCTCTCTCCTTTGTCACTTCCACACTCCCCACCTCCCCACACATCAAACATACGCCGCTCTCATCGTTAACCTCAAAATCCTCGAACTTCAAACGCTCTGAAGTGACCTAAAAAAAAAAGAAAAAAGAAAAAGAAAATTTGAAAAAAATGTTGTTAGGTAGAACAAGCAGCAGCATTGGCATCAACAGCAGCGACCGAAAGGACACAGAATATAACGCCTTTCTCGCACCCTTCACATACCCAGCATCTAACGATACCTACCTAACCGACTCTTCTTCTAGAACCTTCCAGAACAACAGCAACCACGACGACGATCTTCTTGACTTCGGGTTTACCAGGCCCGATTTCCCGCCGGGTCAACTCGCTGGCACCGTCGAGTTCTACCGTCGCCACGTGTTCCTCTGCTACAAGAGTCCCGCTGCGTGGCCGCCGCGGATTGAGGCTTGGGAATTTGACCGATTGCCGCGGTTGCTCCACGCCGCCGTCGCCTCCGGTAAAGGTCGCATGAAGAAGGAGGTACACGCTTCTAATGTGACCGTTTCAGGGATTTAATTTATTTGCTTTTTTTTCGTACATAAAATAGAAAAGGGTAAAAGTGAGAAACACCATTAACTGGTTAAGATCTGTTTGGTTTTTTTTTCCTTCTGTTTTAAAAATCCTGTAAAATAGAAAACTGAAACAGAGTGATGACATTTCAGTTTTAATAAACAAACATTTTATTTCTAAAAGATTCTTTGACAAAATATCAAAGGGAAAAAAAATTGACACTAAATGACTTTGATTCTATAATTTGTTTTGAACGTTAAAATATTATTTAGAAGATACATTAAAAAAACTAAGAAATTTTTTTTTATTTATTTTTTTTCCTGAATATTTAGCCATTCTGGTTAAAAAAGAATGGAACAACAAAAACTTTAGTTAGCTTAAAAAGTCAGCAAATTTGGATAACGCTTTCAAGTTCGAGTTATGTGTTACTAGTCACTCGATTACTCGAACTACATAAGTCAGATTTCCAGTATCATGATACTCTTATATCAATAACTTCTATAACTAAACAACCTAAGAGGAATTAATCTCTCGTTAGCAGTGTTGAAATCCAATTTATCATCTTTGATTTTTAAATTTTTATTGTAGTCCGACCACAACCCTAGCCTTTAACTCTTGTTTTTCACTTTTAGATTAATTTGGATGCCTATGACACCTCAAAAAATTATATATCTGTTTCTTAGATGGATGTATACAAATTAAATTCTAATTGGTTCTTTATAAGACCACGAGTATTCTTATTGTTTGCGTTCATTATCACTGCTCAGAAGATTAGTCTCTTGAAACTGGAGTAAAGCCTCAAATTGGTTCCTGATATTGGGATTGTGCACCGAATTGGTCCCTGAGATTCCAATTGCACTATTAACATGTCTGAGATTGATTTCTAGGCACCATAATAGTCCATCGATTCCTTTTTGACAGCAACTCAACAAATGGAGTGATGTGCTGGCACCACCAATGCCACGCTAGACACGAGTAAAAGGATGCCGTTTGGTTTTCGTGCCCAATGAGAGCATATGAGAACCTAATGACATCGTTTTACTTGTGTCCAGGTGGCATTGATAGTGCCAGCACATCACTCCATTTGTTGAGTTGCTGTCAAAAAGGAATCGATGGACTATTATGGTGCGGGGAGATCAATCTCAGGGACGTTAATAGTGCAACTGGAATCTCAAAGACCAATTTGGTGCACGGTCCTAACCTCCGGGACCACTTTAGGGCTTTAGTTCATGAAACTACAACTCTGCATACACAAAATGTTCATATACATGTGCAAATTTCTGATTGATGGTACTGACAGTTATCTTTGATAATCAAGTTTGGTTCAATCTTATTTCAATGAAATAACATTAGGATTGTTCAATCTTTACTAGACCCTCTTAACAATTTGCGAGGGACATGATGGAACCGAAACATCCAATGGTGATATACTAATTTTTCCAGACATGGTCAGATACAGGTTGGCATGACTTCTATTTTGTAATTTTTTTAAAAAAAATTTCTCATTACCAACAGCAATTATTGGTGAATTTCAGGCGATTAACACATTTTGATGTGGAAACATTCGTCGAAGAAGTTCTTGTCAATGATGGAGAATGGCGTCCTGGCAACCCCGAAGCCTTGTTGGCTTCATATGTGTTCGTGTGTTCACATGGATCCCGGGACCGGAGATGCGGAGCTTGTGGACCTGTCTTGGTTAGTAGGTTCAGGGAAGAGATAGAGTTACTTGGTCTTCAAGGTAAAGTGTTTGTTAGCCCATGCTCTCACATTGGGAGGCATAAGTGTGGAGGAAATGTCATTATATTCGGGTCAAGCATCAATGGAGAAGCCACTGGCCATTGGTATGGTTGAACTTTCTATCTCTTCTTTGAAGCTGGAAAAGAACATTTTAACAGTTCAATATTTTGAGCTGACAAGTATTCATTTTCAACTCAATTATGTAGGTACGGATATGTTACTCCGAAAGATGTACCTTCGTTGATTCAACAACATATAATTAAAGGAGAAATTTTGGACTCGTTATGGAGGTAGTTATCTTCTGTGCAGTTTCTTCTTTAGCATTTTATCCATGACATTGTTTCTGTTTTTTGTTTTGTGAAAGAAAACGCTTAACACACTGTCATCACTGGTTTAACATTTGGTCTCTCATTTTGTCCTGAAATTTGTAGTATAGCATCTTGAGCTTTAGTTGTTAATACTTATCAGGTTATGTGGTTTTTACTCCATACAACTCTAAGTAGCATGTTCCATTTATAGTTTTACCTACTCCCTTTATTCTCTTTTACTGTCATCTGGTTCAATACATCTCGAATTCTTTATATAAAATGTATCTAGATATATTGATCCAAGGATATATCAAAAAGTGATATTAGCATATACAAGGGAACAGAGTGAGTATTTAAACTTCTTACAAGTTAAAAGCACAAATGGTGCTCTTCTGGGCAGTGATTTAGCTCTTCGAGTTTAAGCTGTTGGTATGTTACTGGAGAATTGCATCCGTGATGAATAACGAAACGAGCCATACCCGTAAGCTCTATGATGTCTATGATTTGTATTTCTTGTGGTATATTCCCTCTCTGCTCAGACCTGATTTTGGCATTCTGAAAAGTTGCTAAAATATAATGACATGTAATGAGAGTTAAAGTATGCTGATTTGATTTGCTAATTTTAATGCATCATTTTTCAATATTGCTATCAAGGGGCCAAATTGGTTTGACAGCAGAAGAACAAAAAAAGAGCCAAGAACAAAGGATTCATCAGAACAGTGTAACAAATTTTAAAGAAAACACAGAAGAGTTCATGGATACAAACAATCATACAACAGGCACTGTTGGGTTTCAATTCCAAGAGAGCATTGCAACCTGTTGCCAAGATAACAGATATTCCTCTTGCCATCAGGACAATCATATGTCGTTAGAAAAGACGAAGATCGCTGGAGCCATTGAGACGGAGGCAAAGCTCTTAACTGATGATGATGAGTTCAGAGAGAATGTGCCGTCTCGGATAAGTAATGGCAAAGCAGCATCACGCAAATTTTGTTCCATTCCAACATGGCTTGACTACTGGGAGCAAGAAGATACTTATGCTGCTCTCTCTGTCGTATGCGCTGCCGTGTCGGTTGTTATTGCCTATCGCTGCTACAAGAACAGCTGAGCTTAGTGGAATCAATAATTTGTTGGCCACTGTATTTAGCTTTGGCTCACATATTAAATCACATTTTCATCTCTGTTAATTAGCTTCCTTTTATCTGATGTTAGTGCAGTCAGCAGAGGAGGTTATGTGGATAGTATGTTGTATATGATTTCTTGAATTTACAATAGTCTGAAGTAGGTAGAATTTTCATTTTTTATAATGCACATAGTTTGCTTGTGTGGAAATTGATTTGTTACATTTTGCAAATCCAATGAAATGCTTACAAGTTTGATGTCTCTTGAATTTGTTTGTTCGCCCCGGTTTTGATGGTTCAAAATGTTTGGGATTTTTTTTATTATTCATTATCCTTTTATCTTCTCATCACTATTGAGAATTGATATACTAAAACTAATTATGATTATAAAAAATTAAAGTGATATTTATACAAATTATTTATTATTTATAACTTATTTAATGGTATTCTTTTGAGATGTTACTTGAAATCAAGGTGAATTTGGATTTGGATATGAGATTTACATATCTTTGGGTGAGGTTTTTGACTTACTCGTTGAGATAGTACTTTAATGTTTTAAGTTAGCAAGAGTTTTAGATATATTTAGATGAGAATGGATTAAAAAATACCTTAATGTTATGGTATTTATAGAGAGACTATATTATGTGTACACTAAACTCAGTCACTAATATAAAATACATATTAAAATACAAAATACATATTAAAAATAAGTTGAACAATACATGTATTCATATACAATTACATGAGGATTAATTTTGGTAGTTAATTTTAGTGTACAAATAATATTTTTATTATAGAGTAATAGATGAGACTTAATCATTTCTTGGAGATAACTTTTAAATATCATAAGTGATTATTTTCTTATAGATAAAGCCGTCAAAAGAACGGATCGGGTTAAAATTTAAAATTCAAACTCGTAGGGTGGGCCAGCCCCAACCCATTTTTTTTTTAAAATAAAAAAGTAATTGATATTACAAAAATTAATAATAATATAATTTTTAAACATGTTTTTTTAATTTTTTTATTCTTCCTTTATTATTAACTTTATTTATTTTATTCTATATTTTTATATATGTATTTAAATTATGTAACTTATTTTTTAAAATAAAGATAATTTGATTGATGAAAATTATTGTGAACAATTCTATCAAAATTGAAATTTAGAAAATAATAAAAAATGTATTGTAATTTGTCTATTTTTTATTTGTACTTATTTTTAATTATTATTTTTTAGATTAATTTGAATTAATTTTATTAATTAAAAAAAATTAAGTGGACTAACCCGTTAACCAACCAAAAAGCGAGGGAAACTAGTATTTTTGGCTTACTTGACAGCACGGGCTGACCTGCTATGTTTTAAACTTGGGCGTACACAGCTGAGACCTAAGAACAAGTCCAATGGGAGTCCCAATTTTGCTTTTTTCTGACACCAACGAGTTGCCAACCGTTGGAGCAAAGCAAGTAAAGGTCCTCACACATTTTTTTAGGGGAACCAGGCCCTCTGAACAGGGACTTTATTATTTATATTTATATTGTTATATTAATTTAGCCGTTGCAAAACTAGCCGTTGTAAAAATAGCCGTTAGAAACTAGTCGTTACTATGTTACCGTTATTATTAATAAATTAATATTTTGTTACTCTATATATACCACTTAGATACACTTGTATTCTCACATTCTCTACTGCTCTTCTTCATCTTCTTCCAAGTTTTTTAAATTATATTATTAAAAAAATTAATTAATTACAAGTATTTTAATTAATTAATTAAGTAGGACCACAACAGGGACTAAAGTTAGTTCCTTCTAATGGAGAAGAGAGAGATGCTTTGAGTTCCTATTTACTGTTTATGACGCAAAAGCTGATGTGGAGTTACTTTTTATGACAAGTGGGCCATAAACAGAAATTAGGATGAGTTCTCTACTGGAGATGGTCTAAGTCTTAGCTCAATTGGTAAAATCATATACCTCTTAATACCCACCCGAATTCAAATCTTGACGAATGCTAAGTGTTGAATATGAGCCTTTTAGAATTGTGTGAGTATTTATACAGTGTGAATGTGTTGTGGTACCTAAGATTGGACTTGTCCAAAAAAAAATCTGGGCATGGCGGGACAGGCTACCACCACTTTGCTACCCTAAAAAATCATTTAGTCTTTATCCAAACATCAACCACTTTTTCAAAATTGCAAAATACCATACTACATAAAATTGGGGCATATGGAAGAAAGTGTGTGCTCAATTATTGTTTAGGATCTCACTTAGATTTGAACAAGAATTTGTGAAGTTTGATTCTTTTGTGATACAGAAAGAAAATGAAATAGGACTATTGTTTCATTGTTATGGGAGTTTTTTAATGATTCGAGTAAAGGATTTGTTTTCCAAGCTCGAAAAATATGCAAGCAGCTTTGGAGGATATGCTCTTAATCCTCATTCTATTGGCATGGCGAAACTTCTAGTTTAATTCTATTGGCATGGAGGATAATGTTTTCAAAAGGAAGGCATGCTGTGTGTAAAATTATAGCATCTGATGTGGTTTAATATAAAGCGTTATAGTGAGATCACATCTTGTACTATGGAAAGTACAAGAAATTTGGAGATTACAAGGTATAAGGGAATCTCAGACATGCTTAACCATTGAAAGTTTCAACTTTCAACAGATAACAACCAGCTTGATTATCTTTAGTTCAGACAAGGGGGCCACGGCCCCCCCAAACTTTTTATAAAAAAATTAGTAGTACTTTTTCAAAAGATAAAAAATAATTCAATTGGTTTAAATACTTTACTAAAAAAATTCAATAAATATTATAAATTTTAATATTTGTTCTTCTAACTTCTTCTTTACATATTCTACAAGATATATATTCAAATTTTATTATAAAATAATAATGAAAAATTAAAGAATTGATGCATTTTTTAAGAGGAAGACTAATATTTAAGAAGGAGAACATATAATTTTTACAATATCAACACATGTAGATAGTTTTTCTACTTTAATGAATCGCGAAAAAAGTGAGATACAACTTTTTGACCTTAATTTTTTGGAATGAGACCCTGAAAAACGACTTTAAATTTGGCAATATCACCAAAACCAGAGAAATGAGATTAGACGAGCTTATCTTAAATGGAGTCCATATCAAAAGCATTTTGACAATTATCTTCTATGTGGCCCCCCAAAATTTTATTTCAAGTTCCGCCACTGTTATCATGTGTGATGTGTCTCTATTTTTCTAATCAAGTATCTTATTTCTTGAAATTACATTATTATTATTATTATTATTGTTAGGTAGCAATTAAAAAAATGATAACAATTTGGCAATTTTTCTTCATTGAGCTAGTACAGCTAAACTATAATTTTAGTATATACATCATTGTTGGTTTATTATCTAAAGTTGTGTTTGTTGAACCAAATAAAACTTAGTTTCTCATTTGCTTGATAAATCTAAAGAGAACAAGAGGAGATTGAGAATATTAAAATATAAACTAAGTGGTTAATTACAGTTAAAACAAATATATAAGAATTAAGGCAAAAAATAATAAAATCTGGTGTATGTTTTCAAATAATAGTGTACACTGAGGATCATAAGAACTGATCTCGGGAGGAAAAAAAAAGTGTGATTTTCTTTTTCTACATGATCCCATACCATATACTCATCATCCCAAATTGGGTTACAGAAATTAGATAAAAAAAATTTTATCTCAAGAACTTTGCATCAAGCTAACTTGATGCAAATATTCAAGTATTACATCTAGTATAACCCTTAAAAGGGATCATAAAGTAATAATAATAGCATATGAAACTGATTCACAAGGCTGAAGGAAAGACCAGAAACAGGTTAACCATGTCTTTAGTGTCCATTAACCGCAACACCATTCTGAATTTCCAACTTGTGAAGCTCGGATTCGATGGTCTTGGCAATCTTGGCGTCGTCGGGGTCTGGCTCCGGTAAGTCAACATAGAAGGATCCCTGTCTGATTGGTGATATGGTTTGCATGACGACGGCTTGCTGCTTGATGAAGTTGTAGAGCTGTTGGTGGAAGCTGCTGTCGAAGGAGAAGCAATTTTCAGTGTCTCCTGCTACGCGGTGTTTCGAGGATCCGGAACCTTCTTTTCTGCAGAAGTGTGGGAGAGACTGATAGTCCATTACCTGCTCACACAAGTTTCGAAAGAACTTTTAAGTTGATCAAATGTTCTCCGGTTATTTCGTTAGAAAAACCTATTTTTCTATTGAAAAAGATCAGTTTTCACACAGTTGAATCAAGTTTTTAATAATCATTATTTCATTAATATCAGATTAATGACAGGAATTTAGGACGGAAAAACATGCAAGATTTATGATATATCACATTTAATGCATGTCTAGCAAGAGTAAATTCACAATTTAAAATTAAATGTTAGCATCTTCATTAGATTGGGGATTTGGAGATTTCATAACAGTGAATAGGAAACTTGACAAACTATGTTTCTTATTTTTCAAGATCTTTCATATGCATAGGTTTAAAAATTATATGTTTGAAGAAGTAAATGTGATTTTTACCTTGAGTAATTCCTCCTTCCCACAACCTTGCAGCACCTGAACTTTCTTCCTCGTTCTTTCTTGCAAAAGGGGCTTTACAACCTGCCAATTGTAATTGAAAGGGAAAAAAAATCACTTGCTAGTCTTTGGATTTTGAATTATGTATTGAACTAAAGCAAAGAAGTGTAGTAGTACACAAACCTTCCAACACGCCGAGAATACATACGGCACGTTAACAATATAATATGTGTCTGTCTTTTCCGGGTAGTTCAGGTCGTCAATTGTAGATATAGATGTCAAAAGCTGCAGGTGATATGAACCAAAAAATTTCATAAAAGGGACCTTCATAGAATTAAAAGAATGAAGAAGAATGAAGAAAAACAGAAATTGTTTCTCTAAATTATGTGCATACCCTCAGTTGGTTCAGCGCTGAAATTTTCAAACCAGTCATATCCAAGACTTTCACACAAGTGCCAATGTAACGTCCTTGCTTCTTCGAAGCTGTTGGCTAAAATAATGATTTCAAATAAGCAAAGCCGGGCATAGAAAATTTATGAGAAAATGAAACTGGTAGAAGGCACTCACCAAGACCACCCGATCCCTATATTCGTTCATTTGTATGTGCGATTGCACATAGTATTTGTCCTGAACAACAAGAATCAGCTATTTAATATTAAAGAGAATTTGAACATTGAAGTATTTCATGCAAAAGACATTTAAGTTTAACCTGTTAGTGTCAATGCAGAAACTTTTTAATGAAATGAGGTTCCTAAGAAATTAAAATATCCCAGGAAAAGAAATAGACTAGTTTCGAGATAGGGATGGTACGCAGAAATGAGACAAAAATTGAAGAAAAAATAGCTGCTATGATATTGTTTGGAAAGTCCGTCTTTACGGTATTCTAGAGCCATTTACATTGTTGCTATGATATCATTTAGTAAGTAATCTTCAACAAATTAGTTTAGTTCATATCATAATGTTATGAGATCCTTACGGAAGCTTTGTCAAATGTGCTGAGCCCAACACCAACAGCGATGACAGGAAGGCCCTGGCATGATAAGACAAAAGAGAAATAAAATTAGCAATCACAGATGGTACTAAAAGCTTATTGTATTATTTAAGATGCCATTTATGAACTATAATTACACCAAAAATACAGGGTGAGGACAAAGAAGGGAAGATGAATATAAGGCTTAAATTTATAAACTGACATCTAAATTTCTTTGAAGATCTGTCTAAATTACAATAGTACCTCCTTTGAGTAACCAGACATTCCAATGAGTTGAGAATCTCGCACGGCTTTGTACACATCTACGGGGATTGGCTTCTGCGAATAAATAAAACAAGCGAGATAAAGAGAGAGAGAAATCAACAATGCATCACAATTATAGACCTGATGATCAATAATCAATGAACATATAATTTGAACTCACACCCTCTTCCGTTGATAATCGAGGTTAATAACCATCCCAACCAACATTTAAATGACCATTTGAAAATTTAAATATATTTTCAGCTCTGGATTCATCACAAACATGAGAAGGTATAATACAAGATTTCAGCATAGAAGTTTCAGGAATTAGTATTCTACCAACAGAAAAGAGAAAACATGTGAATACATACATAGTGAAGGAACTTACTGATAAAACATTGTCAATCTCATTTTCAACTCTCCATTGTAAACAATCGATTATCTGTAAAACTTTAAGTCGTCAGCAAAGTATACACATCGAAAGAACACAACTCCGAGTAATTCTAAGAACAATCAAACAACCGAACCACTAAAGACCTTAAGCATAAAAAGATCTAACTAACCATTTTATGGGCTTTGGCAACATTCCAGTCCCTTGCTTTGAGAAATCTGGCTAGTGTTTCAGTTGGATATCCCTGATGCATGTTCTGAAATATGAAGTAAAATATTTTAGGGGGGAAAAAAGAGAGGGATTTATTAAAATAAGAGTAAAAAACAAGAAAAGGCACTTATTGGTTTAATATCACTAAAATTCAGGATGATTCTTCTTGAAGAGTGTTGAACAAACATTGAAAAGAACAATTATTCATTAAAAAGTACATTACTTGACTTCAAATCTTGAATTCTTAATCCCTTCAAATTATATTATAACCACCAATAAAAACACCCCTTAGCAAATGCGAGGCAACAAAAGTGATCCAGGTCAATTTAACCAAAAAAAAAAAAAAGAAAACTGATGCTTATCAAATCATTTGATTCTCTTAATTTGGAATTTCAAACAAACAAACAAACAAAAAGAAAAGCTTTTTTCTTTCTTCTCCTTTACCAAATCAAGTTGCAGATCATGAATCATAAGTTAAATTGTTTCTTTTTCCCTTAAATCTGTTCTCAATATCCAAGATCAAACATATAAGAATCTAAGCATACTAATTAAAAAAAAAAAAAGCAAACCTGGAATGTGATCTTCTGCTGCTCATTCACTGGAACAAGAGACAAAAAAAGAAAAAAGAAAAGAAGGAATCTTTATCAATTAGAGATCATGGAAGTAAAACAAGAATGTAAGATGAGACTGATTTATTTATTTATTTATTTTGAAGGTTGTGAAGAACACACCATTTTCCATCATGGATTGCAACTGCTTGATTGCATCCTGGTTGCAAATACCCATCTTCAACTGAAACAAGGACAAATCTGCAACTGGGTTCTTGAAAAAGTGTGACCTTTAACACTAGCACAGGAAGATTCTACCCATTAAAGAAAGAGAAACTAAAATTGATTGATTCAGGTTCCCCGATGGGTTAGAGAAGAAGGTGAGGGTTGCTAATGCTTCTCCAACATGAAAAGATTTAAACTTTGTTTTGTTCAAGTCATGTGAAAGCATGGAAGGGAAAGGGTGGTGGTGTTGTTTTTGGCCTATGTTTGCTGCTTCCTATGTACTTGTAGGAAGGAACTGAGTGGTCAACAACACAAAGAAAAAGGTACCAAAACTGTTAAAAAAAAAAGCAAATCAATAAATAAATAAATAAAACAATTTTTTTAATACAAATTTAAAAATGAGAAATACTTAAAAATTATCAAAATTTATTATTTTTATTTATTATTTTTTATTACTTAAATTTTTTTAGTTTAGTAATTTAATAATATATTTTTAATTTATATTTTCAAACGTTGATGATTAATTGATAATAAAACTAATAAATCTTAATTATTTTTTAATATTTTTTTAAAAATATCCTAATATTTAATTTACATCAATTTTAACCACAATATTTTCAATAAATTTAAGAAAGAAAAAAAATAAATCAGTGGGTGTTATTTGCATTTTTTTTTCTTGTTATTTTTTGAAGGACATTCATTTTGCCTGTAAAATTATGGGGGAAAAAAATATCACAATTATCTAATACTTTAAATTCTGAAAAATTTTAAGTTTGAGCTTTTATATGTTTCCTTAAAGGGGTATAGGTTAGGTTTAATCGTTAATCGTGCAAAGAGGGCTATGTTAAATGCCCTTTGTTCTAGAATTTCGATAATAATTCTTTAAATGTCAATAAATTAAAAAATAATTTTTAATAGATTTTATATAAATTTTTATTTTAAATTTATAAAAATATAATTTTTATCGAATTTGAACCCAATATAATTTTGAGCTTCTATTGTTATCAATTTTAAATTTTTTATTTAAATTCAAATGAGTTATTTTTTTAATAATGTTTTAATATAAAATAAAATAAGCTATTGGATGGTAACATTGTGAAGTGTAGTTGATTTTTCATAGTTTGGTAATTTAGGCATATTTTGTTGGTTAGCCAGCAAAATATCGCCAAAGTACCTAATACATAATTGGCTTGCAAATTAAATACAGGAATAATGTACAAATGATAAATCTTTTAAATTTGACATAAGTTGAAAAAAAAATACTTAAATAAAAAAAGTCAATTTTATTGAAGTTCCTAATTAATTATTCTTATCATATTTTATTAATTTAAACTAAAACATTGTTAGTCAAATTAAATTTTATTAAGAGCCTAATTAGTAATAACACATTCATGATCATATTAATGAGAGTGGTTAATTCATTTCTATTATTTATACTACACATACAAGTCTAACAAAAACTACATTCACTCACTAAAGCGTCATAATACACGCGTTATTCAACTATTTTTAAAGCGCACTCTCACTCACTATTATGGAAGACGCTTCTTCTTCACATGTCTCCTTTTCCTTCTCATCTTCCTTCTTTTTCTCCTTCTTCTTTGTATTTCTCTTTTTTTTTTGCGTGTTTCATTTTTATTGTTGTTTTTTTATTACTGTTGTTGATGGTGCATTTTTTTCTCCTCCTCTTTTTATTGATTTTGCAATATTATGTATTTTTTCCTTTTTTATTTGATTTTTTCTCCCAAAAAGAATGATAAGAAAACAAAATAAGAAGATAAAGAAAAAAAAGCAGGAAAATATGAGGAGGAGGAAGAGGAAGAGTTCTGAATTATGCATCAGAATAAAAATACATCAAAAAATTCTTATAATACACCCAAATATTTTCGTGTTATACATAAATTTGCTGCAAATACAGAAGAGGAGGAGAAAAGAAAAGAGGAGAAGAAATTCCAATGAAAAACGAAAGAGGAAAAGGAGGAGGAGGAAGAAGTGGTGTTAATGACGATGATAACGAGAAAGAAAAATTACAAAGAAGAAGAAGAAGACATACGGAGAAAAGAGAAGAAGAAGAAGAGACACGGAGAAAAACGTGAAAGCGCGTGAATAAAATGACTTGTATGACTTGTACGGGAAAACGCTTGTATGTGAAGAATAACTCTTAAATATTTATAGAGAGACTATTGCTATCATTAGAGGTGAACGCGAATCGAATCAGATCGGATACGACAAAAATCTTAATTCAGTCTGCACTAAAATTATCGGATCGGATTCAATATTTGCAATTTGTAAGCTTAGATCCGATCTGTACATTTGCGGATCGAATCGAATATCGGATATATCCGTAAAACATAAAAATATTTTTTAAAGTTTATTTTTTTAAAAAAATCAATAATTTTTTTATATTCTTTTGAATATGTTTACTCTTGAAATAATATTAAACATAGTTTTTTAAATAATATTAATAAAATAATACAACATACTATTAGTTAAAATCAAACATAAAAAAATATTTATTTATTTATTTATTTTTGTGGATCTTCGGATATGCAGATACATATATAAAATTCGCAATCTGATCCTATTAGCCTTGCGGATTAAATCTATATTCACAGTTTTTAAATTAAATTCGAATAAACACCACAATATGCGAATCAAATCCGATCCATGAACATCCTTTACTACTCTTTTATGGTTGAATGGTTGATGTCGAATTCATTTTTTAATATTCATGGATTTCTAAAATTATTATTTAAGTTACCATTCTTACACTAAAATTAACTACTAAAATCAATTATCAATATATTTATGTATAAATATATGTAATTTAATTTATTTTTAATATGTATTTATATTTTAATATGTATAAAAAATATGTATTTTATACATACTAATAATTGATTTTAGTGATTAATTTTAATACACATATAATATAACCTTTTATTTTATTTATCCTATTTTAGTAATTACTTATCTCTTCCAATTCTCTTCTTGCTCATTGCTAACAGCACTATTTTGTCAAGTGTTATTCTGGCAAGTGGCAACTTTTGAACAGAAGATTCAGGTCCGTTTAAAAAACTTTAGAAGTAACTTTTTTTAATTTTTGATTTATAAAAAATAATAGTATTAATATCTAATGCAATTTTTAAAATTAAATTACAATTTTTTAAGAATTTTATAAAAAAGTTAAAAAAAATGACTTCTCTCATAATACTTATACTTTTCATCACATTTTTATAAAATAAACACTTTTAGAATTAAAAATCCAAACACAAAATAACTTATTTATAAGTTACTTTTAACAGAGTCATTTATTGTTTAAGTTATTTTATCAAAAGGAGCTTAATTAAGTTGGTTACTCAAATTGAACCTCAGTGTCATTCAAAATTTATGAAGTGTTACTTAACAATTTTTTTTATTTAACAGTATTCAATATCAATTATTTTATCATACTTAAAAATAGGTATGTGAATTTTATTAAAAATATATTTTTTTATGAGATAATTCTTAATCAGTGATGGATCCAGAAAATTTTAGAAGTGGAAGCCCGGTCAACAGTGACGGATCCAGAAAATCTTAGAAGTGGGACTAAATAATATAGCAAAATAATAAAAAATATTAATATTAATATATTTAGATATTTAAATTTTGGAATATATTAGCTAATCAAAATTTTAATAAATAAATATAATTAATACATCTAAAAGTATAGTAATTTAATTTATTTTTTTCCATTTCAATATTTCGATAATATTGCATGAGTAATACATTTATTATTAATACTTGTGCTTAGTCAAGAATTTAATATCCGTCAAATTATATTTATATTGATTTTTTTATATGATGCAAAAAAAAATTATAACTCAATAATTAACAAATCTATAAAGAATATAACTCGAATGAACTAATTTAGAATTTTGACTATTTTTTATTTTGGTGTCTGAATTTTTTCTAAAATTATGCGAGAGAGACAAAAAAATTGTGAAAAAAATAAAAATCCAAATTAAACAATCACAATTATCTTTATATGTAGGTATAGATAAAATAATATATTTTTTCTATTAAACAAATATCAAATAATTTTTTGATATTTAATTGCAAATTTAATATTTTATAATATTATAATAATTTTTTTACAAAAACAATATTATATGTATGTATAAACAAAATTAAATTAAACAAAACAATAAAAAGTAAATAAATGATATATATTATAAAAAAATATTAAATATTAATAATCTCATTTATATTTAAAAAGTTAAGCTTAATTTTAGGCAATTAAATAATTAAATGATTATTAGTTATTATTAATATTTGTTTTGAATTTGTATTAATACAATAATTTTATTTATTTAAATATTTTATACAAAAAAATTATTTATTAATTATATTTGAGTGTAAAAATATAAAAATATTATTTATTTATTATATAAATTATTTTTAAAAAAATTATAAAATAATTTTTTAAAAAAATATTTTTTATTTTTTAAATATTTTTATTTTTATTACTAAAAATTTATTAAACATATTAAAAAATTAAAAAAATATTTTTATTAATTTAATAACACTCAAATAAACAGTGTATAATTATAGTTATATACCATGGTATGGATAAGTGTTGTTTTCTTCCTCCTCATGCATATGTCAAATCCACCGTTCATCTTTATGAGGACTTTTTATTTTTGTGGGTAGTATGCATCTTTAATAATTTAGGTACCTTTATCATTTTCTAATATTAAAATCAAAATATTTAATGATACAACACATATGGGGGAATGAAAATTCTAGTGGACTTGGAACCGCTCCACATGGTTGGATGTTAATATTTAAAATCTCTCTGAATAAATGACGCATTGAATGAAATTGCAAATATATATAAATCGTTGTTTTTCTTTTTCTTTTCAAAAGAAATAAAATAATAAGGTTCATGACATATGATTAGCAATTAGCATGTACACAAATGTTGACACATTGAAGGGAAAGATAAGTGATAGAGATTAGTACTATTATTAGTATAAAAAAGAAAAAGATATTTTAAGCAGATAACTAATTAAATATCGCCACATGAAAATTATAATTACAATTTTCCCATTTGATTATAAAATTTTGAATAAAAAATATATTACATAAAAAATAAGATGTCACAAAATTAAAAAAGTAAATCCATTAGCAATAGTATAATGCTAAGAAACTTAGATAATATACGTAAAGTTTTAAGTATAATTCCAATTACATGTGAAAAAAAAAGCAACTAAATTATACTACATGTGAAATAATTATTGATTTTTTTCTTTGGCGATAAAATTGGATGAAGTTTACACCTCAAATCTATTTTGGAATTCAAATTTGAATTGAATAAAGTGAGAACAATCTATAAGAAAGTAATGAATCGGAAGAAAAGA
>NC_029772.3:3919141-3919380 GCF_000817695.3 Arachis duranensis
AATATGTAGTTCCATAATAAAACAAAATAAAAAGTTAAAAGAAATAAAAATACATAAGTACGTAATAGTTAATTTAATATTACAAATAATTTTGCAAAACAAAATCCAAAAAAGGATGTATAGTAGATAAAAAAATAAGGTGTATCTAAATAGAAGACACTTATTCTTTTCTTAGTATATACTCAAATTGATCTTAAACGGATTTTTAATTAGACACTTTTATTTTTAATAAATTTTTA
>NC_029772.3:3919460-3919730 GCF_000817695.3 Arachis duranensis
TTTACATTAAAGTGTTTAATATGCATCTTAAATAAATAATTTTTTAAAAAAAATTATTAGAAGATAATTTAATCCTTAATAAATATTATTATAAGACAAATTAATACTTCGAAAATAATTTATCTTAAAAAATTTTAAAATAATAAAAATTTGTTGAGCATCATCTAATTTAAATTTTTTTTAAAAATTAGATTAAGTATTTATTTTTTATTTAATTATTCAGAGTCTAAATATCTAATATTCGTTTTTAACATGAAAACTCTAATACTG
>NC_029772.3:3919812-3923391 GCF_000817695.3 Arachis duranensis
ATATAAGTAGCTTGCTTTCATCATCAAAGGTAGCTGTTGCTATTACTGTTAGGCAACATGCTAACTAAGCAAATCACCTTCGGCCCAATACATGAGACAGTAAGACACGTGGCTATTATCGCCAATCTTGTTGACTTCTTGTGGCCAAGAATCTTCCACCATTTATTATGGTCACAAATCACTATTCTCATAAAGCAACAGAAATGTCAAATTTAATTAATGGCCCCAACATTGGATCATTTGTTACATTATTTATTTTTTCACATAAAGTAATATTTTAGTTTTTAATGTTAGGATTAAATTTTAATTTTGTTTTTAATATTTAAAATATATTTTTTTAAGCATATTATTTTATTTTATTTTAGTTGTGTGGTTAAAAGTAAAATTTTTTTTTTAAAAATATTCTTTTCTATTATAATTTTCTTTAAATAGCGAAAAAACGTGTAATTATAATGATCATAGAGATGGTTGTAGTGATTTGAGAGTAAAAATGATGGGTGTGACGTCGTACGATCAGATTGTGGGTTTGTTTGATGGAGCTTCGGTTTCTATTGGGTTGGACCAGAACAATGTCTCCACTCTCTAATGTGTCACGGTGTAGAGCTCACAACTGTTGCATTAACTTAGCTCGTGTTCTCGTGAGATGTAATTTTTGCCCAACACAGTTTCGTGAGCGAGAGTTTACACTTTTTAATACTTTCTTTGCGCGTGGAATTTTTCCTCACCCATTGCTCGAGGATGTCATTTCGATTGCCGTGGCCAGAACATTAAATACACTTTAAGTGTGATTTGAAAACCAGTGGAAAGATCAATTTTGTCCCTAACCTTTCACACTTTTTCTATGATTATCACCTTTTCTTTCTCTTTTTATACTATTATTTTTATCTCCCCTTCATTTTTCATAACCACAATTGCTATTTCCTCTTTTTTCTCCTCTATGACTGCTGCGTCCATCTCTGGATCGTTTGCGAATTTCACACTATTGTTATGAGAGAGTTGCCATTACCTTACTTTTTGCATCCGTCTTTATCACAAATACGGATAAGTTATCACCCTTTCGTGCTTATTTTACCCCTTTTTTTGTCATCACTGCTATATCTCTTTTTATTGCTATGGCCTCTTATTCTGGCATTTGTTAGGTAGTTTTTAGGGAGTGTCATATGTGCTTTTCTGGTGGTTTAAACTGGGCGATTTAGTGTAAAACGACTTAGTTTAATGTTAGGATATTCCTTCCTCCTTACAATTAACGTAAGTGGTGCCCCACTATAGGTATGTTGATGCGACCTCCCGCGAATTGTTACATGTAGTGTACATCCGACATGATGGGTACCTCCTCTATAGGGTGACCACAGAAGACTTGCAAGAGCTCCGTGACTCGAGAGCGATATGCGGAGGTGGTCTCGATGAAGCTAACTACGAGCTCCTAGTCCCAGACCCCCGAAAACGTGTCTGTCATCTCAATTTCAATGCCCCCGTGTCCCAAACTGAATGTGGGTATACAAGCCTATGTTTACCGTCTTTGGTGTTTGGTTTTTCTTTTCTCCCTTTATATTGGCTCTTTAAATTGGTGTGATGTTGTTCCCTCGCAATTTCACCCGAACAACTGGGCTGCCATCCCGATACTTCGAGATGGTCTGTGAGTAGTTGGAGCTCCCGGCTACCGTCAAAGTCTTCCTCTTCTTTTTCCTACTCACGAATCCTTTCTGAGAGGACAAACATAAAAAGGGGTACATCTCTTTTCGGGCTATGCAAAACCGGAATATCTTCAACCTCTTTGAAGATTCCTTTTACGATTTTAAAGAAAAGTAAGGCCAACTCGAGGTCGCCATCGTTTTTGGCTTACCCTCGAGGGAGAAAAGGCGCATTCCGACCTACTGAAATTTTGGCACCGGCTCCAACTATCTAATCAAAGTGACCTTATTAATATTCGTAGATAAAGGCTTAGCATCAAGCACATCTAGTGAATTTGAAGAAATCAAATCCTCGATGAGTTTCTAAAATATGAGTTAGATAGACTTCTCCTTTTTGATTGTGTAGTTTACATTCTCGTTATAAAATCAGCAAACTGCATCACCATAAACTCATTAATTTATTATTGGATTGTAGTTCCACTATCATATGGCCAATAACTTCATTGTAGATGGCTGGAGGAAGGCCAATCTTCAGTCAAGATATAGCTAGTCTGATTTTCTGTAATTGAATAGTAGATTCCTCTCTTTTATCCTCATTTGTTGGATGGACCCTTCTACTTAGATCCAATTCTAAAAGTTTTCACTAGTTGTCCAGATCTTTTTCGAAAAAATTGTGTCACGTAATGAGCGTATTATTGTATTGTGAGATCGTGGTCTGCTTAATGGACCTCCAATTTTCATTAAATTGAGTCAGAATAAAAATAGTTTTTGATAATAATTTGAATCAGATATGATTAATAAATAAATATTATTAACTAGTATTCAAACTTAAAACATTTTTAATGGCCACATTATTTAAGGGTATAAATGCCTTAAAAAAGCGAATATTCTTTAATATAAAATAAATAAGAAAATTTCAAAAGTACATATCTCCTTTACATTCCATGAATTTGACACTTAGTGTCGTAATATAGTTGGCCAATAAAAAGAGAGGATATATAAATAGAAAGTTTCACATTTAACGTGATGTTAGTATGTTACTGCTGCTTCATTTCTATACCACAAATGAGAGACTTAATAACACGATAGCACTAATAATATTCCCTAGACCTGATTCTTGTTTTTGCGTTTTGTTTTTAATCAGGTGAATTCTAGTGTCACGATGCTTGTCATGACAAGTGGCAAAATGTGCTTAAAATTAATAAGTTTTAGTTCGACTAATTAAACGTCGCTATGTTGTCTTAGTATTATGTAGGATGTAGATGGATCGGATTAAACATGTATTGGTATAAGTTGAATGAATCCAAAACCAGACAAATGTATGTTTAATTTATACTGACCTAATGATGTTTGTGTATACAAACGGAGGCGAAAGGAGTTATTTCATCCATAAACGTGTTTGGCCAAGTTTCCTTGGGAGAGAGTAACACTATCACTAAGGTTCATCTTTTGAGATAAACTCTAAAATGGTATTTGAGATTGGCGTTTTGCATTGAAATTGTCCGTGAGATTCTAATTGCATCAATTACGTATCTGAGATTGAAAAAAATGCACCATAGTAGTTCCTGACCCATTTTCCATTAACGACGTGATGACATGGCATGATGACGTGGACTGTAAGTGACACGTGTCACTTCATGATTTGACCACGTGTAATGGTAGGATGATGTGGTGACCAGTCACACGTGGCATGCTGATGTGGATAGTTGTGCCACGTGTCACAATGTTATTTGGCCACGTGTCCATTTATGCCACGTGTTGCAACAGTATTCGTCCACGTGTCATCCATTATGCCATCGTTGTATATGCACCAAATTAGTCCCTCACTTTGCATTAAGTGACTCATTTTAGTCCCTGAAATTGAATGTCGTGCACCAAACTAGTCCCTTCACCAATTTTTTCTCATTTTTTTTCTATAAATTCAAAATTCTCAATATTTTTGAATGCA
>NC_029772.3:3923519-3939192 GCF_000817695.3 Arachis duranensis
ACTTTTATAAAATATTTTTTTTCTTGCGGATACCTCTAATAGCCGCCGTCTTGGAGTTGACGTGAAGGCATTTCAAGCTTCTCTCATTATCATCTCCGACCTCTTTCGTCTAGACTGCAGAGATCAAAAGTGGTAGTGAGGGTGATTGAAGTGCCTTCAATCTAGCTCATTTATACATAACGAAAATGTGTATTTCATAAGAAAAAATATTTATTTTAATTATTAATTTCTTGTTAAAAACACATGTTTTTTTATGAAAAAAATGTGCAATTTCAGGGACTAAAATGAGTCACTTAATGTAAAATGAGGAACTAATTTGGTGCATATACAACGATGGCATAATGGATGACACGTGGACGAATACTGTTGCGATACGTGGTACAACTGGACACGTGGCCAAATAACATTGTGACATGTGGCACAACTATCCACGTCAGCATGCCACGTGTCATTAGTCACCACATCATCCTACCATTACACGTGGCCAAATTATGAAGTGACACGTGTCACTTACAGTCCACATCATCATGCCATGTCATCACGTCGTTAATGGAAAATGGGTCAGGGACTACTATGGTGCATTTTTTTCAATCTCAAGGACGTAATTGATGTAATTAGAATCTCAGGGACGATTTCAGTGCAAAACGCCAATCTCAAAGACCACTTTGAGGTTTAACTCTTCGTCTTTTTGAAATTCTTGAATCCAAAAATACCTTTCACACAAAAAGGCTGCCCACCTACAAAGAAATTCTTGAATCCTGCAACGTCTCATTGTGCTCTTGCGTGATAGTATGTAGATAGGAAAAATATTAGAAAATTATTAAAATTTATCATCAATTAATTATCAATATTTAAGAGTCTAGAATAAAGTATGTTATTAGATTATTAGACTAAAAGAACTACACTAAATGAACTAAGTTAATGACTAAGTAATTGGCAAAAATAATGAATTCTGATCATCTCTTAATATTTCTCTTTTAAAAAAATTCAAGCTAAATACGTAGATTTAAGGGTTAAGTACAATTTTGATCCTTAAGCGTGCGTTGGTTGGTGTTCCAGGATACTAAAAATATAGACACGGTGACACATGTCCACCATTTGTTTGTTGAGACACAAATTTATGATGGACACGGTAATACACAAATATACACAAAATACATGTTTTTAGTGTCTTTTCATTGAGTTGAGACATTGAGACACAATTTATAAGACACAAAATTTTACATTTTTATCCCTTCTTTTTTTTTAAATTCCAACTATGTCCCTAATTAATCTAACCCTAATTCCCCTTTTTCTATTTTATTATCTTCTCTATTCTTATTTCTAACCCCAAAATCCTTCCAACTTCTACGTCTCTTCTTCCATCCTCCTTCTTCTATGGCTGTGTCCCTCCTCCACACCACCCCATAGCCATTGCCTCTCTCTCTCTCTCTCTCTGCATCGCCACACTCATTACTCTGCTTCTCCTTCCATTGTTTTGCCCCTCCATACCACTGCCACGGGCCGCCACCATTGACGCCCTTTCTTTCTTCTTCCTCCTCTTCTCTTTTTCTCTCTTCACACAGTGGTGTGTATCATCACCATGGGTTATCTTCTTCGGTTAGATTTATTTGTCTACATTCATCAGGTGTTGCTAAGATCTGTTCGTCTCCACTATTACTTGAATCAATTTCATTAAGAAAGGCGAAAAAAAACCAAGAAAGCCCAAAATAGTAGCGACCACTTTTGAGATTTGTCTTCTCATTTTTGTTCTTTTTTTTATTTATTTCAACCTGTTTCAGTTTTTTTATGAGAAATTTGAATTGTTGAGCTGATGAATAAATAAAAGTTGAAGATAGTATTTTGCGATGAAGTTAAAAAATTCCAGGTAGCAGTGATGGTGGTAGAAAACTATGGTGGGAGCAGCGTTAATGTTGGTGGAAGATGATGGTAGAGAGTTAATAAGGATAAAATGGACATTTGAATTAAATTGTTGTGTCTTGTACATTGATACCAAACATGTTAAAAAATTTGTGTCTATCTGTGTCTATGTCTTTTGGTATAGTTGTGTCTGTGTCTATATATTCTGAAGATAGTAACCAAACGAAGCCTAAGGTATAAGCCAAAAAAAATTTTCGTTCCCAACTTTTTTTTTGTATACAAAATCGTTTCTAAGGTTCAGTTAGGTTTTAAAACCATCATTCGGACTAAAATACCCTTTTCCTTCTTCACCAATATACTTAGTTTTATTCTTCTTTCTCTTCTCCGTCACAACAGATCTCTTCTTTTTCTTCTTCATCATCATAGAATTAGGAACAACAACAACGAAGAAGAAACAAAGAAAAAAGAGAACAACAATTTATTTCAACTAACAGCAATAGCAGAAGAGAAAAAGAAAACAGAAATCATCACCGTCTCTCTCAACTCCAAAGAACAACAACAAAGAAGCAAGCAGAATAAACATAAGAAATAGAATCAGAAGAAACATAAAATTAATCATTTTCTTTTCCCATTTTCCTTCTTTATTCAGGATCAGAAGAAATAAAAGCAGAATAATAATAAAATCAAAATCAAATCAGAATCAATTTTAATTTATTATTAAATAAACAAATAAACAATGTAATTAACCAAAAAAACAGGAGCAACGGTGACTAGCGACGAGCAACGACGAACGAGGAGCAGCTGCAGGCGAGGAGCAGCGATGACTGGCGAGAAACAGCAGCATTGGCATCATTCCCAAATTCCATCAACGCCTCTCTCAAAGCAACAGCGTGGATGCGAAGGAGCGACGACATGCGAGGAGGAGGAGGAGCAGCGGTGGCAGCTGGCGCGATGGCGTCGACACTCCTCCTCTACCTTCAGCTCGCACATTCCTCTTTCTCTCTCTCTGCGGTCAGCGACGGTGGCAGATCTAGTAATGATAGAGCAGCTTAGAACAGCGATGACGACGCGGCTCAACGGCAACGACGAGCCTACTACGACGATGGCGACTTCCCTTCCTCACCTTTCTTTCACTTTTCTTTTTCCCTCCCCCTGCGTGATTCCCTCCCCCCTTTAACTCGTTTTCTTTCTTTTTCTATTTTTTTATTTTATAACTTTTTTTAGTTAGGAGTAATTTAGTAATAAAAATTAAAATTTTGATAAAAATGGCGGTTTTAAAATCATGTTAAATCTTAGAGACGATTTTATATGCAAAAAAAGGTAGGGTTGGGGATGAAAAAAATTTTCGACCTATACTTTAGAGACAAAAATTGTACTTAACCATAGATCTAATAAGATGAAAAATGATTGATGAAGTGTTAAGTGAGGTCTTGAAAAATCATAATAGAACCTATAATCAAAGAATTGAAGAAAACTAAAGAAAAGCAACACCTTCTAAACGGGTAGAAAAATTCTACATAAAATAGGTTCAGTTGCACGATTAAAAAGCCTAGTGTGAAATGAAATTTGGTGATGTGACTTTGAGATCTCCAAATCATTCGTAAGGTTTCAATGTCGTTGGCAAACTAAAATTCGTCAGAAGATCGAATCGCCATAATATTCATAGATAAAGGTTTAGCATCAAGCACATCGAGCGAATTTGAAGAAATCAAATCTTCGATAAATTTCTGAAATATGAGTTAGATGTTCAGTATAGACTTTTTCTTTTTGATTATGTAGTTCGTAGTCTCGTTATAAAATCAACAAACTGTGTCACCATAAACTCATTAATTTATTATTGGATTGTAGTTTCACTATCATATGGCCAATGCTGGAGGGAGGCCAATCTTCAGCCAAGATATAGCTCGTCTAATTTTCTGTAATTGGATAATATTTCTGTTTTCTTTAGTAGAAAGAATCACGTGAGTTATTTTGTTTGTTGTTATTGACTACTTATGTTATTATGCTATAATTTGATTTTATTAATATATAATATTTATTTTAATCAATTTAAGTTGGTCGAACGATTAACTCACTCATCCGATTAAGTAAATGTCGAGCGTGACAGATTAGTTCCATTGGTCAACGACTGACCTTAAATGAAATTTAGATTCGTCACGGATTATCTAGGCCAACAAAAAAAAAAAGTATATAATATTTGTTTCATAATCAATTTTAGCATTTTATTACTATCCGATATTTTTGCGTAATTCCTTAAGTGTTAATCCAAACTATGAAGTGCGGATCAATTTCAAATAGGATATAGTTATTACGCCAAGAGATTTTGTACCTCCTATGATAAATTTGTCATTACACAATGTCTGTTTAATTTCTTTCTAGAACCCCTTTTTCCCCCTAATGTTTCTCTTATTCAAAAAATAGGTGTTCTTTTGTCTCTTATGTTAAGTTGCAATTCACATTCTTTAAAACCATACACATTTGGAAGGAACTGTTGGCATTATATGAAAAGTAGAAAACCAATGAATGACGCATCTATGAATGGAATGTTGTAACGCCGAAAGAAGTGAATTTTATAAATGCATAGTTTCTTAACCAAACAAAATTTTATTCATTTTCTTGACATGTTCAAGTGTTCTTTTATTCCATACCATCATATTGGCTAAAAGGGTATGTTAATGTGAGGTTCACACCAACAACATGCCATGAAAAGTATGTGGCATACCAACCAAAATTTTGCTACCATATAATAACCTGTGAAATAGGCAAGCTCTTGGTCTGATGCAGTTGACTCATCAAAAATCAAAAAAGAAAATTTATCATTATTATTATTATTATTATTTTAATTTCTATTTTTTGGGGTACTAGCTAGCTATTAGAGACGTAGCTTCAAACTAGCTTTCAATGAGTTCCCAGGTAATGGAAACTAGAAGAGAGGATGCTGAAATTGAAGACATTTCAATAATGTCACCTCCATTAGTGGGTTCTATGAAAATTGAAGGGTGCAACAATAATGAGTTTATGTCTCATTCATACTTTCACAACAACTGCTCTGAGATTGATATTCAAATTGATGATTCCAGTTTCAATCAAATTGGCCCTCTCCCCATTTATCTCAAGGTACTTGAGATTAATTAATGTCTTCATCATTTTATTTTAGCTATATATATAGTTCCAAGAATTTGAGATTTCAGGCCAACGAGTTATAGTTCAAATGACATAATCTCTTCATACTTATCTAGAAATCGCGGGTTGTGGGGTTAACAGCATTTATATGTTAAACTATAGAGGCATTATCAAATTCACATTTCTTTTTTATTTCAAATCTGAAATTACACCAATTTGAAATTGATTGGAATTTAATTTCCATGTAAGGATAGTTAACGTAATACTTAATAACAAAAAGACTTAAATCTTATAAGGTTTTAAATTCGATTTCTATTTACATAGTATTTTAGTAGAATGATTACTGTCGAATCTATTTAAACTTTAGAGTATAACTTTTTTTTTTTTACTTAAAAATCTAATTATATATTGTCATATTAACAAAATAAATAACCATATCTTATATCGTTATTTAGTTGGTCATTTAACTTAATCAATCTGATTAAATAAAATACAAATACTTAATCAATCTGAATTGACATTAATTTGCAGTTTGAAGATGTAGAGTTTAAAGTGAGAAACAATACACGAGCAGCTTCGAAAAACCCTGTGAAGAGAATAGTATCAAAGGTAAGTAGAGAAAATAAGAATAATAATGGGGAAGGTGATGATAAATACAAGAAGATTTTGAAGGGTATAACAGGAAGCATTGGACCTGGTGAAATTCTAGCACTAATGGGTCCTTCTGGGAGTGGCAAAACAACCTTGTTGAGAGTCATAGGAGCAAGATTACTTGACAATGTAAAAGGAAAAATCACCTACAACGATGTTCGTTATACGCCAGCTGTCAAGAGGAGGTTAAGTGGTTATAACTTATAACAACCTTCCTACACATATATAAAAAGATTTTAAAATAAATGACTATTTGTACCATGAAAGATGAAAATGCTGACATATGTACTCATATTAGATCGAAATTAAACTTGTACCCACACAAAATGTTTATACTAGATCGAAATTAAACTTGTACGGTTGTACCCACACAAGATGTCCTCTTAATGACAAAAACCACTTTTGTCACACGAACATCTTGTATGAATACAAGTTTAGTTTCGATCTAATGTAAATACATATGTCAGCATTTTTATCTTTCATAGATACAAATAGTTATTTATTCAAAGATTTAATATTAGATCGTACATTTAAAAATTGTTTAGAGAAAGAAAAAATATTTTTGACTCGTCTAAATAATCTTTGAAGTATATCGAATTATTTTAATATTTTTAGATATATTTTAAAACATAAATATGTACTAATAGTGTTATTGTTGTGCCTTTTTCTCCGTTGACTTATAGGATTGGATTTGTGACACAAGAGGATATTCTTTTTCCACAATTAACTGTTGAAGAAACATTAGTTTTCTCCGCATTATTAAGGCTACCAACTAATATGAGCAAGCAGCAAAAATATGCAAAAGTGGACACCACTATCAAGCAGCTAGGCCTTGAAAGGTTTGTTTTTTAATCATATCTTTCCACACATATGAACTTGTGTGGAACACAAGAAATGTCTGTGTTTGCTGGTAAAATTACTTGTGAAAAAATAAAAGTTCAAACAAAATTAGAAAATATGTAGGTTTTGAAATGTATATTAATTCATAGAAATATTAAATATAATCTTAAGAATTTAGATTTTCAATAATATAAAAATATTTTACAAATCCGATGTTTTTCCAAAATAAAAATAACCTACTTTCACAAAATGATCCATTATTTGTCTAGATTTATCAAACGAATCGAAATTTTAAAAATATTTTACAAATTTTTGTTCTTTTATTATTAATCAATTATGTTATGTGTATATCTAAAATTATCTACTGAATTAGTCATTCGTATAGTCAAACACACGATAAAAATAAATTAAATAATGCACGTATTAATATACAAATACTTATAGATTAATTTAGTGACTAATATTTAGTGTGCAGATACATTTTTTATTGTCAATTATATTAGTGAAATAAGCTTTAGTGAAAACTTTAACCAAAGGTTAACTATTTGTTCCTAATAATTCATGACTTGTGCAAGTATAGATGTCGCAACACAAAAATAGGAGGGGGATATCTGAAAGGCATATCAGGAGGGGAAAGGAAGAGAACAAGCATAGGTTATGAAATTCTTGTTGATCCTTCATTGCTACTGCTTGATGAACCAACTTCAGGCCTTGATTCCACCTCAGCAAACAAACTTCTTGTCACTCTTCAGGGGCTTGCCAAGGTATTTAATTAACGTTGTTGAATCTATGGGATTAATTAAAATGGGGAATATATATTAGAGTTTAATTTTGATAATTTGCGTAAAATATTGGTTTGATTATTTTGTTAGTCTTTATCATTTCACAAAATTTATAATTAGGTCTTTATATTTTTTTTTCAATTGGGTTTATATATTACTTTTAATTTTGTAATTAGGTCCTTTCTAGTATAAAAATTATTAGAATTAATTGAATATTTCTTTACAAATTGAAGATATCCATAATTAAAAACCTAATTAGACCTTTGACCACATATTTTTCGTTGAAATATTCGGTTAATTTTAATATTTGAAAAAATGATAAATAGGTCCTTCACCTTTTGATCCGCATACATTTAAGTTCTCGAGAATTTCAAAATATATTTAAGTCACTAACTTATTCAAAATTTAGACATATCGATCCCTCATATTTACTTAGGTCTCTCAACCCAACGGAAAAATCATACCCCACTCCCGTTGTACTAACCTAGTTGATACGGGTGTACACGTGAGATAGTTTTTAAAATGGAACAAATTAGACATAGGGATCGATGTGTCCAAATTTTGAAGAAGTTATTGACTTAAATGTATTTTTAAATTTTCAAAATCTTAAATGTTCACGAACCAAAAAGTCAAGGATTCATTTGTCATTTTTTTTACATGAAAAAGACCTAATTACAAAATTAAAAGTAATGTAGGAGAAAAAAAATATAAGGATCTAATTGAAAATTTGGTAAAATTATAGAGACTAATAGAGTAATTAAACCTAAAATATTTTATGCAGTCATCTAATCATATAAGTCTTTCTATGACTATTAGCACGATCATTGTAAAAAGTAGTTATTCTATTTCGCTTAAGTAACGGCAAAACTGCTTTACAATATCCGTGTCAAAATTAAATTCTATATACTATATGATAAAACAATAAGAAGAATGTATGTAATTTTGTGTATAGGCAGGAAGGACCATAATTACAACAATACATCAGCCATCAAGCAGAATCTTTCACATGTTTGACAAACTTCTTCTGATATCAGAAGGCTATCCGGTTTACTATGGTAAGGCCAGAGAATCAATGGACTACTTCTCTTCCTTGAGGTTCATGCCGGAGATACCGATGAATCCGGCCGAGTTCTTGCTCGACTTGGCTACCGGACAAGTCAACGATATAAGTTTTCCAGCCGAAGTTTTGCAAGATCAACTAACTAATGACCCTTCTAGAGCAGTTATTAATGTAAGAATTATTCACTACAACCACATTTGTTATTTATTAGTTAGTTGTTAACTTTTTGTTAATGATGTTAGTATCTAAAAGTAAAGTATAAAGCTTTGTTGGAGCCAAAGGAAAAGGAAAACCATGGAGCAGCAACAACAGCAGAGCATCTTCAACAAGCAATTCAAGTTAAGAAGGAGTGGACATTGAGTTGGTTGGACCAATTTGTGATTCTTTCTAGGAGAACATTCAGAGCAAGATGCAAGGACTATTTTGATAAGTTAAGGCTAGTTCAAGCACTTGGCATTGCACTCTTGTTGGGATTACTTTGGTGGAAATCCTCAACCAACACTGAGGCTCAACTCAGAGATCAGGTCAGTAATAACTTCCATTCTATTCTTTTTTTTTTTATATGACAGACTAATAGCCCAAATCAATTTTCCAAATAATGTTTTAGTAGGAGAGTCTCCAGTGGCAGACTCTTGATTAGAGTTCAGATTCGCGACGAATTAGTCATTTATCTGTCGAGTTGGAGGATACCATGTAAAACAGGAAAAAAAAAACTAGTATTTGACTTTTTACTTCACGAGACAAGTTAATTCTGATATCAAATTCTCGTATTGGAAACTAACAAATTTAATTTAGTTAGTTTCTATCGTTATTTAAAAAAATTATAAAAATTTTAAAAATGTTTATCATTTTCAAATCAATTTCTTACCTATAATGGAACAACTTTTCTTGTGAACTATTTTAACTAACAGAATGAAATGCTTGAGACTAGATTTGTAATTAAAAATTTATCAGGGACCAAAATATCCTACTAAAAAATTCATAGGAAATTATTTGAGGGTATTACTCCATATCATATTATACACTTAAATTGACAAGATAAAATTATAAAGTTATAAAAGACTCTAATGTTTTCGCCATGAATGGAGTAAAATTATGTTATTATGCTGATAAATTTATCTATTTCTTGAATATGTTTTTCACTTTTCGGAATGAATCAAACTTTTTGAATAAATCAAGAATTTTTTATTTTATAGATAATTTTGGTAGGCAAATTTTGTTTGGTAATTTAGGTACTTGATTTATATGTTATGTAATATGGACAGACCAACTAAGCGACATTTGAATATTGATGATATTGTACGTGTGCAGGTTGGTTTAATGTTCTATATATGTATATTCTGGACATCTACATGCATTTTTGGAGCAGTGTACGTGTTTCCATTCGAAAAGATATACTTGATAAAAGAAAGGAAAGCAGACATGTATAGATTAAGCGTATACTACGCATGCAGCACGCTGTGTGACATGGTGGCGCATGTTTTCTATCCCACTTTCTTCATGATCATTGTCTATTTCATGGCCGGCTTCAAGAGGACCGTCGCTTGCTTCTTCTTGACTCTCTTCTCCGTTCTGTTAATCGCCGTCACCAGTCAGGGCGCTGGAGAATTGTTTGGAGCTGCAGTTATGAGTATTAAAAGAGCAGGCATGGCTGCTTCTTTGGTGCTTATGTTGTTCCTTCTTACTGGTGGCTACTATGTCCAGGTATGGTGCCAACTGTTACAAAAACATTACGTCTACATCAAATTAGTTGCTATGTATTTGTGTATAAATATGGTGAAAACTCAGATGAAGTCGATTTCACGTGAAGTTGATACCTGAGAGTCGTTCACGAAAATTTAGTCAAATCAGTCAAATCATCTAACGGCTCTCGGATATCAACTACGTGAAGTCGACTTCGGTAAAAGTGCTGATAAAAATAAAATTTGGTGTTAATTATGAATAATTCACATTCTAGTAAGTGTAATATTTTAACTGTTAAAACTTAAAACTGATAATAAATTTCTTGCATTAAGGTAATTTTAGCTGTAAAAATAATATTACTCTTCCTACCATAAAGATTTAACATAACAATATACAAGTCACTTTTTTGTGAGTGAACTATATAACTATGACTTGCTCATAACTTATATTGAAGGTTTTCAACTTTTCTTTGTTGCAGCACATACCAAAGTTCATGCAGTGGTTGAAGTATTTATCCTACTTATTCTACGGATTCAGGCTTCTTCTAAAAGTGCAGTATTCCGGAGACCAATTATATGACTGTGAAAGTGAGGGAGGGTGCAGACCCTTGCAAAGTTCACCAACATTTAGCACTGTTAACTTGAAAGGTGGCTTGAAAGAAGTTTGGGTTGTGCTAGCCATGGCTATGTGCTTCAGGTTCTTGGCTTACATTTGCCTCCGCAGAAGAATTGATGCCTATAAATAATTTAATCGAATTTATTTCTTATGATGAATATATGCTGATCTAGATTTATATATATCTATCATGGTAAATTTATTGGATTATTTGAGAAGAAGAAACTC
Organism: Arachis duranensis; assembly: GCF_000817695.3. Classification (NCBI taxonomy): domain Eukaryota; kingdom Viridiplantae; phylum Streptophyta; class Magnoliopsida; order Fabales; family Fabaceae; genus Arachis; species Arachis duranensis. The sequence goes on from NC_029772.3 coordinate 3,934,362, forward strand.
ATTTGAAGCATGTAATTGTCACTCAATAACTGTTATATATATTGCTGACAAGCCAGGCAATGATGCAAAAGAAATTACTTATTCATTCTTTATTATCAACCAAATCAAAAAAATTACATTTAAATAAAATAATTTTATACGTACATTTAATTATATAATATCACATTGATAAAAAATGATTATTTTTTATATTTACAATATAAATAATAATTTAAAAAATATATATAATTAAAAGATGGTATAAAATATTTTATATTGTCATGTATCAAAATGAAGTTCTTATTATGTACATGAAATGGAAAATGGAGTTAGTATAATGGGGAATTAAGTAATTAACACATTTTCTATTATATGTTAAAGTTTTTGAATCCATTTTCGTATTATATCTTTCCACTGGTTAATTTATAGACTATACTAGTTTTCTTAATAAAAAAAAGCAATTTCATTTCACCAATCTTAGCCCAGATTAGTTTTTTTCTTTTTTTGGAAAAACATATTGTCGATTAATATGGATTCCTAATGAAATCCCAAAATGCAAGCTACTTGGCAATGTTATCCTGAATTTCTCATGACTGAAGTAGTTGACCAGGTTTCTCTCCCATTCCACTCCACCAAATGAAAGAAAAGGTGGTCACGCACGTGCACCTTTTTTCCGCCAAGGAAGGAACAAAGAAATAGCATAGCATACTAGTTTTTTCTAAGCTTTTTCATAATTACTTAATTGCATAATTAGTCTCATTCATTAGTCGAGCAAAGATCAAATTCAGTTCTGTCCATTTGTACGAAGGGCAAAATAATTTCGGTCAAAAATAAAGATATTTTGGATTTTTTATTTTAGAATAACATGATCTTTAAAAAAAATTACCAAAATAAAATATTTGAGTTTTAATATTATTGAAATACAACTTTTGCAGTTTGAATATCAAAATATAATTTTCTAAAAATTTATGTAAATCGCGGGAGGAGTCTTACGGATTCTAGTTACACGTAAACTGCTGTACCCTTAGAGTGGTTTATGTTGAAACAGGTTTGGCTAAACTACGGCAGGGGTTCAGTGGATTATGTCTGGACCTATTTTGCGTATAAATACCCATCTAGAAAAAGTAGTGTGATGTAGATCAGAGAGTCATTTTTACATCTTCAAAAATGAGTGAGGAGAGTTTTTTGGTCCTAGTTCACTGCTCTGGAAAGATAAAAAAAAAAGCAAAAGGTACGGCGTTAAGTTCACTGACAAAGAACCGGTCAGTGTTTTTGTCCGTTCGACAAGTACTTTATCATAACTAAAGACGAGCATATTGCAAAAGGCAAGGCTGTGTGGTTCCAAGTGGGTGAAGAAGGTGTTCTATAAGATTTCAATTGCGATTGTTTCAACTGGGGTGCAGTATGAAACATATGTGATAGGGTCGGACGAAAACATGCAGATTTTGTTTCATTGTCAGCGCAATTTTTCGGAGGTGAGAATACACGAGCTGTATGCCAAGTTCGAAAATGGTTTTGACAGTTCTGGTGCATCAGCGCTGAATCCTCAGTCAATGACGGTGGGAGGTGCATCAACTTCGATGCCTGTCGTTGCAGCTGGGGGTCCTTTGGCTGAACCTCCATCTGTTCCACGAGTGGCAACTAGGTCACCTGGTTTAATTCCTAGACTGTTTGGTGAGGGTGAGCTGGATCATGTTGAGAATGAGATGCGAGAGGATGATCCGGAGAATGAGTCAGATCACATATTGGGAGACACTGAGGAGGATACTCCCAGGACACCACCAGCATGTCGGGGACCATCGAGTTCTGGTTCAGGCCAACAACTGCCACATTTCTCGACCTTGAACTTGGAAGCAATCGGCCAGCACCCGGATATAGATCCCACTTCCAGAAGCCAGGGGTTACACAAGGAAAATCCTTCTGGAGACTTTCAGATTGGCCAATCTTTCCAGACTAAGGAGGAAGTTGTGTTGAGTGTTAAGGATTATAGCATCCGTCGTGGAGTTCAATATCGGGTGATGGAGTCAAATCATCTGAAATTTCATGGGAGATGCAAGGAGTTTGGGAATGGCTGCACGTGGTTGATTCGCATCACACTTCGGCAGCGTAAGGGTACTTGAGAGGTTAGAAAGTACAACGAACCTCACACTTGCTTGGCGACTTCGATTTCAAGCGACCATCAACAATTCGATCACCATGTCATTTGTGCCAGGATATTTCCATTGGTTAGGGCGGATGTAGTGATTACGATAAAGGTGTTGCAAGAAGCTACGGAGGCAACGTATGGATTCAGGCCTAGTTATAGGAAGGTGTGGATGGAAAAACAGAAGGCAGTTGCACAGATATACGGGGATTGAGAGGAGTTATATGCCGAGTTGCCACGTTGGATCCTAGGGGTACAAGCCACGATGGTCGGAACTGTGGCAGTGTTGAAGACTTCTCCAGTGCATGTTGGTGATCAGGTTGATGAGTCTACGAGGTACTTTCATCGTCTTTTAACTCTGGTTTGCCAACTCAGATGCCACACCTGATAGTATGTCGGGAACCACCTATCCCCGCCCCTACCGTCCTTGGCATGAAGTCAGTCAATGTTTGATGCCGTCTCAGGCACGTGCTGAACGCCATCGAGTTATGGCAACACCCTATCCACCTGGTGCCACTCAATGACAGCGAAGTAAATCAGACTAGTACATGCGCGCCATAACTGACTATGCTCCTCGGCTAGTATCTCTGGATGAACAACATCCAGCACGTCGAGCGCAGCATAAGGCTCCTAGACAATCTGCAAATGTTTACAGCATTATTCGTTAATCCGTTAAATACTTATCAAGTAGGAAAAAAGGAGTTAAAATTGGAAACAATAAACACACAACTTACATCTCGATCACCTAAGCGGTCCAATGCAAGCTGACACTGGATGACTCTCTCCTTCCTACGGTCGGATGTCAGTAAATACATGGGCCACCTGAACGAAGATAGTGTTATACGAACATATAATCTGATAACAAATAAGTTAATTAGTTGAACCTTAAAAATGAAAACTGAAATGCTAACTGCCCAAATATCGATACCTGGAAGCCAACGAAAAAGAAAAAATGTCAATCCACGCGGTCTGAGACTAGGGAACCGCCAAAAAATTCACGACTGCAGTAACTGGAGCAGGCCGGCCAAGTTCGTCACAATTCTGTAGGCAACCCGACACATACATTGATATAGCTAGGCTAGTGCTGTCGAAGCCCAATTGTAACTGCCCATCTCATCAAGTCTCGCCACAAAGGGTAACCACCGAATATGAATCCGATTTCCACTCTTATCACCAAACAACTGAGTGGATAACAACATCATAATATATGCCCGTGCATATATCCGTACAGTATTCTCAGTGGCATCCTGCGGCAGCACTCTGAATCACTCATGGAACCAGGTGAAGTGAACCGTAAACTGCTTCACCTTATTCAGCGGGGGAAGCTCGCCAAAGAGTTCCTGAAACCACTCCCAAGCAGGTCAGCCATCCTCCATCAGCTTCTCAAAATCTGTCAGGCACCCAGATACAGGAAAATCATCCACAGACAACCCCAACTGGTATGCGATATCCTGCAGCGTGATGGTGCACTCCCCGAATGGCATGTGAAAGGTGTGCGTCTCAGGGCGCCACCTCTCAATGAATGCGCTGACGAGGGGTTCATCCAACCAGAACCACCTTGTGTTGATCCTCGCCAGGTGGTATAGACCTGCCCTCTCCAGATAGAATATGATCCTGTCATGCAGAGGCATATTTTGTTGCCTCCAGACACCAGTGATGCACCTACTAGACTGTAATATGAGAGATGAATAACCAAAACCAAATGAGATTGTATAACTGACAACCATTCTAAGTTCAAATTAATAAGGCTTTAATATAAGACTCAAATTTTTAATTCAACATAAGCAAATACTAAACGTAACAAGATATAATATAAATCTTACGTTCAAGAAAGCTAAAATACAAAATTTATAATTTTTTAAATTTAAGAATGCAAATATAACCATTAGGTTCAACTTACAAAAATTACTCTTTAAGATTTCAAAATCTTAACATCCAAGACTATAATACTTGAATTTAAACTTACATGTTTAAAAGTTCAAATTTCACAAATTAGTTTTCAAACATGAACGATTGGGCAACAATAAATTTGAGTTTGAACCCTATGTCTTAACTACGAGAGAAACATCACTCTACTTAAGCATTTAGACCTATCTCCTAATTTCAAAATCCTAATCCTATTTAACAAATCCTAATCCTAAATGACCCTAATCTTATATTACATTTTTCTGTTATATGAAATACAATAAAGAAAAGATAGCAGGCTTACCTCTTCGTTGATGCTGCGGCTACGTGCGCAACACCGTTTAGATGGTAAAGACTGCGTTCATCTGCCATGATCCCGGCCCAAGAAAAATCTGAATCACTCCACTTTTCCTCCTCCTCCTCTCTCTAGAACGTCACTTTCTCTTTCTAGAAAGTTGGAAGTGTTTCGAAATAAATAATCCGTTGCACCCCTTCCGCGTATTTATAATAGAGTATAAACCGTTGGTCTCCTTCCACGATTTATGCTCATTTTAGCTCCCAACAGAAACCGTGGAACCTCTACCACGATTTCTATGCAAATAACTTTTGAACGCCACCCACGGTTTACATGTATTCAGAATCCGTGGAACCCTCCCACAATTTGCATAGATTTCTAAAAAATTGTATTTTAGTATCGAAACTGCAAAAGTTGTATTTCGATAATATTAAAACTCAAATATTTTATTTTGTTAAATTGCCCTGATCTTTATTTAAAATTTTATTAAATAATAATAATAATTATTT
>NC_029772.3:3939220-3939944 GCF_000817695.3 Arachis duranensis
ATTATTATCATTATTTTTTTCATTTTTATAATTATTATTTTTATTTTTATTATTTTTATTGTGTAATCATACTTTATTATTATTATTATTATCTTATCTATCATACATCATTATCATCATCAATATCAATACTATCAATATTAATATTTTCTTCTCTCAATTTGTGTTTGATGCTATTTTAAAAAAAATCATATTAAAATTATTTTTTTTCTTACAATATTATTTTTAGCGCAGATTTTTTTCCACTTAATTACGAGTAGAAATTTTTTTAAAAAGTAAATTTAGTAGTAATTCTCACAAATTACAAATAAAATCTCTTATAAAATTAATTTGGTTACTTAAATGAATTTTTTTATCAGAAGAGTCACATTGTCTTCAAATAAAAAAATTGAAAATTGAAGTGTCATTTTTTTTGGAAATTATTTTGTCTTTTCTGAAAATAGACAATAACCGATATTTACTCTTCTTTAATCAATATAATATTAGTTATAAATAATATAATATTTCTCCTGCAACGTGTGAATAAATTATTGAGCATAGAGATTAGGCACCGACCAATAGGAGGAAAACTCCCTTCTTTTATTCTGCAATTTTCCTTTTGCCTGTTTTTGTTTTGAATAACAATAACCCCGCCATGTTCATAACAGGTCCACACGTTACACGTAAAAGAAAGGCAGAAAGCAACCATTAATTAACTAAAATAAAATAATAAACCTATTCACCC
>NC_029772.3:3940106-3964579 GCF_000817695.3 Arachis duranensis
TTATTCATTTTAAATTAATTATATTGATCTTTTGGTCATTTTTTTTTGATATCGTCAAAATTTATTGACGTATTAGATTGGTTTATTAATATGATAAATTTATAAAATTAAATCAAATTAAAACCTAACTAAAAGAAAATATTGAGATATTGGAATATCTCAATTTAAGATTGTTTAGTATAATTTTATAAATTTATCATATTAGCCGCCAATTAAAACTAATATATATGTGTTGTGATATTATTTAACGTCTAAATTCGACGCAATTAGTAATAAAAATAACAGAAACACTAATATAACTAATTTAAAATTAAAAAAAAATAAATTTAATTAAAAAAAGTTTCGAAGACTAATTAAAAAATGGTAATCTTCCAACACTATTCCGATACTTTACTTATAAAATAACACATTTATTTATTTTTTTTTTTAAAACGGAAGAGGGTTTTGTGCATTTAAACTCAACAAACAAATTTATAATAATTAAATCACTTGAGATTGAGAGTGGAGATGGAAAGAAAAAAGAATATGGAACAACCGAACAACCACCAAACCGAAACCATTGATTCTTCATCATCTGGGTTGTCATTGACAGTTGAAAGTTGATTAAGAGTTAAAAGTTAAAACCCCTCCTGTTTTCTGACAAAGAAAAGGAATAAAAGAAAAAGAAAAGAAAGCACACTTTACATTTCACTTGTCTCTCTCTGCTGAAGCATCAGCATGGAACTCGTTCCATACTCCGAACCAAACACTTCAACTCCACCCTGGCAAGAAATGTTCCGATCCGCCTCCACCAGAAAACCTACTTCCACCCCTCAACCCCACGCGCCTCCTCAACACCCTCCCCAAAACCCCTGCCAACCACTACCAGACTCCAAACCAACTTTTTCCGGCGATCCCCAGGTCCGCCTCGCACTCTACATAGCCATGGCGCACGCTTTTCTTGCCTTCGCTATCTTCATCCTCTACGCCGTCTCGAAGCTTCTAGAAGCATACCTAAGACCCCTCCAATGGGCTGTACTATGCTCAATTCCACTAAGAGGAATTCAAGAAACCCTCGTTTCCTTCTGGTCCGAGCCGTTAAAACTCGGACTAACGGAAACCGTTCTCGCCGTTCCAGTTTCCGTTTTCAGAGTCTTCGTCGGTACACTTGTCGAGGTTCGAGAAGCTTCCTTCAGGTTCGTTTCTAGAAAGCCAAAATCCGTTAATGTTACCGCCAAGAAGCGTAGCGGTTTCTCCAATATGCTCCGCTTGCTTGTTTCTTTTGGGATTTTTATAATTGCTTATGAGAGGCTTGGTGGATTTGGGGCATTGTCGTTGTTAGGTTTAGGGTTTGTGTTCAGTTCAAAGAACGTGGATTCGACTATGTCGACTCTGAGTTCTTTTAGGAGTAACAGCTTTAGGAGGAGTGCGATTAGTGCTTTTTTCACCAGAGGGATACTGAAGAAGTTGAAGACTACTGTTGCTGTTGGGTTAATTGTTGGTATGAGTGTTGGGTTCTTGGTTGGTGTCATATTTTTCTCTTATAAGATCGGCGTTGAAGGGAAAGACGCGGTCATTTCGCTGAAAATGCATGTGGAGGAGAGCAATTATGCTGAGAGGATTGGTGTTAAGAAGTGGATGGATGAGAATGATGTTGCTGGGATGATGGATAGTTACACGACAAAGTTTTATGAGACGGTTTCAGATCAGATTGATGGTCTGGCTGTGCAGTATAATATGACTGAGTTGGTTACCGGGATTAAGCATTTCGTGGTGACTAGCTCTGGGAACTCATCTGCACAGACAAAGGCCTTGATGAAGCCCTCGCCGTACACGGAGAAGTTCTTGAGTTTGAAAAACCGGGTTAGGAACCGGGAGTGGAGCCAGATTTATGCAGAATTGGATAGCCTTTTCCGTGAACTTGTGATCACCCGCGAGGATTTAGTTGTTAAGGCCAAAGGGTTTGCCTTTAAAGGGATTGATGTGTCGCAGCGTATTTTTGCAAGTAGCAGAACTGTGTTTGGCAGTGGTGCGAAGTTCATGTTCTCCATTGCGAATTCCATAATCTCTGGAGCTGCAGAGGTTTTCAATTTTGTGTCTCAGTCAATGGTGTTTATTTGGGTTTTGTACTATCTCATCACGTCAGAGTCCGGTGGAGTAACAGAACAAGTGATGTGTATGCTTCCGATTTCAAGCTCCACCAGGGTCAGATGTGTGGAGGTTTTGGATAAAGCCATTTCAGGAGTCCTTTTGGCCACAGCCGAGATAGCATTTTTCCAAGGATGTGTTACATGGTTATTGTTTCGGCTATACAAGATTCATTTCTTGTACATGTCGACTGTGATTGCCTTCATTAGTCCTTTGTTGCCCATATTTCCATCGTGGCTTGCGACTATACCAGCAGCTATGCAACTGGTGCTGGAAGGCAGATACATTGTGGCCATTGTTTTGTCCTGTATTCACCTTTTCCTAATGGATTATGGTTCATCCGAAATTCTGGAAGATGTGCCTGGAAATAGTGCATATCTCACTGGACTTAGCATCATTGGGGGAGTGACATTGTTCCCATCACCACTAGAGGTAAATATTTAAACACCATGATTTCATTTTCCGATAATTATGTAACCAGTTCGAGCTTCTTAGGCTGTCACGCTAAAGGTTTCAATCAGCTGATATTGTTTCAGAATTTAACAATTATCAAGTATTAGTAATTTATGCATTTTACAGTAACTTACTTCACTTGGAAGCTTTTTGTTTTAGGCTTGAAGACTAGTCTAACTGCATAACTTGATATTGTCATGTTTATTTTTTTGAGCTTTGGAATTGGCTACTGTGATGTGGACTTCTGTGGGCTATGCCTTTGTTAGCAACTTTAAGATATAATGTGCCAAGCATTTAGGGTCCAATGAACAGCTCATGTAACCATGATTGAGAAAAATGTGGTTGCTTTTATAATTTTGGCATAATAAACACATTTGATTTTTCGCTTTTTAAACCTTATTTAGGAATTTAGGAGGATATGTAGGAAGACGATTAGGAGGGTATATCATTACTCTTTTTTTCTTTCACTTTTGTTTTTTGGGGAGGGAATGGGATGTATCGATTTACTAATAATTCCTGGTAAAAATTCTGAATTCCCAAGAGATTCTAACTCCTGAAAGTTTTGACAACATCATTCTGATCATGTTTGGTTTAATCTGTATATCAACTTGCATAGATAGACTTTTCTTGTATTCCATGACATTGTTAAATTGATTGAAGGAGTGTGTTATTCTGCAGGGAGCTATTATGGGGCCATTGATAACTACAGTCATGATTGCTCTGAAGGATTTGTATGCTGAATTTGTTCTTGAAGAACCTAAAGACAGAGCCAAGCAGAAAGAAAGCTAAGCCTCTCCCCTTGTCTATGATTGTGTATTCTTTGCAAGTAAAGTTTGGTGCAGCTGTGTTAATATTTGCGGTTCTGTTAGGGTTTGTTCCCGTGTTTCGATTTCGGAGAGGTAGGAGTTTAAATTCAAGCTTGTCACTTCCTTTTTTTACCCACCAAAAGCAGATCTCGCAAACATGCCCTTAGTGGAGTTCACTTTTTGGTTTGTGATTTTGCTCATAGTGTATCTTTAGAAATGGTCAATTGATCACAAATTAGAAGAGAAAAAGAATTAGGGCTTTCTTTTACAGTTTCATTTATCCATTTTAGTGGTCATCAAAGGTATTTTCAGTTTGGTGGCAGTGTTTGATATTTGTACATTTAGATCTGTATTTTATTGCCTACCGAGAAAAAAAGAAAGAAAAAGGGAGAAAGGGGGGGGGGGGNNNNTATTTTATTCATATAATAATTTTGCATACTCATTGTATCCGGAGAAAATAGAATCAGAGAGATACTCATGTAAGCTTGTTTTAGAAATATTATATTAGTTATCTTCATTTGCCTTTTTTTTTTCCTTCTGCTAGTGAGATGAGATTAATAGCAAATATTGCTTTTTTATTAAGTGGTTTAGCTAATAACTGCTATTTTGCTTAGCAGTTAGAACAGGGAATCATGATAAAAGAGGTTAAACTATGCTTTTTATTCTTTGTTAAAAGTTTTAAAATATTCTGAACGATTGGAGGATAAAATTGAATTAAATGAAATGATAGGAGGTAATCCCGAAAACTTTTGACACTCATTATGGATAAAGAACATTTAATTCTAAAAATGTAGTGGCAGCTGAGACTCATGAGCCAAAATAGGAGATTGTGGTATGGAAAACTTCAAATTGGAGTTGTATAAATGACATGTTATGGTATCTAAGCAAATGGGACTAAAATAAAGAGTTGGTAAAGTAAAAAAAAAAATGAAAATCTAATCGCCTTTAAATCTAAGTAGTTACATGATAGAAGTTGCAAATTTAGTGGTAATTAGTTTCTCACTTTGTGGCTTTACCTTTTTTTAGACTTTGGAATATCTTCTTCTAAGTCAATCTATCGTATCCCATTTATTATTGAATTTGGATCGTTTAAATTTTAGATTTCATTTTAGAGGATAAAGTGAGATTTCTCACTATTAAATATTTTTTTATATTTTTTTTGTCTCACCTATAAAATAAATGGTGATTAATCATATTTTATCTTTTAAAATAAAATTCAAAATTTAGAAAATTCAAATCCTTTATCATTAGACCAAATCTAAATCCAATAGATTTGGGGTTCATATCACATTTGATAGTGAGTTGTGATTCAGGGTGTATCAAGTTTTTCTAAAATAAAAAATAAAAAATTTAAAATTTATTAAATATTATCTATTTACCATTTTTTTGATAAATTAGGTATCATCTCAAAAACATTATAGTATTCACCAAGTGTAAAATTTCCAATATGTAATATTTTTCTTTCCCAATCACACAAGAACTCAATTACACAATGACACAAGTAGAACAACTCTGAAATCCAAGCGCAATATAGAAGGCATTTATGATGGCTGCATTGGTGAAGCACCCTCTTTCCTAAGAGCACCCCCTTATAATAATATATTATTGTAAAAAATAATAATTATATTAATTTTAATTATTTTAATTTATTAATTAAGTGGGATTATAATAGGGACTAAAATTAGTTCTTCCTAATAGAGAAGAGAAAGATATTTTGAGTTTTTATTTATTATTTATAATGCAAAAATTAATGTAAAATTATTTTTATGATAAGTGGATCATAAATAAAAATTGAGATGAGTTTTCTATTGACGATGGTTTTAGGTTTTACTGACTAACAACTCTGAAATCCAAGCGCAATATAGAAGGCATTTATGGGTTGCATTGAGCCATTGACCAAGCACTGAGAGTTTTACTAACTTCTACTATGAGCACATAGATTAAGTATATCATAAAAATAATATTTTATAAAATTATTACAAAAATTAATTATTTTATGTCTTTCATATATTAAATACATTAAAATTATTAAAAAATTTTATTATTATACTTTTAAAAGTTATGAAAATTATGGAGGAATTAAATTTATGAGTTATACCATGAAGTTATGAGAATGAGTAATAGAACGGAGGCTGAAAAAAGAGACACAAGTAACAGAAAATCAATTTAAATTTATGCCAGGTAAATTTACCACTGAAGCGATATACATATTAAAAAGAATGATGGAAAGGTATTGTAGTAATAAAAGGGATCTACATATGGTGTTTATTGATTTGGAAAAAGCGTATGATATGGTGACAATGGAGGTCTTATGGAAGGTTTTAGAAAGAAGGAGAGTAAGTATCGCATATATTCGTGCAATTAAAGACATGTATGATGGGCCACAACTTGTGTGAAGACTCAAGGTGGTATGATAGAAAAATTTTCTATTGGTATAGGATTGTACCAGATATCATCCTTAAGTCTATACCTTTTCACATTAGTCTTGAAAGTACCCACAGAGTACATCCAGAGCCTGTGCCATGGTGCATGCTTTTTGCGGATGATATCATCATTATGGGAGAGTCAAGAAAAGACTTAAATAAAAAGTTAGACTTATGGAGAGAAGCTCTAGAAGTGTATAGTCTGTGCATAAGCCGTAGCAAGAAGGAATATATGGAATGTAAGTTTAGTTTGAGAAGGGAAAACCTTAATATAGAGGTGAAGATTGGAGAAAACATCCTACGAAAAGTTAAAAGTTTTAAGTATCTTGGGTGCATCATACAGGATAATGGAGAGATTGAACATGATGTAAATCATAAGATCCAAACAGGTTGGTCAAAATGGCGGAGTGTATATGATTTTATATGTGACAAAAAAATATCTTTAAAACTTAAAGGTAAATTCTATCGCACCGCTATAAGACTGGCTATGTTTTATGGTATGGAGTGTTAGGCAGGCAAATGGGAGCACGAACATAAGTTGAATGTGGCAGAGATCATGTTGAGATGGATGAGTGGTCATATGCGATTGGATAAAATAAGGAACGAAGATATAAGGGAGAGAGTTGGAGTAGCACACATTGTGAAAAAGATGGTTGAATCGCGTCTTAGGTGGTTTGGACATGTAAGAAAAAAACCGATACAACACCCAATCAGGAGGGTGGATGAGATAGAAGATGGACAAGGGACGAAAGGCAGAAGAAGACCTAAGAAGATCATCTATGAGGTAGTCAAACGAGATCTACATGTAAACAGTCTCTCTGTAAACATGATACATGATAGAATACAATAACGTCGTTTGATTCATGTAGCCAACTCCACCTAGTGGGACAAAACTTTGTTGTTGTTGTATTTTTATGACAAATTAATTAGATCCTTTTTTTATAAGTCTTGATTTTTTTTTAAAATTTTTTAATATTTTTGGCACGGAGGTCGCAACTCATAACTAGTACATTTATTTTTTCTTTTTTGACTAGTACATGTCTTGTTTAGGATGTCCTTGGTTAGTATACACTTTAAGATATAGAAACTAAGACATAAATAGTGGGTTAATAGTCAAATTCGTCTCTGAAAGATTGTCTATTTTTTAAATTAGTCTTCAAATAATTTTTTTAAATATATTAGTCCTTGAAAAATAAAATGTAAGTCAAATTAGTCTTTCCATTAGTTAGATAATGATGTGGTAGATTAATGCTATGTGTCACAAGATGATTGGTTGACGTGTCAGGTCAGTGACACTTGGTACGCCACATGTCACTTGACATATAAAAAAGTTATTTATAATCAAAATAGTCTCTGAAAATCTAGATGAAAGTCATTTTCATCTCTAAAATTTTAAAAATTAATCAAATTAGTCCTTATATAATTTTTTTAATTTTTTCTTCATAATATTAAATTTAAAATATTTTTTGATAGTACTAATTTTAATTTAAATTTTACATTTTCAAATTGTAAATGTTTTTATAGTACAATTTTTTATTTAAACGAGTTTATTAAATTATTATTAAATATATATTTAAAAATTTAAATCTTCTAAATAATATAGTAGTTATTTTAAAATTTAAATCTTCTAAATTTTTTAAAATTATAATTTTTATTATTGTTTAATTTATATGGTATAACTTAATAATTGAAAAATCGATTTGTGAGATTACTTGTTGAATCTTAATATTTTAATATATTTTTTAAAAAATAACTACTATATTTATTTAGCGAGATCTAAAAGATTAAAATATTTCAAATAACCACTATATTTATTTAGTGAAATCTAAGGAGTAGCTGCTCACCGATTTCTTGCAATCAAAAGGAATCTTGAATAAATAATAGCAAGAAGTTGTGGGTGCAGGTTCTGAAGTATAAATATCTTAAGAATTAGTCTTGTATGAGCGGAAATAGTAGAAATTTTTTATCGGCTATCTGGAAGAACAATGTTAGTGCCTATGAGCATCTTAAGGAAGGGCTACATTGAAATGTTGGGGATGTCCACAAATTAGTTTGGTATAATGAGTGGACTCCTTTTGGTAAGCTTTGCAACCTTGTTCCTTATGTGTATATTTTTGAATCATATTTCATAGTGGCTAACTTGTGAAAAGAGGTATCATGAGAAGTTGATAGTCTTACCACGCTTATTTCGCATGAGATTAAGCAGTTTATTCGTGGTCTGAGATATCCTAGTTCGACTGAGTTGGAGCCACAATGAGAATGGTGGCCTGCAGCAACAAAAAAGTACACTGCAAGGGAGTGTTATAGATGATTATTAGAGAAAACCTTGAATTGGAATGCCAATAGCAACTGGAACTGGTTGTGGAATACTAACATTTCAGCGAAGTTCAAATTCACTATGTAGCTTGGCTTACATGATGCTCTACCGACTGAGACTTTTCAATTCAAGCGGCATTTAGCTTCTTTAGATATGTGTAAGGGATGTAATAAGGCACAGGAAACAATGGAGCATTGCTTTAGAGACTGTGAATGATCAAAGACAATTTGACATATGTTGGATCCTAGTATTCTGAACTTGACGGCTAGTACTGCTCTTGAAGAGTAGTTTTTGAAGGCCTTGGCTGACAATGAGGCGTCTTTTGGTGCGGAGTTTTGGTGGGTATGGAGACATAGGTGCAATGACATATTTAATGCTGACAACCCTTGGATGGACCACAACGTTGTTGCCTTGACCAGAATTACCGCCAAGGATTTATAAGTTTACAGGAATCGAAACAATGTCTTTAGGTCTCTTCAAAATTGCCTGTGTTAGGAACCACCGGCAGGCAACAGTTTTAAAATTAATTGTGATGCAAGCTTATATCTGGATTCAAATTTAGCGGGATTCGAGTGTATTATTAGAGATTCTAAGGGAGGTTGGATCTCAAGTTGTTTTGGAAGCATTCCTCTTTGGTCTTTCATCATATGTGAATTATTTGCTACTTGGAGGGAGTTGGTTTTAGTTTAGAATTGCGGTTTGAGGGATATTATATGTGAAACAGATTGTCTTGATATTCTGTCCATCATGCATAATCCTATGAGTTGGTATTCATCTGAAGTAACAGATTTAGTTCACAAGATTCAGGAGCTTTTATCTTGTTCTTGACTTGTTCATGTTGAATGAGTGTCTCGAAAAGTAAATAAAACTGTAGATTGGATGACTAGATATGGTGCCAAAAATAACTCTAATCATGTTATTTGGTTTGAGTCTTGTGTTGATTTTTAGCAAATCATCCGCTCAGATATCGAATAGTGTTTGCTTTGTTTCTGTGCATGTTTAGACACCATAAAAAGAGAATCTTGCACTAGTTTTCTTGTGTTAAAGGCCAAATCAGAACTCCGTTGTTTAAAGAAACATAAGCACCTGCTGAATGTAGCTAGAGATCTTTTTCTCAGTCCAAGGCACCAATTGATTTTTAAGGAGAATGCATTCTAACTGCCACTTCTTTTATTAACCAGCTGCCAAGCCCAGCTCTGCAATACTAATCTCCCTATGAAAGATTGTTCCTTAAGTAGCCAAACTAGCACACTCTAAAGAGATTTTGGTTGTTTGGCTCACGCATCAACTTAGGCATCTCAAAGACACAAGTTCTCCCCAAGATCAGTGAAGTAAATTTTTGTTGGCTATCCTTCTGGGTACAAAGGTTATAGGTTGCATGATCTAAAAAAGAAAAAGGTTCTTCATCTCAAGAGACATCACCTTTATTGAAACAGAATTTTCCTTTGCCCAATTAGCTTCCAACACCTTCTCATTCATTGACAACTTTCTGGATGTTATTTCGTCTAACATGATCCAAGACATATTTCCTTCAATACCAACACCTCACCCTATCTCGATGCACGATAACCAAGCTAGCTCACTAGAATTATCTTCTCACCAAAATCCCACACTTACCCCCCACCCCCCAATACCTGAACCTGCCTTTTATCATCAAACAGTGAAATTCCCAGAGTGGGGGAAGCCATGAATGAAGAACTTCAGGCTATGGAAGATACCAGAACTTGGTCATTAATTCAACTACCATAAGGGAAATACACAATTGAGTGCCACTAGGTTTATAAAGTGAAGTGAAAAGCTGTGGGTCTGTGGAAAGATACAAAGCTCTTAGTCACTAAAGGCTATAATCAACAAGCTGGCATTGATTACAAAGACACTTGTTCCCTAGTTGCAAAGCTGATAATACTCAGATTCTCCTCTCCCTGGCAGCCACCAATGGTTGGTCTCTTCTTTAAATGGACATCAATAATGCGTTCTTTAATGGGGATTTATTTGAGGAAGTGTACATGGACCTACCCCTTGGGTACAAAACCAAAGATTCAAATCCTGTTTGCAAATTAAACAACTCAATCTATGGTTTAAAGCAAGCCTCGCGACAATAGTTTTGTAAGTTCTATTCGGCTTTACTTTGTACTTTCAAATAATCCAAGCAAGATTACTCTTTGTTCACTTATGGTGCTGATGACAAAGTAGCCTACTTACTGGTTTATGTGGATGACATAATTTTGGCTAGTCCATCTAAAGAGATGTTATGCAAGGTGCAACACATTCTTGAATCCCTCTTCAAGCTCAAGGTATTTGGTGACCTTAAGTACTTTTTAGGCCTCAAATTGGCAAGATCACCTGAAAGAATTGTTTTAAACCAACATAAATACGCCCTAAGCATTTTAGAGGACACTAATTTTGATGATGCCAAGGCTAGCTCGCTTCCCACAGAGACTAATTTGAGGCTGAGTGCTTCTGATGGGGAACTTCTGGATGACCCAGTGATCTATAGGAGCATCATTAGGAGGTTTATGTACCTCACTATCTCGCGTCCTGACATTTTCTATGTAGTTTTCACATTGAGCCAGTTCTTGTCACAATCACATTCTACACATTTCCAATTTGATTTTCAAGTTCGGCATGTTAAATATATACATGCCAACTTGAGTAAGGATATTATGACACATGCTTAATTTAATTAGTTAGTTAGATGCTAATGTAATCAAGTTAGCTACTTTTATTTTTCTGTTCTCACTACTTGTGTGTGTATATATATATATTCCCCTGCATTGAGAAATCAGTAATGAGAATCATTCTCTTTCTCACATTTCTTCATTTCGTTCCCTAAGGCATAAGACATTCTATTAATTATATATAGAGGAATGCTAGGGGCCAACAATTTTGGTGTTTTGTAATTATCAATTGGCTATCAATAGTATTTTTAATGGTGTGAGATTATATATAATGGTATCTAATGATGGGAGATCTATCACTTTTGTTTTGATGGTTAAGTGCTAGCAAAAAAATACAAAAGTTGTTGGTCCCTAAACTTTTCTTTATATATATATATATATATGCATTTTAATATCTTATTGTTTTGATGACTATGCCAAATGAACAATCTTGATGTTAGGTATTATATTATATTATGGATGAGTTCTGTGCTGATATAATAATTGAAAAGAAGGGTGAGGTACAAGTGTTTTGTTGTATTTTAAATATTTTTGTACTCGAACTTTTCTTCCTATTTAGGTCGAAATTTAAAACAAATATTTAAAATAAAAAAATACATGGACATGAAACAAAGATCTCCTTAGGTTTTTTCACAATAGAAGATGTTGGGTTAAAGCAATGAGATTTCATGGAGAAGCTCTACGTTCTTTACTTTAATTTGGGTCATTTCCCTTGCTCGTTGATTTCCACGCTTGATGTTTTGTTCGTAATAGCCTTAAACATCTATGCAAATAAGTGCAAACATATGTAAACACTTAAATGCCTAAACAACTAATGTAAATGCTATAGTGTCTATCATTTTCTATCTAAGTTATTAAAAAAGATAATTAAATAATATTTAATAAATTTTATATAATTTATTTTTTATTTTAAATATTTTACTTTTTACTTTAAAAAGGAAATTAAGTAATTTAGGCACCATAACAAAGGCACCATAAAACTCATCAACAACTAAATACACCGTACACCATACCCAAAAAAAAAAGGAAAAAAACACAGCACAAGACACCACTCCAATAAAACTATCCATTAAATCATCTTATACTACGAAAAGAATTTCAAATATTTTTGGAATATCAATTTTTTAATAATTTTATCCATTAATCTCAATTATAAAAAATATAAAAAATATATAATAATTAAAATTAACGACTAAAATTACTGAACATCAATCTTCCAAAAACATTTCAAAAATTTTTCATACTATATGCATAATAAAAGTTGATAAAAAAATTATAATAAAAGTAGTCAAGCCAGGCTAAAAGAAAATAAATTAAATTAAGTGACAATTTTATATGAAATATCGAAGGTCGCTTTACGCTTTTAAGAATCTTCAATATTTTGATGTTGGAACTTAATTTGAATACGACTTCTAAACATGCATAAAAAGGCTATATAGTATTGTAATTAATAAAGGATTAAACAAAGCTTGGTGCTGAATTTAATACATCAAGATATAATATCACACTCATGAACTTTATAAATGAGCTTTAGATCTAACGTCGAAATATAAACAGCATCACTTTCGTTCTCCATTAATAAATTAAAACAGTCCCGTCACATATCTAAAATTTTTTGATTAAATTGGTCTAATTCTCCATTAACACGAATGTTTTGTATCACCTGCTCTTTAATATGAATATCTTTTTTTTTTGTGTTTCTTTTTATTATTTTTCTATATCGTCATTTTTTTATTGTTATTGTTGCTGTGTGCTTTTTTTCTCTTCTCTTTTCTAATAATTTTGTAGTATTATATATATTTTTTATTTATTTTTTTTTCTTATTTTTATTTTTGTTAAAAAGATAAAACAAGAAAAATTATGAGAAGGTGAAAGAAGAAAAAAGAGACGAAAGAATTTTGAGTTATACAAAATTTATCAGAAAATAGCACCAAAATTTTTTAACTGTGACATAAAAAGTTTATCAATTTTGACACCGAAATTTTTTAATTGTGACACAGGTTCTTGTTAAGAGGGTGAAATAAAAATTATGAGAATATTACTCCTCAATTTTGACACTGAAATTTTTTAATCGTAACACATGTTATTGTAAGAGGGTAAAACAAGAATTATGAGAATGTAAAACAAGAAGAAGATGATGATGAAAAAGAAGAGGAGGTAGAAGCAGAATTTTAAATTGTGCATATTTTATCAAAAAAATAGCACTAAAATTTTTTAACTATGACGTAGAAAATTTCTTAAGTTTGACATCGAAATGTCTTAAGTGTGTCATTTTTAACTAAATGATATAATTTTCTTATCATTGAACTAGTTGAATCGTATTGAATTCATATATAAGAGGTTTAGCCATTTCTGTGCCATTTATAATAAATTAATGTATTTTTTTATTCTAAAACATATTTAAATGTATTTTGTTAATTGAGTGAGTTAAGGTTTTATACTTGTGATTTTTAATTGTGTGGTATCAAACAAATATATAAGAGCTTCAGTTTTTTCTGTATCATTTTTAACAATTTGATGTGTCTTTTGAATATAAAATATATTTAAATATATTTTGTTAGTTGAATGAATCGGTTTTAAACTTGTGGTCTTTTGAATATTTTTATGTCATCCACCAAAAACTTCAGTGTCATTTATAAAAAATTCTCGTGTCATTCATAAAAAATGATGATGATAATGATAAAGAGGAGGATGAGTTTTGAATTATGCAAAATTTATAAAAAAATATGACCAAAAATTTTTAACGGTGACACAAGAAGTTTTTTAATTTTGATACTAAATTTTTTTAACAGTGACATAGATTTTTATTAAGAGGGTGAAACTAGAATTATGAGAATGTGAGAGAAGAAGGAGGAGAATTTTGAATTGTGTAGAATTTAACTAAAAAGAATAAGATGATGATAACGACGATGATGATGATGGTGGTAATGACAATGAAAGAGGAGGAGAAAAAAATCAAATGAGAAAAAAGGGAGAAAGAGGTGGTGGTGGTAATGACGCCGACGACGATAACAAAAGAAAAAGATGAGGAAAAATGAGCAGAAGAAGAGAAAGAAGAAACATGAGTGTAAATTGAAGAAGAAGAAGAAGCGCGTTCCACGAACTGCAATTAATTGGAGATGAAACTGATTTACTGATGAGTGACATTCTTGGTTTACTAGGTGCTGACTATAAAAAGTTTTCTATCTGTGAGGAAAGTTAGAAAAAGATTACCATTAAAAACAAGGTTTATAACGATTGTATAAAGATAAAAGTTTATAGCGTCGTTGAATTAAATCTGTTTTGTTTAACATTTATTAACAAATTGAACTTATCTTTGCAGCAAATTTTTCACTTTGATAAAGATAGTGGAAGAACTATCAAGAAAACTGTTTTTAAAAGTATAAGGAAGTCCTGGAAGAATACAAGGTCAGGTTGTATGATGATTATTACGATCCAAAATCAACAATTGAACAAAATATTGAGAAACGCCCGCCGAAAATTGTTAGAGAGCATTGGAGATAGTTCCTTAGAAATCGCAATAAACTTGAGACACAAGTAATATATTTTTCATTTGTAACACAATAATATTATTTATCTTGCATTGAATCTGATAAAACCAATTTCTAATCACTCTTATATCTGATGGCATAATAGGAGAAGTGCAGAAAAAATACTGTGAATCGATCGAAATATGTATACACTCACACTGGCGGTTCGAAAAGCTTGGCAAGGCAAAGGAAAGAAAAGGTAATTTACGTTTGAATTCACTCTTTGAACTATATCTTTGTCTTCATTTTCCTTAATTGTGTAGACTACAGGTGATGGCATAAACTATATTGTTGCAGCCAGAACTACAAGAGAGAAAAGTCAGTAGAGGAGAGTTATAGACCGTAGTGCATAAAAGAAAAGATGGATCCTATATTCATGAAGAAGTTAGGACAATTAGTGTAAGTACTACATTGACATTCATTGTTGTATCCCGTTGGTTTCGATTATAAATTTGGTTTGAAAGTTTATTATCGTATGCTCTAGCTCCCAATGGCTTATGCTTGCTAATTTATGTTTGTAAAAAATAATTGTGGAGATTAAGCAACAGGATGAGTCTTCTAGAGTGTTATCTCAAAATAATTCGCTTGTTCAAACTCTCAGAAAAGAGAATCCGGGTAGAGTGCGTAGCGTGGGTTTCGGACGACTCCTAATTAACTCTGCGGAAGAGACCCAAAGAGTGCTGCTTGAATTACAGGTATAGTTGAAAGCCGAGAAGTTGAAAAGGAATGCGGTAGAGGATGAAGTAGCAATAGAGAAGAAAAAGAGACAGGCAACAGAGAGTGCTCTAAGATATCTAATTCAACGGCAGGGTGAGGAATTGCCACAAGATATTGCTGCAGGGTTGAATTCCTTGGAAGGACAGAGCAAAAAATAGATATTAGGATTGAAATTACTTTGGTTTGAAGCAGACATTTTTTTAAATTTAACGATACAACTCTTAACAAGCGATTTACTTTATTGATATTTTTATAAAGGGTAAAGTATATTTTTTGTCCTTAAAGTTTGACAAAAATTTCAAAAATACTCCTAAGTTTTATTTTGTTTTAATTTTATCCCAAAAGTTTTTTATTTGCATCAAATATAACCCTAACGGCTAAATTTTTAAAAAATTTAAGACCAATCTAATAATAATGCATGAAAATTATGCTTGATTTGCTTGTGTTGAGGATTGTTCTTATAAAATTGTTGTTGAATTGACCTTAAATTTTTTGAAAAATTAGTCATTAAGGGTATATTTGATGTAAATCGAAAACTTTTGGGATAAAATTGAAACAAAATAAAACTTAGGGGTATTTTGAAACTTTAGTCAAATTTCAGGGACAAAAAATATACTTTACCCTTTTATAAATATATTAATTTGTTTCGCAGTTATTTTTTTATTTTTGCCATCAACTTAGATTTTTAGATGAAAAATAATAAGATTTTTAATATTAAAAAAATCCAAAAAGTGGAAAAAATATATCTTTAATATTTAAAATAAAACAGTAGCGATTTTTAAATCAAAATACAATATTTTGCGGCACTTTATACTGAAATTAGTAGCGGTTTTAAAACGGCTGAAAACAAATTCAAAAATTATGCCGCCTGACAATTGCGGCATATTGAGAACTGCCACCAAAATTAGGAAAAAATTATTCAATTTGCGGCGGATTTACACCCCCCAGTAAACATGGTATCAATTCTAACAGAAGCATATCGTGGCGGTTTTGAACCGCCACTAAATTTTTTGCCACAAAATATTGGTCTTCAAAAAATTTCTAACCAGACACTTTAGTCCTCAACTAAAATTAATTACTCGATTGGTTTTTAACAATTAATTTCGTCTGTTACTCAGGTCCTTGACTCCGTCAACTCTAACGGAAGACAAAATGGTCCGTGACAACTCTAACAGAGAAAATGATTCCTGACAACTCTAACAAGGGACAAAATGATCTCTGACCCCTTTGTTTGAAAACAACTGTTCTTCCCTAATTGTCATTATATCTTGCATAACGCTAACATTCATGCTCTCCTTCTTCACATTCACAGTCTTCTTTTCCATCTTTTCTTTCCTCCTTTTCAAGTCCAAGATCAAGCCATGGTGTAACTGCCACACGTATCGTACCTACCTCAACATGTCATGGACCACATACTTCCTAAATCTTTGTGACTGGTACACCCATCTCCTCCACACTTCACCCATCAGAAGAATCCACTTTCACGTCCTCGATAACAGCATCACCTCCAACCACGACAGCGTCCACCACATCCTTATGACCAAGTTTCACAACTACCCAAAGGGCACGCCTTTCTCCACTCTCTGATAAGCAATATAGATTGTTGGACATTAGGACATCATGAGAATATCCTCCTTCGACATCATATGCAAATTCTCATTTGAAATAGACCACGAGTGCTTCATTCATTCTTTTCTGGAGTCCAAGTTAGCAAACAACTTCGACCTCGCATCCAAGCTATCAGTACAATGAGCAATGTCGTCGTTGCCGCTCATATAAAAACTGAAGCAATTACTGAACATTGGTTCAGAGAAGAAGATGAAGGAAACGATCGGAGTGATAGACAATGTGGTCAGGGAGATGATAGGATAGAGGAGGAGGGAGATGGCAACGATAATAAACGGGTTTTAACAAATTAGACTTGCTGTCTAGACTCATAAGATCCATCGAAGACGACAAGTACTTGAGAGACATAGACATTAGTTTTCTGAGTATGAATTGGTTGAGAACAAGTTGAGGATTTTTTTTCTTGTGAAAATTGAAGTTGCAGAGTGTACATTATGTAACTTGATGTTACAGTATTAGTTTGTTAGTGTTATGCAATATATGATGGAAATTGGGAGAGAATAGTGTCGTTTTCGAACAGAGGAGGTCATGGACCATTTTATCCCCTATTAGAGTTGTCAAGGACTATTTTATCCTCTGTTAGAGCTGACGGAGCAAAGGACCTAAGTGACTGACGAAGTTAATTGTCAGAAACCAATCAAATAATTAATTTTAGTTGAAAACTAAGTGTCTGGTTCGAAATTCTTTGAGGACCGAAATGAGTAAATACTCTAAAAAAAATCAAGTACTGCTTAATGGGAATTGGAAAGCATAAAAAACAAAGAGAAAAATGAAAAATAAAACGCGGGCAACATGCATGAATAGTAATGCAAGAAAATGTTGTTCGTCGTCCCTTCATAATTTCTTAACTAGTACTAGAATACTCGCCAAAAAGAATTCAATTTAGTAAAACTTATTAACCATTAACCTTTCTTCTAAATGAAAAATTTTATTTCTCTAAAATTCGTTAAAATTTTTGTTATTGGTTGTAGTAGTGCTTTTCTTATAGCTAGCTTGATGACCTGAAAAGAACAAGGCAACTTGCATGAAACTTCCATGGAGAGCATTATCATATTTTTCTAGCTTACTCAACTTTTTGCTTAAGCCAAAAATCTCCTTAATTTTCTAGGAATAAATATATTAAATAGTTTAAGCAAAATAATTAGATGCATGAAAATTTCGAATTGAGAATTGCGTTAATATTTATTTTATATATGAATTTAATTTTGATGTATTATTAATATAAATTAATTTTATACATATCTCTAGTTAAATAATGACATATTAGTATAAATAATTATTTGTATATTTGACTTCTTAAATAATAATTATCCCAAAAAATAAATATTATTATTAAATATCTTTTTTATATTGTTTGCGGATTAAAATTAAACTGTGTATAATCCGAAAGAGTCTCTGATCTTCTTTCATTTGCAATAAATAGCAGTGTTAATAACACGTTATTAGTTTACATGCCCCCACCCGCCAATTAAAAACAAGCCTAAACTTTAGTTGTTTAATAATTGTTAGTTTTTTTTTTCCTTAGGAGATACAGCCACCTTATATGCAACATGTTGCCAATTTTTGTTGGTTACATAAAGTTGGAACTCTAGATATTCAAGTAACATACGTACCAAAACCAAACCACCTTTGTTGTAAGGTCATGTCTCCTAGTTTGAATTATATATATCAATTTCATAGGTATTAGTAAAATTTATTCATAAAAGATCATTTATTTTTTAAATTAATTTTTAAAAAATTACATTAATTATATTAGTTTTTAAAAGATAAAATTAAATTAAATTGATTCTTTCATTAGTTAAATGATAACATGTCATATTAAGTACTATATAACATTATGATGTAGTAAATTAATATTATATGTTACAAGATAATTGGTTGACGTATCAAATCAATAATACCTGGCATGCCACATGTGCCACGTGTTATAATTTATTTGACATGTCATAAAGTTATTTAAAGCCAAATTAGTCTTTAAAAATACATATATAAATCATTTTTATTTTTAATATTTTAAAAATTAATTAAATTAGTCTTTATATAAATCTCTCTTATTTTATCAAAATAATTTATATTTTTTAATTTATAATTTTTGTTATTGTTTAATTTATGTGATAAAATTCAATAATTGAAAATTTGATTTATGGGATTGAATCTTAACATCTTAATATAGTTTTTTTAAATATTATTATTACTTAGTTAACCTCATTTAATTTCTCTATATCTTTTCAATTCTCATTTTTAATTTCTTTATAAAAATTTAATTTGTTAAAAAGAATTCTAAACTAAAACAAATATAAAAAGATGAAAATGAACAACTAGTGATAGATTAAACTAAATTTTAGTTGAGATCCAAAAGATTAAAATTTTAAAATAATTGCTATATATTTAGTGAGATCCAAATTATTAAAATTTTTAGTATATAATTAAAAATAGTTTGACAAAACTATTTATATAAAAAAATTAAAAAAAACTAAAATTCAAAAATGTAGAATCTAAAAATATAAATGAAGAAAAAATAACTTTGTAATAATATAATTTTTTTATTATTTTATTTAAAAAAATTTTGTTTATTAATGTAATGAAATCACTCATTCCAAAAGTTTAAGTTGATAGGAGAAAATAACATTAATAGTTATATATCTCTAATACTCTCCCCCAAACAGGAGCTTCCTTTTGGTTTGTTTGATGCCTTTCATTTTTCTTTATTTGGCCATGTTATTTTGTTCACTTTTGGAGTTTACCAATGATCGAACTTTTAATCTTTCCGGCATAAAACTCTGATATCATGTAATGAAATCACTCATCCTAAAAGTTTGAGTTGATAGAAAAAGACAGCATTAATAGTTATATTTCTAACAATTAAGGTATAAAAGATGAGATTAAAATTAGTTGGACTAAGAAATATTAAAAATTTAACATTATAAAGAAAAATAAAATATTTATATAAGGACTAATTTGATCATTTTTTTTAAATTTTAGGGATGAAAATGATTTACACGTATATTTTGAAGGACTAATTAATTTGACTCTAAATAAATTTATGATATGTCAAACATGTGGCATATTACGTATTATTAACATGACACGTCAATCAATTATCTTGTGATACGTGACATTAATATATTACGTTATTATACCACATGATATTTAATATGACACATTATTATCTGACTAACAAAAAATCGATTTGACTTATATTTTATCTTTTAAAAAATAATATGATTAATTTAATTTTTTAAAGACTAATTTAAAAAATAAATTATCTTTTAAAAATAAATTTGATTATTATCTTTATTTGTGTTGTTAAACATGTAAAAAGTACGTTTAGGGTCTTCACACCACCAATACATGAAAATGATTCTTAGACAATGAAACATTACTATTTGGGCATAAATTTAGACCCACCCATATACATGAGATAGCCCATCCAAATTTTAGGGGTTTTTTTTTTATATAATAATGATAATAATAATCACCAGAAAATGAAGCGTAAACGGAAACCTTGCTAAATAAATATATGCATGTATGTCCTATTCCAATAATTGATTAAAAGAAATGATTAAACTTTGCTTTCGTTTAAGCAGGTAGGCCTACTTACAACAACATTAATTAGGGGGTGTGACCTATTCAGCTTTGATACCTGCCTTATCCCCTATCATGCAAAGATACGAACACAGTATCATGGAACACGATATGATACGAGACATATCGACATACAAATTTTAAAATTTTATACGTATATATATAAAACATAAAATATTTTTTAGATAAATTATAATAATATTTTAATATTTTATTGATATTAAATATAAATTAATTTTTTAATTATTTTTATTATTTTATTTTAATAAATAATAATATATACTATTTCTAAATTTATTTTAAAAATGTATCTTAAGAATAAGACTTAATACGTTGACACGTGATAGTATTTAATAAATGTGTCCAAACGTGTTCGAAATTTTTTTTATTTTTTATTAAGACACGACAGACAATCCAGAATGTATCCGACCATAAATACAATAACCTAACAAAGTGTCTATGCTTTATAGTTTATCCAAATTCAAATTTTATTGTTCATGGCAAATAATTAAGATTAACCCTCATGTTATTTTTTTTATATACCAAACATTTTTAAAGGTGAAATAAATAGCATCTTTGAGTTTAATTTGTATGCAATATTAGTGCACAAATATTTTTTTTTTTACAAATATCAAACGTGTATTATTGATTCACAAAATAGAAAAAAATATATGTATTACTATATTAGAAAAATATTTAACTTAACTAGCTATATATTCATTATTTTAAAAATCTTATTACAGACATAAACATACGATTAAATGACAATTTATAGTTATTTTAAAATATTAATACGTAAAAATTTATCTAATAAACACTTGGTTGTTTTGGAAGATTGAAATGACTCTTCTAAAAATATATATAAGTTAAAACACATAAAAAAATTACATTCAATAAAATATAATTTTTGTTACAACAATAACACCCAAACTAGCAAAAAAGGTCGTTATTAAATAAGAACTACGTGTGTTTATTAATGACTCCTATGGTTAACATAATTTGGGAAAAATCCAATAGTCATGATTCGGTAAAAGTCGTTAGAACATAAAAGCTGTGTGTCTATATATATTTTTAATTTCACGTTAAAAAAAAAAAGAAAAAACACACAAACACATGAAGCTTTCAACATCCAACGTGCATAGTACTAACAAAAAGAACGTTGTTAGTTGTTGCAGCAAGAATAGGTGGATGTTTTTTGGTCTTCACTTCACTTAAAAAGAAAAATATCAGAAACTGTTAAATATGCAAAATTGTAACAATCATTTCTAGCCTCTAAAGGAGGGCCACATTATATTACACAAACAAACAACTTGTTCGATTTGGTGGCCAAACGTTAATCACACAAATCTCCCATCATATCAACTATACCCGCCAGAATTCAAATATTTTTTAATATAATTTCTTTGATAATTTTTTATTATTATTTCAGATAGATTTAGATGTGTTTGATTTTAATCACTCTTGTAAGCCAGATATATATGTAATATATCCCTCATCAATAAATAATGGGTAATATATTTTGGTGTACATCACTATTGATTGACTCTTATATCTTTTAGATATATATAAAGATAATAAAAATTGAATTAGTTAAGATGATAAGTGATTTATATAAAAAGATATGTGTTCGAATATTAAAAATAATTTTTTTATAAATTATATACAACGAAGTATATTTTAGAAAAAAAAATTAGACACCAAACTTTTTTTGTATTTTCATTATATATAGTATAAATTTGAATATACGTTTATTAGACAAATAAATATGAATGGAAATCATAATCTAATTAATAATTATAAATCATAATGATAATTATATAAATATTATTTTCCGTAAATAATTAAAAGAATATCTATATGTAATATTCTAAACTAAATAAATCTTTAAAAAATTAATGAAAGCCATGCCATAATCACACAAACAGGGACATTGAGCCTTATTATTAGATAATAATCACTTTAAGTCTTATCCACTTGAATTCTAATAGAGATAAACAGAAACTCTATAAAACTTTACTTCAGTTTCAAAGAATTAAGAATCATTCATTATTTTAAATAAAAAATAAATCTTTGCGTTGGTCCTAATTTTCTGAAAGCAAGAAAGAGAAATTAAAGGAGAAAAAAGCCCTCAATAAAATAAAATAATTTTTTGCATTTTTTTTTCTTGATAGAAAATAGTTTGGCCAACGGTTAACACTACTTACCTCTGAGTCTCTTGTATTCTAATCAAAGCAAAGTTTCTTCATCAGTTTCTTGGTCACCCTCTGAGACTCAAACTTCACCTTCCCTGACATACCCTTCACACCAATCCCTCTCTTATATATCTTCTCATCATTTTTTCATAAAATCCCATCTCTCTTTTCTTCAATATTCATTCTCAAACCTTGCTTGAATGTTTCCTTGAACTATTTAGGTTTGAATTCTTATTATTATTCTTTTCTTTTGAGACTTCAAAAAAGTTGGCTCTTAATTTTTTATTTTGTAAAACAAGACTTGGTCTCTCTCACAAACACGTTTGTTATTCAAATCTTGGTCTTTAGGACTATTTCTAAAATTTCTTTATATATAAATCAAAAAATTGTGTCATACATACTCTGTTCAAATTCATTATTATCACACAAATTTTTTTTTTCCAATGATGAGTTCTGTTTCTTCTGAAACACAACAAAATAGGCCTTCTTTGATGACTAGAACGGCCATGAGAATATCGAGATCGAGATGGTTCACATTCTTGAGGAGAGTATTCCACTACCAAAACGGGCCGAGTTCTACTTCGTCAGAACTCGGCTCGAACCCTTTCATTTCCAGCACCTGGATGGGGCTGGAATTGGTTGCATTGGTGGTTCAAATAACTAGCACGACTCTCACTCTTGCGATTTCCAAGAGTGAGAGACCAATTTGGCCTATGAGGATTTGGGTAGCTGGTTATGACATTGCTTGTGTCCTTAATTTGTTGCTTCTTTGTGGCCGCTACCATCAAATTCATGTCACCACTCATAGAGATGTTCTTAGCGATTTGGAGCAGCAGAGATACAATAATGGAGATGCAAGGTAACTACTTCAATTTTTAAGAACTTGAATTTTCAATAATGTTTTACTTTTAGAATTAACATTTTATAAACATGTTCAATTTATAATGATAACAACTTGATTTCATGTAGTTTTGTCGTTAGTGATTGGTAGTTTATTTAGTTTTATTTTACAAGGAATCTTTAGGGGATTAATTGGGTCAATGAGTTAAAAAGAATCTTCTTTGGGAATATGGGGAGAATCTTCTTAGTATATATAAAAAAATAAAGTATCTTAGAAAATGAATTGATTTTACTGACCATTTAAAAAAAATAAAAGTAAGACCTTAAATTATCATAGGGCATCAACTAAGATGATTTTGTAATTTGAAGATACTTAAAAAACTATTAACTCGTCATAATTTCTAATTTAGGGTGCAAAAAGTGGCTTGTTAATTCACTTTGATTCTAATTTTGTTTTGGTCAACTACTTTGATTCCGTTTATTCACGAGAAAACTGAGAATAAATAAAAAAGAGAGAAAGAAAAGGAAAGACTTGGTCATAGGTGTGCGACAAATATTAGTTAATAAATAAGAACAAACCATCCCTCATTAAAGTGAGCCACTAACTTTTTTTTTCTTTTAGCAATTTAAATAATTTAATTTCACCATACTGTCACTAAAAGAAGTATCAAACTATATTAAATAACTATATCCATTATGATGATTTCTCACCTTAAATTTATAAAGAAAAATGTTATCTCAACAACTAAAAAGTAGCTTGACAATTAACAATAAAAAGTACATTATCTAAATTGTCTGATGCATCATTACACATATATTCAAGGCAATAATATAGTATTATATCAATAAAATTAAATATTTTTTTAAAATTTATTATTAAATAGTCATTTAAATATAAAAAACCTAATTAGGTGATCGCATAATTTTTTCCAAATTTTTTTTCAACTTTAAACAGTTATTTTATTTACTTTTTCATTTATTTTTTCACCATTTTATTTACTTTATTTATTTATATATATTGTTCATGATCAGCTTACAGAGAAGGGCACATTTGATGAACAAATGCCGGAGTTCATTAGAGCTTTTCTTTGCAATGTGGTTTGTGATGGGAAATGTTTGGGCCTTTGACTCACGGTTTGGGTCATTCCAAGAAGCCCCAAAACTCAATATTCTATGCAT
>NC_029772.3:3964626-3995117 GCF_000817695.3 Arachis duranensis
CCCTTTCCTATTGTTCTTGTTGCTTTGTTGCATTGTCCCTTTAATTAGTACCTTCCTTGGTTACAACATGAACATGGGATCTAATGCTAAGGGTGCTTCTGAGGATCAAATCTCTCAGATTCCAACTTGGAGATATAAACAAGTTCATGATCATCATGCCTTGGATCATTGCAATCATGATGATTGTTCTCAAACATTCATCAATGAGGATCAAGTAAGTAATAATGAATTTATTAACTTATCTCTTCTATACATATAAATTAAAAGGAACACATTACAATGCAACTATCTTTTTAGTGTGTTTCACTCAATTGAATAGTTTTTTCAAGTTCACTAATAAGTAATTTATAAATTTTAAAATCCAGAGTTTAACTAAAACATTCTATTGGAAAGAGTCCATATTTTTCCTATAATTTTATATATTATATTTTTAAAGTTGGATTTAATAAATTATATTACTAAAAAAAAGAAAAAAATGATCTAATGCTTATATTGAACGTTGGTATTCATCATAATAAGTAATGAATTAATCTTTTTAGTGTTTATTTTTTTGGATTATAGATTTAATTAATAATGTAAGGGTTTTGTTAAGTAGACAATGACTTTTCTAAACAATATGAACAATGAGCTCTAAAATTGACCTAATAAAGTAAAAAAGTACTCTACCCCAAATTATCTCCTAAACCTTAACATTAGGATAATTATTCGCTCATCTAATGAATTGAACATTCGACATATCCATTGTTCACATTGTTTAGTATTTTTATTATCTACCTATACTTTTTCACAATGTAAATACGGTTATCAAAATATTTTATATGTTGATAATAGATAAAAAATAAATTATTATTAATCTATATTATTATTAATTTTGTAATATAAAGTAACAAATTAGTTATGGTTGGTGACTTGGTGTGATGACAGGAGTGTTGCATTTGTTTGAACAAGTACAAAGACAAAGAAGAAGTTAGACAATTGCCCTGTTTCCATCTCTTCCATAAAAAATGTGTGGATCAATGGCTAAGAATTATATCATGCTGCCCTCTTTGTAAACAAGGATTACAAAGGTAGCAATAATAGCAGCAGAGGTAAATCAAACAAAATTCATCGAGAGAATTTTTAATAATTTTATTCCATGTATTATTTCTTTATTTATTTTTTGTGGTCATATATATGTACACACTTTACACACGGGTTACTTGAGTGAGAATTTACATGTACAGAAGAGGCCACCAGTAACCCCATATTGAATTGAATATTTAAAAATTGAGATGGCAAGTATAAAGCTTCTTGTCTTTTTTTTTTTTAATTTCACCAAACATATTGTACAAGCATGAAGCTTCTCTTTGTATTGAATAATGAATCCTTCTTATCCGTGCAACTAGTGAAAGGGATTTTTCCAAAAACATTTGGATTTTATTCATGGTAAGGTTTAACTTAGATTCTTAAATTTTTTATTTGAGTTCTGTATAATTTAGATTTTATATTAGAGTTTTTATATTATTAAAAAATAAAATATTATTTAATTCTTAATATTTGAGTTAAATCTCAATTATAAATATAATATTTAAACTATTTTATCTTTATCTGAAATATTTTATTTTTTTATTTATGTTCTTTGATGAAAATTAAATTTTTTATCTATTATTATCTTTTTCTTTCTCTTGTTCTTTTGATCATTTCACTCTTAAATTATTGCAACTACAATTATTATCGTGGCCTAGAAAAAGATGATAACGAAAAGAAAAAGTATATTTGAAAGAAATAAAGTTTGATCAAAAAATTAAAATAAAATAAGATGTTTATAACTACAAAAAGAATAAAGTTGGATGAATGACTTTTGATCAATTAAAAATTGTTTTGACATTGTCATTACGAATAAGTAATTACAGCAAAAACCATGAAAAATACACAAAAAGAAAACATAAACACAATCACAAAAGCATTACACCCAAAATGCAAAGAAAGCACCACAACCAAAAAAAAGAAATAATAATCCCAGCCTAGAGAGGCACCAGCTGCATGATAACATGTCCAAGCACACACCATCACAATAATTCCATTTTCCAGAACCACCTAAGCTTCAATAAATAGACCCACCAAAAATTCATGCTACACCAAACCTCCATGCAAAGTACTCCCATATTGTATGATAATAATCTCTAACTCATCAACATTATTATCTCCATTAGCCCCATTCGAGCACTACTCCTCGTATATAAATGCAATGAATCCAATTTACTAATTGTTAGACTACTATCGAACCATATAGCAAAAATGATAGAGATACTATATTCTTGGTCCTGTAAAAAAAAACGCACCAACCCCTTGCCATCAACTTCTATTTCTACCACATTATTATTCTTTCAGCCTGTGTTGTTACTAAATTTCACAGAAAATAAGAGGCCATTTTGTTCAACAATTATATTAGATGTATTTAAAAATCAATCACCAATATAAATATATGTCAAAATATAAAATATATATAAAAATAAATTAAATATACAGTGACTAATTTTTAATATATATATATATATATATAACAATTTTAGTTTGTTTGAAGAACAAAAGAGTCATAAATTAGAGAGGTAAAAAACAGTAATAATTATTTACTTTGAAACAGATTGCATTCGTTTTCTAAATATAACTTTTTGAAATAAATTATATTCGTGTCTTATACTGCTACATCCTATCACAGTTTAAGATTTACATGTAATCAGTAAAGACAACTAGAGCAACAATGGCAACAGGAGGAAGAAAATAAAGACAAAGACAAAGATCGTGATAAAAGTCTCACGGCTCACAAATTTAGCCTATCTATTTTATCATGAACAACATCTACTTGTCAGTTCCAATGGGTTCTGCTTTGTCATGATGGAAGCGCACCACAATGCATGTAATGTTACCTGCACTGCCACTAGACTCAGGCTCCTCTTCTGTTCATGGAAGGGCGATGGCATCATCATTTGGTATTACATCCCAAAGTCCATCACTTGCAAGAATCAGCAATTCAGTTTGTTCATCTATCTCCTGGTCCTGGATATCAGGTTCTGCAACAACAAACTACTTCATTCAATTGCCAAAGGCGCGAGACATTTAGGACGCCTCTTACCCTCCGAGTACCGGCTGACAACACTCCAGCATTCTCAATTCTCTTCCGTTCATCGCTTCTGTTTGGCTTATCATCCTCAGAGAGCCCAATTGCTTTACTAGCCTTGGATATTATAGTCCTAGAATCTCCAATATCAATCAAAATAGCCGTTGAAGCAGTAGAGCCATCATCCTGTCTTTTCCAGAATCTAGAAATTGAGAATCAGTCCCTTGATACGTTTCACTTATAGCCAATTTGGCATTAGTAAAAAATTTTGAATGCTTCATGAGATTATCAAAGAGGGTGGCATTTACGTTAGTCTTTCTTAATGTTTGTCTAACATAGTTGTATTTTTTTTTTTGCAAAAACACCCTTAGTCAATTATTATAACATCAGTACTATATCTCTTATTTATTACAAGAATAATCCAATATTAATCATTTACCATCATATCCCTATTATTTTATTGGGCCAATTAAAATTATATTAATGACTAATTTAACAAAACACCAGAAAATCTGAAACCTCTTAGGGTTCATATGGAGCACGCACTTGATAATGGAGGCATCAATGGTGGTTTCGACAGTGGCACAAGAGAAGTGCGACGACCGGTAAGTCTTCTCTATTGCATGAATATTGTATTTTATCACATAGTTTCTTCTTCCTTCCGTATTAATGGTTCCCTGTTCATTTTTTCATAAATTTAAATCCGTTTATTGTACATAGTTGTCGATATTTTCTGCTTGAACATTGATGTTTCTTTTTCCTTTTGTTTTTTTTAATAGATATTGAGTTTGATAGCATAAGGAAAATTATTTTCTACATTTTCAACGCTTTCTTCTATTTTACTTATTTTAGAATTTAATAAGTTAAAAAAAATATAGAACCAGAACAGTGCTATTATTTTCATGTTAGTGGTCTCTGCACTTTGATTTATTAGAATACAATTTTTTTATGTTTTTCCGGTTGCAATTAATTGCTAAGTAGAATCTTGAAGTGGATGATAAAATGGAAGAAAGAGTATTCTTTGATGAGATGATAGAAGAGTTAGATGATACAGAGGAATTTCAAGGAATGTATCAAGATAAAATTGAGCAAGAAGCTGTGAATTCTGAGGATTTAGGGGAGCATGAATTTCAAGAAATGTTTGATGGGAACGATTTTTCACATGAGGTGGATGAATTATATCGAATAGAAGATATTGAAAATATTTCCATGGTTAATTTTCTGAACATAGGTGCTCATGAGATGGAATGCTTTCATTTTCCTAATCTTCAGATAGCATTTGATTTCTATAACCATTATGCGAAATCTGTTGGTTTTGGTGCTAGAAAAAGTAAGACTTGGAAAAATAGCAAAGGAGAATATGTGAAGCAATTGTTTGTGTGCTCTCATGAGGGATTTAGACCAGAGAAATATTATAATATGAAAAACAGAAAAAGGGAGCCAAAATCTGAGACTCGTTGTGGTTGTCTGGCTAGGTTTGTAGTTCGTTTTGTAGCTTACACTGGAAGATGGCATGTGGCTTTGTTTGTTGAATCGCACAATCATGATTGCCTTGATCCTAGGTTAGTTGGTTTTCTTCCTACACATAGAAAAATGGCAGAAGCTGATGCTAGTCAAATGAACAACATGAAAGATGCAAGCATTAGCACACGCCATATATATGCTATGTTAGCTAATCAAGCAGGTGGTTATGAAAATGTTAATTATACCTTAAGGGATATGTATAATGAGATTGCTAGGCGAAGGCGTCATGTCCTGGGTGATGCTAGAGCGGCATTGCGATACCTCAAAAACCAGAAAGCTGAAGATACAAGCCTCTATTATGAGCACATAGTTGATGCTAAAGGGGTATTGCGAGCTCTATTTTGGTGTGATGGAAGAAGCCAATTAGATTATGAAGTATTTGGAGATGTGCTTGCCTTTGATGCGACATACAAGAAGAACAAGTACTTATGTCCTGTAGTAGTGTTTTCCGGTGTGAATCATCACAACCAAACAGTGGTATTTGGAAGTGCTCTAGTTACCGATGAGAGTAAGGAGGTCTACGTGTGGTTATTACAGCAACTATTGGCAGCCATGAAGGGAAAAGCACCTGTATCTGTGATTACAGATGGTGCTCCATCAATGAGATTTGCAATTGAGACGGTATTTCCAAATGCCCATCATAGATTATGTGCTTGGCACCTCATTCGGAACGCCACAAGTAATGTTGGAAACCCAAAATTTACATCTATGTTCAAGAAGTGCATGCTAGGAGATTATGAGATTAGTGTGTTTGAGCAGAAGTGGTTTGGAATGGTTGAGGAGTTTGGTGTAGCTGAAAAGAATTGGATTATTGACATGTACGATAAAAGGCATATATGGGCCACTGCACATATTCGAGGCAAGTTTTTTGTAGGATTTAGGACAACTTCTCGATGCGAAGGTTTGCACTCTATTATTGCAAAATATGTTAAATCTCAATACAATTTGGTTGATTTCATAAAGCATTTTAAGCGGTGTCTTACCTACCTAAGATATAAGGAGGTTGAAGCTGACTATGTTTCCATATCTAGTCTTCCGGTACTTAAAACAGCATTAGAACCTCTGGAAAGGTCTGCATCAAATTTCTATACACGAGAGTTATTTTTTATATTTCGACCAATGCTTGTTAGGGCTGCAAGAATGAAGGTTGTGCAAGATGTGGCATTTGATTCATTTGTACTTTATACAATATCTAAATATGGAAGTCTAAATAGTTCATGGGAGGTGTCTGTGGATAATGAAAGGACGAAATTTAATTGTTCATGCTTAAGGATGGATTCTTTTGGAATTCCGTGTGAGCATATAGTTTGTGTGCTGGTGTTTCTTAACATCCTTGAACTGCCAAAGTCTCTTGTGTTGACAAGATGGTCGAAGAATGCCAAGACAAGCACTTTTGATTCAAGTGGCGTTACTTGGGAGTCTATAATATTGAGTCAATATGGATGCTTGATGGATTGGTGTCGGCAGCTATCCTATATCGCTAGTCGAAGGCAGGAGAGATTCCACCTTGTTCGAGATACTGTTATGAGCCTAATCGAAGATTTCAAGATTGAAGATGAACAAGAAAAGCAAGTTGGTGCGCAAGCTGATGATTCAGATGGTATTTTTCCTAAGAATCCACAAAGTTGTAGGTCTAAGTGTCGTCCAGGTGAGAAGATCAAACGAAAACCACAACGATGTAGTATTTGTCGCATGGAAGGGCACAATAAAAAATCTTGTCCATTGGCAAAGAACATTCAGCAGCAGACCAATGCAACTTCTTATGGCATAAATAGGAACCATGTTGAGAAAGGTTTAGATGCAGATGCAGAAATGGTAATATTTGGTTTAATGATTTGCGTACCACAACATATTAATTATATAATTTTCATTAATAAGATTGGAGATTGATCAATATTTTATTTGATATTGCAGGAATTTTGGGCATCTGATCTTGAAGAAGATTATGAAGAACAAGAGTTTTGGGCAGGAGATTCTGATGCAAGTGTCGACATGGAACTTAGTGAAGAGTTCTCGATTTAGTATTATATAAATTATTATTATGTGATATTTGAATAAAACTTGAGTAATTGAACTTTGTGTATGAATTTTTATGATGAACTTGGTCTTATTTGCTTAATTGCTATGAAAAAAGTGAGATTTGAGACAAGATTGGTATATTTACAATAATGAGTAAATTTTGAGTTATGGCTTACAAGAGACGGTTTTGTGATCTTGTAATTGTAAGATGCAAAACTCAGCAAGAAGAGTCTTATTATGATTAGTTAAAGCATAAAAGATTGTAAAAGAAGTGCAGTTGGGTTAATTGTGAAGAAGGTTCAATACGGACATCACTCTCTGTTCTTCTTAACTTTTGTATGAATTTTATTGAGGAATATGTGCATGAAAGGCATCCTTTCTATGGCATGATAGTGTGGTTATGTATTTGTTGAGACATGTGTCTGAACGCTGGAATAAAAAAAATCATGTGTGAATCTTTAACTAATCATTTTTAATTTAGAATGGCAAAGAACACATGATGAATATAGGTGAGCATAACGTTACAACAAACTCACACACATGTAAATTCACACACATGTTCCAACAAACTCCTAAAATAAAAATAGTAAAATATTATTGATCTTTGTATTTATTACGCATATAATAATGTAACAAAGTTTTCAGACCAGACAAACTTTCTCCTTTAAAATAATAATTCAACAAATAAATTATAAATGTCACTAATCTCGTTCACAATTGAAGATTAAAGCAAATTTTGAAAATAATAACTAAATATGCAAAAATGTTGCTCTCCATGCTGTTCACGCTAAAGCGTAGCCCAGAACTCATTGCTCTTCTTCTGAAACTCATATTTGTGGTCATTGAACATCCCCAACAAAAGATCCACCACAACGGATGTACGGATATATTGCTCATTTAGCTGCAAATATGGAATAATTAGTTAAATAATATGCTCTGCATGCATATAATTAATCAATATATCTTTGGCTAACTTACAATGCCCGACACTGTGTGATTAAACTTCTCTCTCATAGACAACCATTGAAGAACCCAGAGACCAGAGTCGCGACTAAAAGTTCAGTGGCAATATTAAATAGTTAGTGTCAATAAAAGATCGCTTTAATTAAAGATGAATATAAAAGATTCATTCCAATTATGTGTACCTTTGAGGACATTTGGGCACCCCTCTAGCCTCTTTCACATCAAAGTTCATGAAATCTTTTCTTTCAGGAATGTCACCTTTTAGGTAATGACCAGAAGTTACCATATCTGATAATTTTAAAGCCTGAAAATTATATTCATGACAACATTGTTAAGGTTCATATATTATTTTACATGTGTATAAAGAAATAGATTAAGGACACCTCACCAAAGATTTCATAATTTCTTGTCTTGGCTCAACTTGATCGTCATTTAGATTAGAATCAAACTGATATAATTTTTCATCCAATAAGCTAATGACCATAAGATACCAGTGGTCACCTTCTTCCTTAATTGGCACATAAATCTACAGCAGATAGTTAAGTGTAGATCGTTTCACATTAAACTCGTAAATTTAGATTTAATGAGGTTTTGCATAAATTAATCCATTAAAGAATTTACATGCACTCACAAATTTAAGATCTGGTGCGACAGGCATAAAGCGATATATATAGGTAGCAATCATTTTATCCAGTGAATGTCCCATAAAATGTTCCACCTAAAAGGATTAAAGAGATCTCATTCTAATGAATTACGCATAATTCAAAGAAAAGTGATATAAGTTAACATGATATTTACCGCAAAAGATGGTGGAAGCATCCAAAAAGTCTTATTTGCTTGGTCCCAGGAGGCCTTCATTACCACAAGCTTGATTATCTACAAATGAGAGTAAAGCAATTTATGGCCGGAGACAAATATTCATAGCAAAAAAAAAAATATACGTGCAAAAAACAGCTTCTGTAGCCGTGTAGGTACCTTGTCCGAGATTGGTCTTCCGGGAGCTAAACAAGCAAGTTCTTCCCTAGTTACTATCGTGTCATCCACATTAATCATGGTCTCACTGAAATTCAGATGTTTCATATAAGATAATTCAACAATAATAATCCTACAAGTGTGAGCTGAAAAAGGGGAACTCACCTTGGATCTTCAATGCTTGCACAAAATGCATATGCTAATCCTTCAAGTTGAACAGACTTTAGCTGCATTTTAGCACAAGGTCTGAATTTGCACCTAAAAGCCTAAAAAAAAGAGACTTCTCCATTTTAGGGTTTATTAAGTCAAAGTGGCATATTATGACCATTCAAAACCAGTAATCAATGATTTTCACCTTAATCATTGCATTATAGTAACGTGATTTCTCCATTTGGTTAGAGTTAGACCCTGGTGGCAGTGACCTCTCACCTTGGAGGCAAGGCACACCAGCCGATTGAGCAGGAAGTCGACGTGGAACAGAAAATAATGTGGCATCCCCTGTCTTTGTCATCTTAGCAACTCGCATATTAGGAGAAGGGGAGGTGAGCAATTTTCCTCGAGTCAATGAGGATTCAACCTGTGAAATAACCATTAGAATATGAAATCCATCCAATTTTTAGGTAAAAATAATGCAATGAGGTTTGAGGTTAAGCTGGCAAGTAAAAAAAAAAAAAGACAAAGTTTCAATAACCAAGGTTCCATTACCTTAGTCGGCAATGTCCTGTAGTAATTGCTGGCAAGGAAAGCTGTAGACTTAGCCTTGGTTCTAAGTTGAGGGTTGACAATGCACTTTCCTTTAATGCTGTCAAGTCGTGAAGATTGTGATGCCCGAGACAATCCCCGATTCATGCTTATCTGATATAGTGGCATCATCTTCAGCATCAGAGATATCAATGGTGACATCATTGTCAAGTTGTGCGGGGCTACATCTCAACCTCTTTCTCAATGGTGGATCAACGACTGGTGTCATCATTGGGTTTCTGTCTACACTTTGCTGAGTAAAATCAACGTTGCTGACTGAATCTTTGGGAGGTAGGTTTGTTTTGTACTCATCATGGTCTTTGCATTTATCTTCATTATGGTACAGCTTAAACTCCATCACCTTGAGTGATCTCTCTATGTTGCCAGAAGCCTTGGTTAGTTCTTCCATAAACTTCTTTAGTTCTCCTAGCTCCTTCACATCTCTCCTCAAGTCCTGTAAATAAACAGCACCAAGGTCTACGTTAATGGCTAATCAAGTAGGGAGTGGAGACTTATTTAAATGATTTTATTCCTTTGGATTATTGGATTAATATAATCTAATGGCTAACATACTTCAATTGCACGAAATAACTCATCTATAGAAACATTCTGCAGTTGCGGCGATGTTGGGTCTTGCGTAGGGGTTGCACTCGTTGCAACAAATTTCACACTATTTATATGCATAAAAGGGTCAGCTTCAAACCTGCAACCAAATATTAGAAACATTTACTGTCACGTAAATATTGAAATTGATGAAAGGTAAATTTATTTACTTGGAATTTGAGACCGAATCAGGTGCAACTGCATTGACATTCTCTGCAGTGGCCATTGAAATTGTAAAACGTACTGCCGACAAGGTTGGTTGATAACAAATAGGGTTTACAACTGACTGGCCGTTATGGATTTTATAAAGGAACAATTACAGGAAACAAATCGAGTGAAATTAATTGAGATATCCCGAGATTTTATTACATTTAATTCAGTACATATTTAATTCAATATCAAATACAGAAACTTGCTATCACATTAATGAGCATTCAATTTTTTAAAATACCTGGACGTTACTCTAAATGTTAAATTTTATACTTTAAATTTCAAATTTTAATATGTCTGATTTCAAAATTCAAATTTAGAAAAATGAAAAAAATAGGGTGGTTACGGAAGTTGCAGTATAAATTCAACTCACATATATAAAAAAATTACTTTAATCTCAAGTATAAATTCAACGGCTGTGGCAGCGTTTTCCAAGGTAGGAGAAGAGCAACAGAAGACAGCAGAAGAAGCTCGAGAGAATCTGAAGAGGCTTGAGGTTGGACTTGAAGGAAAACGCTTCTTTGGAGGTGATAATATTGGCTTTGCAGACATAGCTATGGCTGGCTTCCATACTGGATTGGAATAGCTGAGGAAGTTGTGGCCATCAACTTTATTGATGCAGAGTCAATGCCTAACCTTAACTCATGGTTCCATGCTTTTATTGACATTCCAATTATCAAAGAACTCATGCCTCCTCGGCATAAATTACTCCATCACACCAAGGCATCACATATATAGAAAAATTTACTTTAATCAGAAGTATAAATTCAACACAACACACTAAATTTATGAATATTGTAACTTCTTTTTTCTACTTTAATTTCAAGTATAAATTCAACTCACATATGTAAAAAATATTTTACTCTACTATAAAATATAAAACTACTTTAACACATTTATTCTAACAAGTTTGACTAACTCATAAGTTTAATTTAATGGAACTGCCTCCGTGAGCTCCTTTGAACTAAACTCATTAATAGTTTCAGAAATTGGATCCATATATTAGTAAGTGGAATTTGAATAAATACTGATTTAACCGGTTGGCTCATAACTTGACTTAATGTATATATACATGTGTATTACTTATTTAAGCTAATATATGTTATCTTCATCATATTTGAGCCATTTTGTAAGTTTAAACCAACTCTATATTTTTTTTAAGCTAAATTTAAAAACAATCAAGGATATTTCTAGGACTTTTTATGAAGACATGAATTAACTATTAAAATCAACCCAGTTACCATATAAGAAAACACCCTTCACTCATAAATAAGGAGATTTGATTCTTCTCATTAATAAACTTTTAGAAAGAACTCTGACAGTTTTCTTATTATACAAGCACATGTTATATTTATCACAACTATCTCCAGAGGCATTCAAATTTTTAATATAGATTTTCTCACTCAATTCTAGTAAAACTAATTCT
This sequence comes from Arachis duranensis, assembly GCF_000817695.3. Classification (NCBI taxonomy): domain Eukaryota; kingdom Viridiplantae; phylum Streptophyta; class Magnoliopsida; order Fabales; family Fabaceae; genus Arachis; species Arachis duranensis. The sequence continues at coordinate 3,976,182 of NC_029772.3, forward strand.
AGTAAAATCACCTTTTTTTTTATTGTTGTCCTAACCATAGTGCTAACATTATTTTCTATGTGGTATGAACATATTTGAGCTACAAATAGTCTTCCTAGGATTCTATTTGCTTTATTTTTTACATTAGTTTCACAATCATTTTCTCCGTAAGCATACAAACAAAATCTAATCTATGAGTGAATGCAAGTTATTCGATGAATAAAATAGGACAATATATACCATACTTGAGATTAAGTTGAGTAAAAATTGACATCATACATATTTACCCTATTAAATAAGTTCAATTAATATCATGAAGTAACTCTTTTTAAAGAGATATGAGTATTTTTATGAATGTATTTTTAACACCAATTAGCTATTAAAAAAAAATCATCAACAATCCTTCACTCACTCCATCTAATTAACAAAGTTCAATTATGTCCTACTCAACCATAAGTTTCAACAACATTAAGAAAAATGCAAGATTATTGACTGACCTTTTTTGTTCCATGGCTAGATTTATTCTATTAGCTTATAGTTGGTCTCATGCATGTCTTTTCATTGATTTTTTGTGTGGCACACCATCAATTTCAGATTTCTAAGCATCTTATGAACCCAAACAGCCACAGCTATAGATCTGTTGATGAAGAAGGTTACAAAATTAAAGAAATTACGATAAAATATTTTATGTTATTCTAAAAAATATAAAAATAAAAACGTTGAAAGAAAAAAAAGAAAAAAGAAAAAATGAAAACCTTATTTGGGGAAGTAAGGAACGACTCTGATGCTTGACAAATGGTTGGAAGTCATGGGTCTTCTTTGAGACCATTCTCTTCAGCAAACATTTTTTTCCCTTTTGTTTCATGTTTCTTCTTTTTTGATTTGCCTGTCTCAAGTGTGAAATGTGTGTCTTTGTGTATGTATGTGAGGCAGCTTCGATGAAAAATACCTCCTCCTTAGAAAATACCACACGACGTCGATGACCATACAGACGAGAAGAACATCACAAATTTTAGTGGCGGGGTGAGCAGGAGTGCAGAATAATCTCGATCCAGGATCTGACACTTGCATGCGTTCGTGGGTAATCTCGATCCAGACCCTGGTAGTTGCTGTTAGTGTTGGGGTTCATTGCAGTAGTGAAGAAGGGATCATTGCAATGGTGAATAAGAAGAAGAAGAAGAAAATCAGAAGAGGAAAACAAATAATAAGAGGAAGACAAATTCAGACCCTGGTAGTTGCTGTTAGTGCCGGTGGGTTCATTGCAGTGGAGAAGAAGGGTTCATTGCAATGGTGAATAAGAAAAAGAAGAAGAAAACCAGAAGAAGAAGAAGAGACCCTTTTGTAAAAAAAATAATAAGAAAAAGATGAAAAGGTTTGTAAAAACGTTAAATATTAGGGAGTATTTAATAAAATTAAATATATAAATTTGTATTTAATCTACACCATTAGATATAATATTAAAATAATCTAACGGTTTAAATTAAAAATTAGATTACAGAACTAACGTTAATCCTAAAGATAGTTGGGACCAACAAATCAGCCACCATCAAAGAGATGCTCTTTCAAATAGTCTGCAGCAAAAGAACCAACATGACCATCAAATATTCCAAATAAGCACACTGAATGACCACCAATCTTCAATGTTTTAATATCATAAAAATCCTCCATCGTCACTCTCTTCTCTCTGAAGCTTGAATACCCACAGCTAAGCCTTCCATCCTCACTTTTCCACCCTCCACTTGCAAACCAACCATCATCATCTTTCTCTGGCATCATATCCACAAGAGAACCAGCATGGAACCCGTATCCACCGTCATCACTATGAATGTCTTAAATTGACGAGTAGGCGAATAAGAAATACTAGGGACAGCTCACAAAACTCCTCCTAGTGTTGTTTATTCTTACTCATTTGGCAAAGGTTCCAGCTTGAACAACCAAAGACCTTACACAACTACTGCATACCAATACCATCTAAACGACCAACCTGATAGAACGTTTAACTCTCTAAGCTAATGCAACATTTATTCTAAGAAAAAATTGAATGCAATACTGCGATAGAAGTGCGAAAACTGATGCTTCGATTTTCGGATCCGAGATGAAAAGGATCAGATTGAATTAAGCAGAAAAATGTGGCGGCAATTGGGGGATCAAAGAATCAGGAACACGTGAAAGGTTGGGGAGAAGAATCGAGTAGAGACTTAAAATTTAAAACATTATTTGTTTCCTTCACAATATTATAAATAGTAATGAGTGAGACTGAGTATCATGTTTGTTGATTTAGAGATTGATACTAAAATTTGTCTTTATCTTCAAATTTTTAGTATTCTAGTATCTCCACAAAATGGGATTAAAATTTTTAGAGATAGAAATGAAAACTTTAATAACATTTTATACCTAAAATATTCTCATTTCAATTAATTAATTCCAATTTTATTCTTTGCGCAAATTAAATTAGAGTTTCATTTTTGTTTCAACTTTTGTCTCATATTTTACACCAAACAAAATACTAAAATTTATTTTAATCTCTATCTCTTAGTCTCTGTCTCTCGATCTCAGTTTCTCTCCATCAAACTCTACCTTAGAGCTTTCCTTTTTTTGTTGGCACTTTGCAAAGCTTTCCTTTGTAACGTAGTTTGTGATAGGAAATGTTTGGGCCTTTGACTCACGTGTTGGGTCATTCCAAGGAGCCCAAAACTGAATGTTGTGTGCACAATGTTTTCTCTTAGAAACCAATTTGGGCCTTTGTGTGCATAATGTTGTGATAGGAAATTTTTGGGCCTTTGACTCACGTATTGGTCGAATGATCAGTTCACTCGTTCGTTTAAATAAATGTAGGTGTTCGAATCCCACCTGATATATGCAGCAATTCATTTAATATATTTAAATATATATTATTTAACTCATTTTTAATATGTATTTATATTTTAATATATATTCTATATAAACAGCTCATTTTTGTATGTACAATTAGCATGATTAATTTTTTTTATCGTCTTTCATTCAATTGATTAGCTTTTTTAAGTTTACTAATAATGAATTTATAAATTTTACAATTCAGATTTTAACTAAAAGATTTTATTGGAAAGACGAGAATAAAAAATATTCTGGATGTGTTTATTTTTTATATAATTATATATGTTATATTTTTTCAAATTAGATTTAATAATAAGTGATAAATTTAATTTTTTTTGTTTATTTTAAACATTGATTTAATTTTAATACATTAATAATGTAAATAGAAAAGAGGAGTGCTGCATTTGCTTGAACAAGTACAAAAGCAAAGAGGAAGTTAGGCAATGGCCCTGTTCCCATCTCTTCCATAAAAAAGTGTGGATCAATGTCTAAGAAAAAAATGCATGTAATTTATTATTTTTAGCTAATATGTTTAGTTTATATTATTTTTAAATATAATTAACTAATTGTTGATAAAAAATGATAAATTTTGTTAACTATTTAATATTTTTTTGGCTAAGAATAATATTACATCATTCACATGTAGATAGTACTTGAACTAAAACTATGTATGTTACCCATATAGGTCAACGGATTTAAATTTTAAATTAAAGAAAATTAAAACTAAATTAAGTACTAATAAAATGATGTCAATAAGAGGTTTAACTAAATATACAATTGAAAAGAAAACTGTACGATATCAGAAGGGTCAAATCACTTTCTAACATCCCCATATTGAATACTAGGTGTTGATCATCATATAGAAAAAATTTAAAACAAATAAAATTGAAGAGTAGACAAGATTTGTTCTAATAAAGATGTGGGTACTCCTTGCGATTTTGTTCTTCCTCTTCAGGAGTGAAGCCATGGTCTTTGATGTTGAAGATTCTGCGTATCTCATCTATTTTCTTTCCCTTTATCATATTTTTTATAGTTCCGTATATCAGATCCAAGAGATTTCTAATCTCAAGATAATTTGCTGCCTAAATTTACAATAAAGAAATCAATACAAATATACCAAAATTAATTTACAATGGGCACTAATTAATGTTATTTTATGTTTGTTCTACAAATGCTGCCGATAAATCTAAGAGGGTAATGTGATCAACATTAACATTAACAATAAAGGAAAGAGCAAAATATAGTAGAAGACTAGAACTCTAGAAGTATATACAAGTTAGTATATCATGAAAACGAATCGATTAAAAATTTAATTTTTTTAGTCAATCATGCATTTAAAAATTTTTTTCTTTTAAATCTTAAATCCTAAATTCTAAATTCTAAATTCTAATAAAAATTAACTAAAAATATAATCTTACGATTAAAAATTTGTTAATATTAACTAATAAAAATTAATCTCTATACTTATTAAAAAATCTAAAAATTTTAAAAACTAACTACGAACATAAGATGTGGAAATTTTTTTTCCTTAAATTCTAACTGTAAAAGCTAAATTCTAAAAATTGAGATTTTAAAAAAACAATTACTACTAACTAAAGATTAATTTCTTACCCTTATTAAGCAAATAAATAATTTTAAAATTAACTACGAACATAAGAGGCAGTTTTGTTCAGAAAGACCAAAAGCTTTGGGGAAAAAAATATTTTTTTCTTTTTTGTTTTTAATTAATTCTCAGTGGAAAGACAAAAAAGAGCAATTATAAAAATTGAAGAGAGATCAAAAGCAGTTTTTATTTTTTTCAGTCATCTTCGTCAATATATAATAGTATATCTATATTCATAACATGCATGTGCAGTAGTGTATGAGAGAAGAAGAGAATGAGAGGGTTAATCACCATCAACAAATCATAAAGGGTGTTAGGATCAACATTGAGAAATTGAGCATCCCAAGCCTCAAGATCTTTTTGGTTGTCGTTGTGGTGGTGAGTGTGGTGCGTACAATACTCGATGATCTTCTTGAGGGTCTTGGAGTCAACGCAATCCAGTGGAATCTTGCTCTCTTCATGGTTAAACGACCCATCTTTGATCATGTTGTTTATGATCACCGAATGTTGCACCATCACTTGTTCTTCCACATTGAAAATCTCCTTTTCCGAACTGCATAGCATGATCTTCTTCGGCGGCGAACCCATCACTAACAATAATAATAATAATAATATTAATAATGTATTGCTTGAACTATTTGATTAATCAGAAAACCAAAAGTGTTTGGAGTTCAAGGACTATGTGTATGGTGTATACACTGACTCAAGAGTTTGTGTTGTATTTATATGATGTAGATAACAGCACCCATACCACAATTATCAAAATCGAACCGGTATTTGATCCGGTCATACAACTGAATCATCGGGTCACTAGTTTAACTGGTAAATCACTGATTCACCCGGTTAACCCAGTCATAATTAAATAAAAATATAAAATTATAAAAATAAAATTAACGTCAAAAGTTAAAATTTAAAATGATGTCTTCAGGAACATATTAATAACAATTAATTATCAATTCTTATACATAACTAATGATGCAAAGAGATAATAAACTAATCACTAGTACAAAATACTTTCTAAATTTAAATAAACAAGAAAGGGTAAAAGATAACACAATCAGTGAATCAAATCCAAAAAAATAAACTGAAAATCGACATCTATATCTTCATAAGACAAATTTAAAGCTTAACCAACATTTCCTTCATTTCAATTTGCATCTATATCTACATAATCAATACCAAGAATAATTCATAATAATACAAACAGAAAGCATAGAAACAACAATTTAACTGAATAATTTTATTCTTGAGTTGCAGAGAACATGAACCCCATTTTCAACAATAAATTTAACTATAATAATTTTCAGCAACGAAAGATTTAGCTCAAAAGATTATTTACAGCCATCAACATAAAATTTAGCCAAGTGATTATTTCACCAGGACAACAATAGCTTCAATCGTGATGATAACTAATAATAAATCTAACTCAGTAATGATTTTCAGTAACAAACAAATTCAAGTGAGTGATTATTACAGCAACAAACTCAACGGTCAATCAGAAACAAATTCATTCAGCAATGAATAAATTGAAGTTAAGTGATTATCTCAACAAAACAACAAATTCAACGTTTAGTGATAACCAGGAACAAATTGCAGCAATACATTCAACTCTCAGTAACAAAATCAAACTGCAGTGATGAATTACAGTAACAAAATCGAAACAGAAAGAAAGGAGGAATTTGTTGGAACTCACCAAATCGGGTTGCGCCAAGGAAGCTGACGGCGAGGCTCCAAGCAAGAAGACGAACGCCGAGGAGAGAGTGGCGAGAAAGAGACCCCGAGGAGAGCCGTTGAGGCTTGAGGGCATTTGGGGATGGGGTGAGGTTGGGGATTGGCAAACGACCCCGTTTCCTTTGCAATGTGGTTTGTAATGGGAAATGTTTGGGCCTTTAACTCACGTTTGGGGTCATTCCAAGAAGCCCAAAACTGAATGTTGTATGCATAATCTTACTCTCTTGGAATGCAATATGCTACCCTCTCCCTTTCCTATTGTTCTTGTTGCCAGGATGGGACCGGGCAGGTAGGGGCGGAATTTTGTTCTATCCAATCCCATTTTGCTGTATAATAATCCGCTCCTATAATTATTAAAATCTAATAAATAAAATTAAATTTCAAAATTTATATAACCATCATCATATACATAACATAAATTAAAGTAAAAATTTAAATATAATATAATATTATTAATTATTTATTAATTATTTTACATATATTATATATATTATATATATACCGGGATGGGTAAAGGCGGATATTACCTAAACTCAACTTTGTCTGGTCCTTCTTAAAAATCCACCCCAAACAATTAGAAATGGAATGAGTACCCGCAGGTTCAGGTGGTGTTATCATCCCTACTTGTTGCTTTGCTCATTGCATTGTCCCTCTGATTAGTACATGAACATGGAATCTAATGCTATGGGTACTTTTGAGGATCAAATCTCTCAGATTTCAAGTTGGAGATATAAACAAGTTCATTATCATCATGTCTTGGATCATTGCAATCATAATGATTGTTCTCAAACATTCATCAATCAGGATCAAGTAAATAATAATAAATTTATTAATTTATCTACTCTATACATATAAATAAAAAGGAAGATATTACAATGCAACTATTTTTTTTAAAACTAGCATGTGAATACTAAAAAATAGTAATCAAATAAGTTATTATGTATTTTTATATAAATATATATATTATTTAAATTATTTTTAATATATATTAATATTTTAATATATATTCTATACAAATAATTAATTTTTATATATATAATTTGCATGATTGCTTTTTTTATTGTCTTTCACTCAATTGAATAGCTTTTTTAAGTAAATTAAAGTAACAAATTAGTTATGGTTGGTGTGATGCCAGAGTGCTGCATTTGCTTGAACAAGTACAAAGTCAAAGAAGTTAGAATATGTGTAGATCAATGGCTAAGAAAAAAAATACATGACTAAATACAGCAAAATTTATTATTTTTAACTAATATTTTTAATTATTAATCTAATTTATTCAATCTAATAATATAATAATATATTTTTAATTTATATTATTTTTAAATAGAATTGACTAATTACTGATAAAAAATAATAAATTCTGTATTTCTGTTGGTTATTTAATATTTTTTGAGCTAAGAATAATATTACATTATTAACATGTAAAAACTAGTACTTGAACAAAAACTGTGCATGTTACCCATATAGGTCACTGGATTTAAATTTTAAATTAAAGAAAATTAAAACTAAATTAAGCACTAATAAAATGATGACAATAACAGATGTTTAACTAAATATACAATTGAAAAGAAAATTGTAGGATATCAAAAGAGCCAAAACACTTTCTAACATCCCCATATTGAATACTAGGTGTTGATCATCATATAGAAAAAATTTAAAACAAATAAAATTAAAGAGTAGACAAGATTTGTTCTAATAAAAATGTGGGTACTCCTTGCGATTTTGTTCTTCCTCTTCCGGAGTGAAGCCATGATCTTTGATGTTGAAGATTCTGCGTATCTCATCTATTTTCTTTCCCTTTATCATATTTTTTATAGTTCCGTAGATCAGATCCAAGAGATTTCTAATCTCAAGATAATTTGCTGCCTAAATTTACAATTAAAAAAATCAATACAAATATACCAAAATTAATTTACAATGGGCACTAATTAATGCTATTTTATGTTTGTTCTACAAACGCTGCCAATAAATCTAAGAGGGTAATGTGATCAACATTAACATTAACAATAAAGAAAAGAGCAAAATATAGTAGAAGACTAGAACTCTAGAAGTATATACTATTATATATAAGAAACTTCTTTAAAAGTTAGTATATGATGAAAACCAATCAATTAAAAATATTTATTCTAAATTCTACTAAAAATTAATTAAAAATATAATCTTACGATTAAAAAATTGATAATATTAAATAATAAAAAATTAATCTCTATACTTATTAAAAAATCTAAAAGTTTTAAAAATTAACTACGAACATAAGATGTGGAATAAAAAACTTTTCTTAAATTCTAGCCATAAATGCTAAATTCTAAAAAATTGAGATTTATTTTAAAATTACTACTAACTAAAGATTACTTTTTTACCCTTATTAATTTTTTACCCTAATTTTAGGTACCACAAGCCACAACACACTCACATATATGGTTTTACCAATTGAGCTAGGCAGTTTTGTTTAGAAAGACCAAAAGCTCTAGGAAAAACAATATTTTTTCTTTTTTGTTTTTAATTAATTCTCAGTGGAAAGACAAAAAAAAAATGGCGATTATAAAAATTGAAGAGAGATCAAAAGCAGTTTTTATTTTTTTTCAGTCATCTTCGTCAATATATAATAGTATATCTATATTCATAACATGCATGTGCAGTAGTGTACGAGAAAAAAAGAGAATGAGAGGATTAATCACCATCAACAAATCATAAAGGCCGTTAGAATCAACATTGAGAAATTGGGCATCCCAAGCCTCAAGATCTTCTTGGTTGTCGTTGTGGTGGTGAGTGTGGTGTGTACAATAATCAATGACCTTCTTGAGAGTCTTGGAGTCAACGCAATCCAATGGAATCTTGCTCTCTTCATGGTTGTACGACCCATCTTCAATCATGTTGTTTATGATCACCGAATGTTGCACCATCACTTGTTCTTCCACACTGAAAATCTCCTTTTCCGAACTGCATAGCATGATTTTCTTCAACGGCGAACCCATCACTAACAATAATAATAATGTATTGCTTCAACTATTTGATTAATAAGAAAACTAGAAGTGTTTGGAGTTCAAGGACTATACACTGACTCAAGGGTTTGTGTTGTATTTATAGATGTAGATAACAGCACCGACTCTCTAATTTTTTGGTTTAAATCTTTTATTTACACATTATAAATATAATAATTTCGCATATTATCTTATCTTATTTTATTCAAGAGATATAATCTTTGAAGATCTTTACAAATCTTTTACTACTGTGAAATCTTTGTGGCCAAAGTAACAGATTCTGTTAATTTGTTATATTTTTAAATTTAAAAGTACCACTTTTTTTTAAAGAAAAATATAATGTTTTTTGAAAATTGGACCGATTATCGTACTGCTTTAGTCACTAATTTATTGGTTCAATCGGTCTAATTATGGTTCAACTAAAAAAATTGTTCCATAATAAAATAAAATAACAATAAGAATAAAATAAATAAATAACGATAAGAATCTGTTTAAAATTCTATTTCTTTTGAAAAAAATAAAATAAAATGAAAAATTAATATTCTGAAATTGAAGTTAGACTCATGTACTTAGAGGCTAATAAGATATATTCTGGTTCCTGCCTAACAAGTGCTCCACCAACAGGTTTTATGCACCATGCATTAAGCCACTTCTTTTTAATTGACATAATTTCAATTAGTAATCAAGAATTAGAATGCAGAAAAATAGGGCTAATGTCACACATGATGTACACTTAAAGAATAATTTAATATAGCTCCTCTATCATCTTAAACCAGAGTTAGTTGGTGGTATACAGTTATCAAAGTTCTTAAACACACCAACGAAAGAGTAGCAATTTCAAGTGGAAAAACAATTTTTATGAAGAGATAATTCAAGCTTACATTAATTATTGTATATATCCAACTATGAAATTTTCTGTTTGTCGTTTATTTACAGTCTCTATATGAAATCAACAAAGTGGTCAGCATCCAATTCATTATAAATCAATTCATTATTTCTGAAAAAAAAAATACACTAATAATTTTCAATATAAGTGATAAATTATAATTCCTCTTACATGGTAGACAGAAAGACGGTCCAACTGGGTCATAGTTAATCATCAAAGCAGCTTTTAAAGAATATGCTAGAAGATGCAAGAGCCATATAAATTACTTAGTGAATAATCTGTATTAAATTATTTGATTTATTTCAATATAATAAAATAGAATAATAGCTTTAAGCAATTTAAACTCACTCACGGTTGGAAGAAGGCCACTTATCCATTGTTTGATGCACAAAAGCTCCATCTGTTTTTCCTGGCAAGGAATATACACTAACATATCAACACATTTATGTTTAAATTTCATTGCAACTTATACGTGATAAAAACACATATCAAAATCATAGTTGATGATGATACGCAGAATATTGTAATTATATTAAAACAGAATAGAGAATCGTTTATGGTTTCTATTGTTTATTGGAAATTTCGCTATTAATCGTTTATGATTTCAACAAAAACACAAAGCAGCAGCAGCACAGCGGAGCCACAAAACACACAACAGCACACCAGAACCCACAGCAGCAAGCCAAAGCCAGAGCAAATCAATGATTTCAACAAACGAATCCGATGGAGGATGGGCGCCGAGCGAGGAAGAAGACAGAGAACAAGGGGTTTGACTTGGATAACGCCGACAGTATGAAGAAAGACTCGTCGGACAGCCACGAACGGCGGCAGTGGATCACGCCATTCGGCGGCGGTGAAGGCTAGCTAGGGTTTATCCTTTTTGTTTTCTTTGAGTGACGGAATGAATGAAAGTAACGAAGACCAGCAAGGCTTTCTCTCCCCCCGTCCTCGTTTTCTCTCTCTCGCGAAACGACGTCGTATTAGGCATACCGGCCGGTTTAACGGTTTTCCTCCGGTTCGTCATGAGCGGTTTTAAATAATGAACCGAATCGCTTATACTACCGTTCCCAGTCGGACCGGTTCAAAATATTAGGTCCAAATATAGATTTAAATTTAAAAAAATCTTCATTTTTCTACAAATAATAAAAAATTACTTTTACATATATATTTAAATTACCTTTATATTTTGGGTTCATCAATGATAAATTTTAAAAATTATAAAAAAACGTGATTTTGACATTTATAAATATTTTAAAAATTTTAAATAGTTTAATAAGTATTTTTAAGACACTTTTAAATTTTAGGTAATATTTATAGAATAATATTATTAATAATCATTTTATTTCTTTTAATGTCTCAAATTGTTTTTTTTTCATTTTTTTAATTCTATTCTCTTTATTATTAGATTTGAGTTAAAATTTTAAAGAAAAATTAGTTTTAGTGTTCATTATTGATATTTTATGTTAGATTTTCTTTTTATTCTAGTCCCAGTCTAATTCATTAAGTTGATATACTATTATATATGCAAATCTGAATAGATATGCTATATGTGGATCAATTTTTATCATAAAAAATAATACTTTTATTTTTATGTTGTTGTCAGTTAAAAGTTTTTTTTTTTTATTTATTTTTGCTGACATCGTATATAATATGAGTGTCCAGTTTTATTTAAATCATTATGCTATTATCATTTACATTCAAGTATGTTATTGTCATTTACATTCAAGCAGTTGGGGAACTTGAAACAAAATTTTGAGGAATCAGATAGAAGATAATTATCAAGATATTTTTGATATGGACTCCACTTAAAATAAGTTCATCTAATTTCATCTCTCTGATTTGGGTAATATTACCAAATTTAAAGCTGTTTTCCAGAGTCTCATTCCAAAGAATTAAGGTCAAATTTATCAGATGCAACTCTTTAAACTTTTGAAGGTTGTATTTCATTTTCTTTGTGATTTATTAAAATAGAAAAACTATCTACAGGTGTTAATATTGTAAAAGTTATATGTTTTCCTTCTTGAATATTAGCCTTTTTCTTAAAAAATGTATCAATTCTTTGATTTTGTATGATTATTTTATATAAAAATTTGAATATATATCCTGTAAAATATATAAAAAAGAAGTTAGAAGGACAAATATTAAAATTTATAATATTTATTGAATTTTTTTATCAATTTATATAAATACAATAATATCAATACTTATTGAATATTTTAATATTTTTTATTAAATTAAATTAAATAAACAGTAAAATATAAAATAATATTAAATTACATAAATAAAAAATACCTAATTTTTTATATTTGAATTCAAAAGTAAAATGAGTGTTGCTTATTGAATAGAGAGCTGCAAAATACAAAATGGAAAAATTATGTCATTTGAGTTATTACCCATGATCCCCTTGTCTGAACTAAACTCCGCCCCTGTATTCAAGTAGTAAAAAAATAAATTTTATCATTTTACCACTTTAAGTACTTATACTTGTTTCAGTAATGATATCATAATATATAAAATATGATAAATATTTTCAGTCAATTATTTTTCTATTAATTAGCTATCATGTTTATTTATTATTTGTTATTAGTAAAATAATGTAAAATAAACAGTAAGAACTTTTTTTAATAATTTTTAATTTTTAAAATATTCATTGATTTTTTAAAAATTAAACAAACACTTAATTTTTTTTGACGTAAGAATTGATTCTTAATTTTTTATTAGTATTTGTTTTAAAAAGTTCATTATTAAATTTTTTTTTCTAGAAAAAAAATTTTTACTTCCCTCTTTAATTTTGTGTTAATACAATTTAATATATGTGTAAATAGTCAAATATATCAGATATAAGTTTTTATCATTGTCTAAATTTATTATGTATTAAATAAAATAAAAGAAAATAACAAATAAATCTTTGACATTTTGATACGCGGACATTTAACTTTTTGAGAATTTGATAATACATTTAAAATCAAACATGACTCACGTGAGAGAGTTTTAAAATGAGACAAATTAGATGTGTCCAGATTTTAAAGAAGTCAAGACTTAAATATATTTTTAAATCTTTAGGGTTTAAATGTTCGCAAATCAAAAGGTCAAAGATTAATTTATCATTTTTTTATAAAATAAAATATTATTATTTATAGCATAAATTAAATAAAAAAATCCAACACTTTTAAAATAAAAAAATTAGAATTTTAAAAATAAATAAATATTTATCTATTTAATATATTAACATAATTATCTTTTTGTATGAGATGATAAATTAATGACTATAAACATTATTTGATGGAGATGAAACTTAATAAGGCATGCTGATGATTATCACAAAAATTAAAATTGGCAATACCATGAGAATATTTCAATTAAACCATATTGAAGAGAATTTTTTAAAATCAGAGTTAGATATTAAATAAAATAAAATATTATTATTTACAGCATAAATTAAATAAAAAATATAAATAAATAAATCTATCACTTATTTTTAGAAGATTTTTACACGGTGAAAACTCAGGTGAAGTCGACTTCACGTGAAGTTGATACCTCAGAATCGTTAGATGAAAATTTAGTCAAATCGGTCAAAGCATCTAACGGCTCTCAAGTATCAATTTCACGTGAAGTCGACTGCACCTGAGTTTTTACCTTTTTACACACGTTTATTTACCGTGTAAGATAGACGGTGCAGAGAGGCATAGATAAATCCTAATGAGGCAGTGGCGCAAGGTAGGAATCTATATATGATGCATATGATGTTTTGAGTAATTAAGTAGAGGTTGTTGAGAGGAGAAGAAGTGGACGATCCTTTGAGGACAGAAAGGCGCTACCAAGAATAACCAATATTATTCAATGAAGGAATGTTTTAAATTATTACACTATTAAAGAGAAGAGAATTTTTTGTATGGAGGTTATGGGCGTAGTATTATTACACATCTAGGTTGGGATTTTATACATAGATATAGGAAAGAAAGAAATATTTACATGACTTTTGTACAATTTTTTCGAGTAATTGCACATGTTGTTTTAGATTATAGTGGTAGGGATGAAATGAAGATTTTTTATTTTAATAAATAAATATAATATTTATCAAAATAAATAATTTTTAGAGAATTTACTGATTTAAATTTTTTTTCATATTTCGGTTACAGTGTAAACAAGATGACAATGCGTATATCTTATTTACAGCAAGGTTCAGAAAATCGGACCGGTCATCAAACCGCTCTAGTCACTGGTTCATTGGTTCACTGGTCTAACCGGTTCAACCGGTGGTTCAACCGGAAAAACTGTTTTAGAATAGAATAATAAATAAATTATAAATACACATCCTAAAATATAATTATAGTCTGATATAAATCTTAAAATATCTAAATATTAAATCCCAAATACATATGATCTTATCAAAATCCAAAGTCAAAAGTTAAATAGTAATAAAAGCATATCTAAATATTAAATCCCAACATCATGGTTTATCAATCATCAAAATCCGCAAGAACTTGTTGCAAATCTGCTTCGGTGGGATGATCTTCACCTTCATTCCCACCCTGATCAGCAGAAGAATCAAGAGATGCAGCATAAAGACCACTACTACCACCGCCACTTTGATATAAATCAGCATCAATTTCACTAATAAAATAAACATGTTATCATTATATTATAAACTAACAACATTCTAATAAATCATTAGAAACTAAATATAATATACTCACGCAATAAGTCATCCACATTATTAGGAAGATCAGGCTCTTTCTCTACAACCTCTTCAGTCACCCAAAAGTCAACTTGACTGATACTTTCATAATCAATTGGATCATATTGTGTCTTTTGCTTTCTTTTTTCTTTTTCCTTCCTAAAAAGTTAAATGCAATATATGAAGATTTAATAATTTACAAATTTGTTATGATAAAGATTACAAATGAAACAATATAGTTTTTCATGAAACATATATTACCTAGATTTAAGACGCAAATTATAGGTAACATAAACAATGTCATTCAGTCTATCATGCTCCAATCTATTTCTTCTTTTTGTATGAATCTGGTAAAAAAGGATCCAATTTCTCTCACACCCAGAAGAAGCAGATGCTTGGCTAAGAATGCGAACAGCTATCTTTTGTAGACATGGAGTAGAGCCTCCGAATAACCTCCACCATTCATCTACCAATTATAAAACCATAACATATTACAAGATATCAATTAAGAACATAGGAGCATAAAACAAGTTACTATTAATTAAACAAATATTCAGCCATATTCTTACCAGGCTTAAGTTCAGATGCAACTGGAATAACTTCTTGTCTATCAAAACTTTCCTTCCGATCTCTATATAAATGTATTTCCTTCATTGGCTGAACTGAATCCAAATTGTTACACTTGCAATACAAGGTAACAAGATCAAGCAAACCTCGCATAACATCAGGTGCTTCTTTATAATTTTCATTAAAAAAGAATTTAGGATTCAGGAAGTAAGCTGCCGCATGAAGATCTTTCTTCAAATGCTTGTCCCATCTTGAGTTGAAAATATATGTGTACGACTGATATGTAGTCTTGGATTGCCTAAACATCTCCTTAATTGTATCTTCTGCCCTTAGCATTCCTTCATAAACACATCTCAAAGATAGTTTGTCATCAGTATCAACAACCCTCAGCAAGTAAATCAGAGGGCCCACAAGTTTACATACAGTAAAGCAATCGTCCCAAAATTTGCAGTCCAGAATAATAGCACTCACAGCTCTACCAGTAGCATTCATTCCTAATTTGTGATCAGTGAAAATTGAATCTACAACCAATTGTTGCAACTCTTTTTTACGGTCAAAGATGCTCTTCAATGTAATAAACACAGTTGCAAACTGGGTTGCACCAAGACGTACAATTTCTCTCCAATGAGGTCTTTGTCTTAGCCAAGATAAGAAAACCGTATGATTGTACACAAATACTGTAATCTTTGAAGCACGTGTTGCAAGGTTAGAAATATACGCCATGCTGCTTATATCTTTTAAAATAAGATTAAGGCAATGAGCAGCACATGGTGACTAATATATATTATCATATTTTCTATTGATAAGCCTACCAGCAGCAACATAATTGGGCGCATTGTCAGTCACAACATGCACAATATTATTTGGGCCAATCCATTCAATTACCTCAGAAAACAAATTACACAAGTGTGAAGCATTTTTTACCATACTGGAAGCATCTACTGATTTCACGAAACACAAACCTTTAGAACAATACACCAAGAAATTGATTAATGTTCTTTGTCTTTGATCTGTCCAACCGTCAGCCATGAGGGTACATCCAGTTTCCTTCCATGCACTCCTATAACTATCAACTAGCATTTGGCTTTCTCTTTTAAGATCAGCCAACAAATGAACCCTTAACTTATCATAAGAAGGCCCTTGTAACCAAGTCCAATACCAGCAACACCATCCAGCATATCTTGAAAATATGGCGACATCACAACATTAAATGGAATTTTACAATCCAAAAGCCACCGAGCAAATCGTTTATCAACCTCGTGTATCGCCTCTTTGTTTTGCAAAACACTTTTAATACTTGGTTGAGCTCCTGGAGTTGTTCTTGGTGCAAACATAGGAGGAATGACTTTGGCTTTTTTCTTTGGATCGCCTCCAATTCCTTGATGATTCGAGGTACGCTGCTGTTCCTGTTCTTCTTGAGCTATTGCATCATCAATTGCATCCTCTACCTCATCACCACCCTCTTCACCAAAACTTACTTTTCTTTTCTTTTTGTTGGTCTGAATATCTTTCAACAAACTTTTCATCTGTTTTTCCACATCATATGGAACTTTAGGACATTTTTTCACGTCTCCAGTAATCTTTGTTAGATGTTTCTTCATCCTGTGAATTCCACCTCCATTGAAAACTTGTAGACAAAATAAACATTGATACTGTGGTTTTCCATTCACCATTTGTAGAACAACATATTTCCAAGCTAAATATGTTTTTCCCCTAAGGTTCGAAGAACCTTGTGACTGACTATCGTTAGCACTACGGGAATTAGGATTAGCAGCATCATTCAGAATAGGAGTATCGGCAGGCATGTTATTATTCACAGAAGCATTGTTATCAGCAGTTGCTTCTTGATTAATACTATCTTCCATAACTAAAATTAATAAAACATATATGAAATTAAAAACAGCCACAGCAATAAACATTAATAATTCTATCTACACAATGAACATTAACAATTATGCATAACAAATTTGAGAAATTCAGCCAGTCAACAAATATGCAAAATCGAGTAAGTTTTTAGCATTAACAAAGTACAAAACAGTAACAAATTTGAGCTACAAAACAGAAATTTAAGCAACACACAGAAATTGAACTACAAACAGATATTGAGCAACACACAGATTTTGAGCTGCAAACCAAGTTACCAACAAACAGAAATTGAGCTGCAAACCAAGTTACTAACAAAGAAGTTCACAGAGGCAAAGAACAAAGATGAGCAGAGGAAGTCAGTTCAGAGAGGCAAGTCGAAGTTCACAGAGGCAAAGAACAAAGATGAGCAGGCTACGAGTCACTCACCGTGCGACAAAGAAGACGATGGGACGGGCAGGGAACCAGGCGAAGAAGGAGGGTTACTTGGGCTGACGACCAGGCTGGCGGTTGCGCTGTTGACTGGTGACCGCGGCGACGAAGGAGGGCGCGGTGGCAGGCTAGGGTTCAGTCTTCTCTGTTCTCTTCTCTCACTCAGATGAATATGATTTAGCAGTGAATGGGTTCGGGGAAAGAAAGGGGGGTTGGGGTGCATGGTGCAGGGTGCTCCACGGGTCGGGTCGGGTTAAGGGTTTCTTTTTTTTTAAATAATAAAACGGCGTCGTTTATGCAGAACCGGCCGGTCACCGGTTCGGCCCAACCAGCCGGTTTTTGGCCGATTCGCCGGTTCTTTGTCGGTTCTTTTTAGGACGGTTTTTGTAGGAGGACCGGACTGTTTGCATCGTCGGTTCGCGGTTAAACCAGTCGAACCGGCCGGTCCGATCCCGTTTTTAGAACCTTGATTTACAGTGTAAACGAGATATACACGTCATACGTGTATAAACGAGATATGGGTCGTACACGCTTATATATAGAAGTCGTTTACAACTGACTTCCAGGTCCCAGTTTCACTTTGTCAATATCTTTCCCTTCTCTTTTAACCCCTTTTTAACTATACCTTTGACCCAAGCGGTGATGGCGTGCCAAGTGGGGAATGACGGTGACATAAACAGGCTGAACGAGACAACACATCTTTCTCTAGCACAAACTCATCCTCATCGCCACCATCGGAAGGCTCACTGTCTGCACTGCCTGCCATGTAATCATCGTCCGACTCCTCCTCACCCTTCTCTACCTCATGCTTCGGAATCGTGACATGAATGGGAGGTGGTGTGAGAGGTCAGTCATCCTGCACGTAGGTTTCGTGTACGGACGGCCCACTACCACCGTGATCCACCTCGGCGGACAGCTCCATTACCTGTTCACACATGATCCTCCCATGAATGTCGAACATCAGTCGCACATGCTCGTCCCCGTGAAGTCGAAATAGTCGAAACCGAAAGACTCCATTTTTCATAGGTGCCAGTAACCTATACGCCATCTTTTCAATTTCTCTCGCTTGTGTACCACCGAACTTGCTCAATATCAAACTCTTCAAATCCGACAACGTCTCCACACGTTGAGTGCGAAACAATATCGGATCCTGACACTTAAATGTCACCCCGTTGTCGCCATTTCTCATGCGACAATTGGGATAAAGAAGCACAACTATGAATGGATTGTTACATACTGGCCATTCAGCTATGTCTTTGAGAGAAATAAGGGACAGAAGAAGGATATGAAATGTGTGTGAAGAATACCAAGAATTACACATTCTTTTATAAAAGCTGAACATTTGTCATATATATATATATAT
>NC_029772.3:3995404-3996944 GCF_000817695.3 Arachis duranensis
TTAAATAAAATAAAATATTACTATTTACATTATAAATAAATAAAAAATATTCAACACTTTTAAAATAAAAAAAATAAAATCTTAAAAATAAATAAATAAATATTCATATACAAATGTTAGCAATTATAAAAACGGTTAGAGAACGTAACTTTTGTAACAATTTTGGATATAATAACTACTTTTAATATAAGTTTAGACAATAACTGAACATTTTTGAATTATAGTAATAACTAATAAGGATAAAATGAAAAAATAGAATTTGACACTAAACTTCCATGTTCTTTTTATATATTTTTATATATTGTTATAGATTATCATGCAAGACTGTATCACGAATGAGTCCGTCATTCACGTCCACATTCAGTGTGTTTCCTTAGTTTTCTAAACTGAATCTATCTCCAATGCTAGATTGACAAGAATTTTGAAACAAGAACATATACATTTATAATTATCCCCGCTAATAAATTAGATTAATAATTGATCATTCCTATGAAAGCAAATCAAAGATAAAATGTATGTACTCCCTCACATTTTAGAGTAATTAATTTCCCTACTTGAATTTGTTAAAATTTAAAAAACATTATTTGTTCCATCATTCACAATATTATAGGTAGTATTAATTAGTTTCCTTTTTCCATCTTTTACTATACTAGTTATAGTAATGACAATGATGTAATTTTAATAATAGAAAATTAGATTTTATTATTTTCGGTAATCTTAAAAATATAAGATAAAAAATATTGAAAATAATAAACAAGAGACAAAAGAAAAAAATTTAAAAAACACTAATTCCATTTCCTTCACACAATTCTAAAATATTCTCAAAATAAAATAAAAATTTAATTTTAATACATTAATAATATAAAATATTTTAATATTTTACATAGCCATACAATTATATCTATTTTATAAATGTAACATTATATAGTTAAAATACTGATAAAATTATTTTATACTGTATCAAAATTAAATTTAGCAAAACAATCCTCTAAAAAAAACATTGATATAGTTTGTTACGAAACATGACTATTTACCGTTGACAATAATTATGATGATACAATTGGTCATCATTTATTTCCATGTCCAAAGTGAAAAGAATATTGAGCAAAATTGTATATGACATCATTGTAATCATCGATGGCTTCTCAAAACAAAATTATTACCTTAACTTTAGCTTTAAGTTCGTTACTTAAAGAAATTAAATCATTTGTTACCTTAGCCCCAAATTAACTAACTTATTTGCACAAAAAAGGAAAACATGTTGGAGAGTTTCTCGGACGCAGCACACAAAGTAGTAATGGCGGCGCAACAAGAAGCAAAGCATTTAGGACACAAGTATATTGGGACAGAGCACATACTTCTTGGCCTGCTTCTTGAAGAAACTGGGATGGCTGCAAAAGTTCTAGATTCTTCCGGAGTCGATCTTGGCGCGGCGAGGGAGCAGACGGAGAATTTAAGTGGAAGGGGTGGTGGTTGTAGTGGCTTGATATGTACGGAGCTAAGGTTCACTGCTGATGCTAAGAGTGTTCTTGAGCTCTCT
>NC_029772.3:3997024-3997742 GCF_000817695.3 Arachis duranensis
ATGTTAGGAAACAGTAATTTTGATGTTTTATAACTATCAATTGGCCATCAATAGTATTTTTAATGGTGTGAGATTACATCTAATGGTAGGAGTTCACTCACTTTTGTTTTAATAGTTAAATGTTGGTTAGAAAATACAAAAATTGCTGGGCATAGACTTTTCCTTTTTTTTTGTCTTTTTTGTTTGTCATACTTCTGCCTAGAGATTATTAGGTCTTTGCCTCGAGTAATTATATCTTCAATTTCTTTATGGTGAAATAAATAGATGTCATATAAAATTATATTTTCTATAAAATTTGATTATAAATGTAAATATTTAATCATTTTATATTCTACTATGGTTAGTAGTTGATTTTTTGTATCCATATATCAAGAATATAATCTATTATATTCCTCTACATACTAATTAATTCTCCACTACCACATTCATTCAGGTCACCATCAAGTTGACACAATACATTTGCTTTTAGCATTGCTTCTGGGATCAGATCGCATGGTGACTCGTTTAATCGAGAATCAAGGTGCCGACGTGAATAAAATTCGAGCTCAGGCAAGCCATATTGCATCATATGCATACCACACTTAAATAATTATAGTGTTAATTACAATATTAATTTATCTAGAATAAATGTTCAATTAGTCCTTCTAAAATTTTATTTTTGAATCAAATAAGTCTTTAAAATAGGAAGTTAATTTCTATGCATGAACGCTTTCGCTAA
>NC_029772.3:3997792-4003639 GCF_000817695.3 Arachis duranensis
ACTGTCACGTTAGTATTTAACTGTTCACGCTAGCACACTTTCTTAACGAATTTTTTTTAGGAACTAACATTACTCAGAAAAAGTTTGGATACCAATTTAGTGTAAAAAAGTTTTTGAAAACCAGCTTGGTGATTCATGTGTATGCACTTTAGCATGAATTTATCAAAATTTAGGATGTTAAAGTGTCATAGTTAAAAATTAGGGAAATAACTTGCATATGATCAAATGTTTCGGAAGAACTAATTTGGTCTGTTTAAGTAAGTTGGGAGTTTCGAATCTCGCCAGGTGGAGTTAGATAAAATATTAGAGGAGATAAAAAATATTTATATTATAAAATAAGACTAAAATAAAATTTTAAGGAGGTTAAATTCAAATTTACATGTAATTTATATGTAAAAAATTAAAATTAGGAGGTCATTATCCCCCTTTGCCACTATGTGGCTCCGTCTCTGAATCTCGCCTTATACATGCAGTAATTCATTAGTTAATAATAAACTCTTAAATAGAGTTATGATATGCGGTTAATTATTCTTTAATCTGTCGGGATAAGAAATATCATAGAAGGAAAAAAAAAACTTCATACACTATAGCGCATTATTTTGTTTTTTGAGTAAAACAACAATTAAAAAATAAAAAAAATAATTTGCACATTTTAAAAAATGTTTAGGCGAGTCAATTTGTACGTTTTACAAACTTATGGGATAAAATGAACATTATCTAAGTTAAAAAATGAAGAGTACCGGTGAAACTGAAATTTGACTTTATGATTTAGACTCTGTTTGAAAAATTTTAAAAGTAAATTTTTTGAGCTAATGACTTATAAAAAATAGTAGTATTAATGTTTGGTGTAATTTTCAAAATCAAATTGTAGCTTTCTAAAAAGCTATTTAGAAACTTATAGAGAAGTTAAAAGAATGACTTCTCTCATAATATTACTATTTTTTATCACAATTTTATAAAATAAGCACTTTTAGTGTAACACCGACCCTACCACATTGAGCTTTACGCTTAAGCCGTAAAACAAATGTGGGGTGGTATTACGACCTCTAAAATATAATATATACATATAATAGCAGAAAGATTATAATATATTAGGAGCCTTGAAGAATAGATAAAATAAAAATAGCGAAATAAAAGCGCAACGCTCAAGAAGCGAGTTAACTTGCATACTAAGAAAGCTATAGCTGTTAAGTGTAAAGTAACACAAAACAGGAACAGAAGGTCAAAGATACAAAGTAACAAACTCCTAACTCAGCCTGCGAAGTCAAGACTGGCTGGAGAATATATATACACATATCCAAAACCCAAATGTACATAAACAAAATCTTGTCTTTCCATAAACCTCTATGAGGATAAAAAAGAACGAGTTATGCGGAGAGAAAGCTAAGCCCACATATATATCACTGTACAACAAAATAACCCAGTAACCACTTCGTTTCAGGAGTCCAGACGCCTAACGAGATGCCTCTCGACCTGCATCTGAAAAATAACAACATAGTATGGGGATGAGAACCAAAGGTTCTCAGTATGGTAAAGGTGTCACACACATAATATATAAGGTTCTGGGAATGCCAGAGGTAATCCTAGAACGCCGATACTCAAATTATAGAGCTTAAAGTATTAAACAGAAGGGATAAAAGGTGGTTTTCTAAGAGTATCTAAACCTAACTTAACTTAATCTTAAATCTAAGTCCCATTCTGCCAGTCCTCCATACCTCCATCTCCGTCAGCATTTTACAGATAAATAAACAGATAAAGGCAAGCACAAGAAGGTTACAAATACTACAGATAACAAATATATATTTAACATGGAAAATGCACTTAGGCACACCCATTTAATGCACAAACAAGTAATTCAAGTAGTATGCATATGATGCATGCCTGTCCTATGGCTGATGAGGCTCATCTGTTGGTTATCCAACCAACCCGACAAGTCCGAAAACCTTAGACTGTCCTTCGACGTGTATCCCCAAGAGTCTATGCATAGCTTTTTCTCAAATAATCAATATTGCTCAATGAGGGTTAACATTCCTGGGAATTTATAAGTGCCCGGTCACCCTTACATTGTAAGGTCAACGGAGTATCGAGTTTTCAACCTAGTACACGTGGTGGCAAGCCACGACACTTTATCTAGGGAATCTCGTATCTCAGATCATTTAATCATTCAAGCCAAGTATCATACATGATCATTCATTTGATTATCAAGTCAAGTATCATACATGATCATCTGTAATATTTCATAATCAATTCATCACTTTTCAGCTTTACTTCACCTCCAAGTTATCCCTATTTCCTAGCTTCATCTGATTATCAGGTGTAATACTATTATTTATGACTAAAAGAATGAAAATAGAGGTTTAGAAGTCTGAAATAGAGTTTAAAACTCAGAAATCATGTTTGCTGGAATAGGGGCCACGCGTACGCGTGGGAATGTAAAAGTGCAGTTCGCGCGCGCGTCCCCTTGTCGCGCGTACGCATGGGACCAGTCGCGTACGCATCGCCAAAAACCCATGCCACGCATGCACGTGGGCCACACGTACGCATGGACGTACGTTCTTCAAAAAAAAAGGATCAACCAGAGAGCTGCACAATCAGGAAAATCACCTGCAGATTTACGTATTCCTCACCAAATTTTTCGACGGACATAACTCAATCGTTTTAAATCGTCCGCTCTTCGAACGGCATAAATTTCACGAACCCAATTTTCATTTAAAACAAGTTGTAATCAATTTGGGATTCCGGAAGCCAAGTTATAACCCGCCAAAATTCAGTCCAAAACCAAAGTTCCATAAAACTCGTAAACCTCATTTCATTCAAAATTCCAATTTCCATTCATTATCATACCTACAATTCTCAACATAACAAATTCTTCTTTGGGGCCTGCTACACATACAAGTAAAAAGACCGTACAAGTTTTACAAGTTATCAGCCAAAACTTTATTAACACGCGCACTAACTCATTTTGAATGGAGCGTAACTACACGCGCCCCACTCAAACGGTTCCTCTTCGTCTTCGTCTTCTTCCTCTTCCTCTTCCTCTTCCTCTTCCTCTTCCTCTTCTTCTTCTTCTTCTTCTTCTTCTTCCTCTTCCTCTTCTTCTTCTTCTTCTTCTTCTTCTTCTTCTTCTTCTTCTTCTTCTTTTTCGTTTTTTTCGATTTTCATGGTTTCTGAAATTCTTCTTCTTCTTGCTACACGTTCTTCTTCCTCTTACTCTTCTTCTTCTCCTTTTCTTTCGTTTCTGCACGTTCTTCTTCCTCGTTTTCTTTTTCTTCTTCTTCATTTACGTCTTTTCTCTCTGTTTTCTTGTTTTTTTTTCAATTTTTTATGGTAAAATCGTTTTTGAAGAAGAAGAAGCAGCAGAAGATGAGGAGGAGAAAGAGAAAGAGTTCTGAATTATGCATAAGATGTACTTCAACGAATTTTGGGTGTATTTTCTTAAATCCTTTAGGTGTATTTTCTGTAACCCTTTGGGTGTATTCTATAATTGTTTGGGTGAATTCTTGTAACCGTTTGGGTGTATTTTCTATAATCCTTTGGGTGTATTTCTGTAATCATTTGGGTGTATTTGAGTGATATCTGACTGATATCTATGGGTGTATCTGACTCATATCTATGGGTGTATCTTACTGATATCTATGGGTGTATTTTTCATTTCAGAAAAAATAGCAGGTATTACAGAAATACACCCAAACGATTACATAAAATACACCCAAGAGATTACAGAAATACACCCAAACGGTTACAGGAATTCACCCAAACGATTATAGAAATACACCCAAAAGATTACAGAAAATACACCCAAAGGATTTAAGAAAATACACCCAAAATCATGCATAATTCAGAACTCTTTCTCTTTCTCCTCCTCATCTTCTGCTACTTCTTCTTCTTCAAAAACGATTTCAGAGCTTGATGTCAAAAAACAATAGAAATCGAGAATAACGAAAAAAGAAAACAGAGAGAAAAGCACGTAAATGAAGAAGAATAACAGAAAGAGTAAGAAGAACGTGTAGCAAGAAGAAGAAGAAGAAGGAGAAAGAGAAGGCAAGAAACGTACCTTGAATAATATTTTTTCGTTTTTTCTAGTGATTTTGATGAAGAAGAAAGAGAAAACGAAAAGAGGAGAAGAAATTTCAATAAAAAAAAGAGGGAGGAAGAGAAAAAAAAGAGACACAGAGAAAGAAGAGGAAGAGGAAGAGGAAGAGGAAGAGGAAGAAGAAGAGGAAGCACGGAGAAAGAAGAAGAAGAAAAAGAGGCACACAAAAAAACGTGAAACGGCATGAATAAAGCGCGTGTAAGTGACGTAGGAGTTGTAACACGTTTTGGTGGATTAGGCATTAATAAACTTGTAATAGTTACAAGCCCTAATCGCTTGTATATTGAGCTTTTCCCTTCTTCTTTATCATCAAACAACCATCACAACAATCTATTACTTAAGTTAACAATAATACACAATCATTTTCCTAAAATCCATCAAATATTACCAACCAACCAACAAGCATCAAACCACAATAATTCATCAAATCTTCAATTTATCCAACAAGCCAAATCAAATATATCCATTGTCAAGATACTAAACATTAAGTATTCACCTGCATTCCAACTTATCCTATGGTCATCTAACCTAAGTTTTCACAAAACATTATATATTAAATGCAAGAAACCTAAACCATACCTTGGCTAATTCCCACGTAATTATCAAGGCAATTTAATTAAAACCAACACAGCCCCAAAACCTCAACTAAACAGCTTCTTCCAAGTTTCGGTATTCACAATTTCAAGCTCCAATTATTTATTCATAACCTAATACACATTCATAACCTAATACACATTCATAACACATATATACCCAATTTAATACCCGAAACATAAATTCATCAAACTTAAAATAGATTTATGGTATCCTTACCTTACTCAAGCTTTACATAAGAAAGAGTAAACGTTTTCCTCAAGCTAATTGGATCCTAAAACATCAAAGAGTAAAGAAATTCAATATCTCTACTTAATTTTCCAAAAATTGGGGAAGAAGATGCTGAGGTGAAATAGCAGGTTACCTATGAAATTGTTCCGGTAGAAACGTAGAGCTCGACGCGGTGGTTGCGTGGTCGCAAACGATGCAGCGATCGAAACTCGAACGGAGGAATTACGTGGGTTGGAATTCACCGTAAGGGTTACAGGAAATGTTTTCCCTTCCTTCCCTCCCCTGTATGCTTCAATGCTGCTTCAGCTAAATGGGGAAGAGAAGGAACGTGGGTTCATTTAAAGGTTGGCCCGATTAGACCCACGGACTTGGTTTGGATCCGGTTCGACCGTTAGATCAAATCTTGAACCGATTTCTTTAAAATTAGTGTCAAAATTCTCGTTTCGATGAGTTCTATCCTAATTTAATATAATATTCGCATTCTAATTTTTTTTTTAAAAACTAATTTATTGACTAATTATTTACTAATCTAACGAAGTTTACATTTAGAGCTAAAAATTCAAATATAAAATAATTTATTTATAAGTTATTTTTAATATAACCATTTATTGTTTAAACTATTTTGTCAAAAAAATTTAATTAAACTGTTTACCTAAACTAGACCTTATTTTGAGCAGGTAATTAGACTAGTGGAAGGCCAAGTTAAAGAAATATTTGTTGCCCCTCCAACTATGGATGAAGGTTCTCCAAAGAATAATATTGAGATGGCATCTTCTTTTGTGGCTCAACACAAAGATCTCAATCAAAGAATCAACCTTGACAAGAATTCTAAAACGCCCATCCTTGACATTTATGGAACTGATGTCACAAAATTGGCACGAGAGGTAAAATGTATAATTATATATATACACACACACACACATATATAT